>NC_090940.1:5395000-5750000 GCF_040938575.1 Ambystoma mexicanum
CCATATACTGCCAGTGTGTGCACACAGCCAGCGCGCATGCAGTCAGCATGTGAAACGGCAACATGCACATAGTACATGTATGCACAGGCAGTCAGCATGTACACACACACACACACACACACACACACACACACCACCCACCCCCCGCGGAACCTATGCAGCAGCGCGGCCAGTAGAGCAGGCAGGGGCCACACCGGAGGCAGGGGGTCTCCCGTGCTGCAGAGCCCCGCCACCTAAGTGCCGGAATGCGCCCTCGGCGCTAAGGAAGCCGGCGCTTGCCTGCTTAAGTCATCACCCGCCTGCAATGTGTCTGGGGCTGTTTGCCTGCTCGAGTCATCACCACACCGCGAAGGCCTCTGCACGCTCAGGCCAGAAATGGGCAAACCAGAGGGGGGCTGCGAACAAAGCCCCGCCATAATTACACTCCCCTCGAAGCCATTTCACGGGTCTGCGCTACTCCCTCTAGAGACGCACCCCCGTGCACTCACTGTGCTCTATAAGCCCCACCGGGGCGTGTGCATGTGGAGGTCAACGAGGGGCTGTGTGTGCATGTGTTTGGGGGAGTGGGGGGGGGGTGGTTCTAGGTCCTCAGCTCAAGAAGAGAGTACATTGGGGGTCGCAGACACGATACTGCAGGAGACATCCCTGGGAAGGAGTGTGGGCATGTCTCTGTACAGAGTGCAGTGAAGTGCAGAGCCCTAAAGTGCCGATGTGATGTTCTCAGAAAGTAGAGCCCGAGCCCGAGAGTCGCAAATGAAAGCGTACTCACTCACGGCTGCGTAACGACTGAGGCCCATCACAGATCACACACTGCCCAGACTAGAGGCGAGGACCACTGACACGAGGGCCCTCACTGATTAAACTGAAGACTTCCTGGGGATGTCCCTCATTGGGTGTCCAGGCTAGAGGCCTAGCACTGATTGGTCAGAGTAAAACTGAAGACTTCCTGGGATGTCCCTCATTGGGTGTCCAGGCTAGAAGCCCAGCACTGATTGGTCAGAGTAAAACTGAAGACTTCCTGGGGGATGTCCCTCATTGGGTGTCCAGGCTAGAGGCCCAGCACTGATTGGTCAGAGTAAAACTGAAGACTTCCTGGGGGATGTCCCTCATTGGGTGTCCAGGGTAGGGGCCCATCACTGATTGGTCAGAGTAAAACTGAAGACTTCCTGGGGGATGTCCCTCATTGGGTGGCCAGGCTAGAGGCCCATCACTGATTGGTCAGAGTAAAACTGAAGACTTCCTGGGGGATGTCCCTCATTGGGTGTCCAGGCTAGAGGCCCGGCTAGAGGCCCATCACTGATTGGTCAGAGTAAAACTGAAGACTTCCTGGGGGATGTCCCTCATTGGGTGTCCAGGCTAGAGGCCCATCCACTGAGGTTCACCTTCAGGCTGAGGATCTGGGGACACGAAGGCTCAGGAAGTCAGAGACCAGATTCCCTTCAGACAGTGGCAGGTGAAACCTTCCGCACCACAGAGAGCAGGAGTGTACCGGTGGTGCAGGGTGCAAAGGTGGAGCTCAAGTCAAGGATCAGGGCTTTAGAAACAAACTGTGGGCACCGGTCCCCCGGGGAAGCAGACCAGGAGCAGAGGTTGTCTCCTGGGACAACGGTCAGGGTAAAAGACTGTGGGGCCATGGCCCTCTTACACCACGGGCAGAGGGTAAGGGTAACCGCCATCATGGTAGGATGAGCTGGTGAGGATGTTGGAGTTTGGGAGCTATGGTCCTCTCTACGGAGTGCAGTCTGGGAGCTGCAGTATCAACTGCTCGGAAGAGGCTTGGGCAGCGCTCCTGATTGATCCGGACTGCTGGGATGAGGTTGAGGGGCTGTAGACCTCAAGGCTGGGAAGAGTTTGGGGAGCTGTAGGCCTCAAGGCTGGGAAGAGGTTGAGGAGCTGTAGACCTCAAGGCTGTGATGAGGTTGAGGAGCTGTCGACCTCAAGGCTGGGATGAGGTTGAGCTGTAGACCTCAATACTGTGATGAGGTTGAGGAGCTGTAGACCTCAAGGCTGGAATGAGGTTGAGGAGCTGTAGACCTCAAGGCTGGGAAGAGGGTGGGGAGCTGTAGGCCTCAAGGCTGGGAAGAGGGTGGGGAGCTGTAGGCCTCAAGGCTGGGAAGAGGGTGGGGAGCTGTAGGCCTCAAGGCTGGGAAGAGGTTGAGGAGCTGTAGACCTCAAGGCTGGGACGAGGTTAAGGAGCTGTAGATCTCAAGGCTGGGAAGAGGTTGGGGAGCTGTAGGCCTCAAGGCTGGGAAGAGATTGAGGAGCTGTAGGCCTCAAGGCTGGGAAGAGGTTGTGCATTTGTGGTCCTGTCTGCTATGATGCTGGGGAGCTTTGGAGCACACTGATGGGATGAGGTTGAGGTCTTTTAATTTTGCTGCTGGGATGAGGTTGGGGACCTTTGGTTCTCACTTTTGGGATGATGTTGGAGAGGGGCTATGGCCCTAACAGCTAGGAGAAGGTTAATGAACTCTGGTCCACACTGCTGGGGTGAGGCTGAGGAGCTTTGGTCCTCACTGCTGGGGTGAGGCTGAGGAGCTTTGGTCCTCACTGCTGGGGTGAGGTTGAGGAGCGTTGGTCCTGACTGTTGGGTGAGGTTGAGGAGCTTTGGTCTTGACTGCTGGGGCGAGGTTGAGGACTTGTGGTCCTCACTGCTGGGGTGAGGTTGAGGATCTTTGGTCTTGACTGCTGGAGTGAGGTTGAGGACTTGTGGTCCTGACTGCTGGGATAAGGCTGAGGAGCTTTGGTCCTCACTGCTGGGGTGAGGTTGAGGACTTCTGGTCCTCACTGCTGGGGTGAGGCTGAGGAGCTTTGGTCCTCACTGCTGGGGTGAGGCTGAGGAGCTGTGGTCCTGACTGCTGGGGTGAGGTTGAGGACTTGTGGTCCTGGCTGCTGGGTTGAGGTTGAGCACTTCTGATCCTCACTGCTGGGGTGAGGCTGAGGAGCTTTGGTCCTCACTGCTGGGGTGAGGTTGAGGAGCTTTGGTCCTGACTGCTGGGGTGAGGTTGAAGAGATGCTGTCTTCACCGGTATGATTTGGTTGGAGGGTTTTAGTTCTCAATGCTGGAATGGGGCCGGGGAGATCTGGTCCTAAATGCTTGGAAGTAGCCGGAGCAATGCTCCATAAAACAAGGTCCCTGCTGGTGTCTCCAAGTTCTCATGAAGGCGCTCTTAAGGAATGGGTGAGGTGAGAGGTCAAGGATATGCCCCTGTTTCACTTACCCTATCATCGAGAATTCGATCATTGTCATCATCATTGTCACAGGCGTCCCCAATTCCATCCTTGTCGTAATCTTCCTGTCCAGAGTTCGGGAGGTTGGGGCAATTATCCTGGAAAGAGATTAAAGATGCGTTTTTACTGCTACCAGTTTAATCCCATGAGCGAAACGGCCGCGCAGAGAAAGGAAAATGAACATAAAACTAGGCATGATGATTGCTGATCTTATGGAAGTCAAGCAGACCCTCCAGTAAGGACCTCTCGTGTTGGGCATATGGTAGATCCATCTACCCGCTAAGGATCTTCATTAATTAACTCATCTTTTATAACACACTTAATACCAGAGACCAGTCTCTAAGTGCGGGACCGGGATTTCGAACATGTGCTGCTCTGCATTGCCACCTGAAAACACTTGTGTCCAGGCGTTTTATAAATTATTTATCATATCATATTATAACCTTGTCCTGCTTCCAAGACAAATACGTTGCCCCTGAGCTATCCCCCCGGCCTCCCAGACCTTCTATTGGATGATCTCACTCAAACCAGTTAATTCCCTGGCTAAGCTCTCTCTGCTGCCGCCCCATAGATCTTGGCCTGTTTTCATCCCCGACAGAATTGCAAGCACTCCACCAGCCTCGCTCGTACCCTCAGCCCAAGCTTTGACTCTTTAAGCGGCTTGGGTCGCGCTCCCATCGATTGCACAGCAGTCCATAGATTGCCGAACAGAAAGCTGCACTTACCTTCTTGCAGTGGTAGGTGGCGTTGGCAACGCAGACGAGGTCCTCATTAGGCCATCCATCCAAATCTGTGTCTTCTCCACAAATGATGCCGTTTCCGGCGTATCCAGGTCTGCACTCACACCGGTACGTGGGCTCCGTGTAAGGGCCCAGGTAGTTGCAGCGGGCGTTCTTGTTGCAGTCGTGAGTTCCGTCTGTGCAGGGATTGCGAGGTTTACACACCTATAGATAGAACACAATGCAGTCACTAAATGCCAAACCACAATGACCAGGGAACCAAAACCCTGCAGACCAGAAGCTCTTTGTATTCCCAGTGAGTGTGAAATCAGTCTGTCTCCCATATAACACGTGCTCATTCCCCTCTGATGGGTAAGGGGTCTGGCACATGAAATGCAGGCACTTGGTGAACTCAGATTCTGGGATATTCCTTCATGCCAAGATCCCAAACCAGCCCCTTCTCTGTGAATGCCTCCACGTGCAATGTTGTGTTGCGTGGATCTAGTGAGCAAAGGGTGCTGTACCTGCTTCTTTTCTGTGGCCTCCTCAACACCTTGCCCGAAAGGCTGAGTTCCGGTGAAGCGTGGTGGGCAGGGAAGGCAGTTGTACCCAGGCTCCGTGTTCTCACACCGGTGCACTCCATTGAAGACGAAGCAGGCATCAGGGACGTCTGTGCACTGGAGGCGGGAAAGAAAAGGTCTTGAAGATCCGGGGCTTATGGAACAGTGCAAGCTCTGCTGGGGCCTGGCACATGAGCCACCGAACACACAAACCAGACCACTAATCATGAACAGAGGCCTACACCAGGAGAGTGTACATACAAAGACTGACTTCCCCCGAACGCTCCAGAACACGCCGCCAAGGTAGCAGCTACAACCAAAAGACCACAGGCCACCAGGGCTTCCAGAGGACGGAGACCAAGATAGCCTTCATACCCAAAGAACAGTTCCAACGAAGGCATCCAGGAAGCAGACAGACACCCTGCCTGCATGTGATGTGACGCAGAACCTAACTGGGCTTTGCGGTGGTGTCTGCTCTGGGCACGCAGGTACAGGTCCACACATATTGCAGACGGTGCATACCTCTCACTCGTTGCCTTGGGCGATCATCTCTGTGAGGCATTTGTGTGACCCGCTCATGTCTTAGGCTGTCGTCTGTCTCACAACATCCCGCAACACTCTTGCTCAAGGCTCTGACTAACGCTTGTCACAGGATATACATTATGCGAGAGTAACTCAGTGTCTGTGAGTAGCAGTCACACCCCTGGCCCTTGGTTGCTGTATCAATGATGGCACTGAGGGACTGTCTCAGTGATGGCCTCAGGGGCTGTCTTAATGATGGCCTTGGGTGGTTGTCTCCGTGACTACCTCAGGCCTTGTGTCTATCATGGCTTCATAGGAGGGTCTTACTGAAAGCTTGGACAGACACTCTGTGATAGGCTATGTTGGAAGCCTTACACACAGCCGTTCTAGAAGACATGCCGAGTGATAGGTTTTGACCTACTGTCCCATTTGTGGGCTTGGGCGGCGGTCTTGGTGATTGGTTTAGGCAGCAGTCTCAGTGATTGGTTGCGGCGGCAGTCTCCGTGATTGGTTTGGATCACAGTCTTTATGATTGGTTTGGGTGACAGTCTCTGTGATTGGTTTAGGTGACAGTCTCAGTGATTGGTTTAGGTGACAGTCTCAGTGATTGGTTTGGGTGGCTGTCTCAGTGATTGGTTTGGGCGACAGTCCCTGTGATTGGTTTGGGTGGCTGTCTCAGTAATTGGTTTGATTGACAGTCTCTGTGATTGGTTTGGGCGACAGTCTCAGTGATTGGTTTGGGCGATAGTCTCTGTGATTGGTTTGGGTGGCTGTCTCAGTGATTGGTTTGGGCGACAGTCCCTGTGATTGGTTTGGGTGGCTGTCTCAGTGATTGGTTTAGGTGACAGTCTCAGTGATTGGTTTGGGTGGCTGTCTCAGTGATTGGTTTGGGCGACAGTCCCTGTGATTGGTTTGGGTGGCTGTCTCAGTAATTGGTTTGATTGACAGTCTCTGTGATTGGTTTGGGCGACAGTCTCAGTGATTGGTTTGGGCGATAGTCTCTGTGATTGGTTTGGGTGGCTGTCTCAGTGATTGGTTTGGGCGACAGTCCCTGTGATTGGTTTGGGTGGCTGTCTCAGTGATTGGTTTGGGCGACAGTCTCTGTGATTGGTCTGGGTGACTGTCTCAGGGATTGGTTTGAGCGACAGTCTCAGTGATTGGTTTGGGCGATAGTCTCAGGTACTGGTTTAATTGACAGTCTCTGTGATTGGTTTGGGCGACAGTCATGGTGACTGGTTTGGAATGGCTGTCTCAAGAGGTTGGGTTTTCTTACCTCGTCAATATCTGCGCACTGGATGCCATTTCCACGGTAGCCGGGAGGGCAGGCGCCACACTTCCAGGAGCCATCAGGAAAGCTTGTGCACTTGGTCCCCGCAAAGCAAGGGTTGGAGAGACACCCATCTGTGGGAGACAGTAGCCAGGGAAAGGTTGTCTTCTGTTTTTGTGTGTGCGATATAGTCCACTAAGGAACTTTTCACTAACATTCTTAAAAACATCTTACATACAACCAATAAACATCATCACAACAAAAAAGTTCATTTAATTTCATTACAGAATACATTTCTCTGAAGAAAAAGACCCAATTGTGACAACTGCATCATGACACATTGAAACAGCATTACCCAAATTGATCGGAAAAATTTGAACGAATGGTAGATTTGACCAAATTCGGTCACTACCATTAGTTTGAATTTTTGCGATCAATTTGAAGCTGAAAATACTGAACATGAAGAGCGGGGGTTGCGGGGTTGTCCCCCAATGTCTATGTTCGGTATCTTCGGCCTCGGGGGTTTTCAGGGGTATTCCCCACATCCTGAACATTGGCGGTGGGGGACAAAAATTGCTTGGGCCCCTGTTTTTAATGAACGCTCAACTCGGGTGCTCGAGCAGTTACACTGCGGGCAGTCCACCCGCGAACGAAACAACGCGGGCAGACAACGCAGATCCATTAAAACACCAGGAAGACTCATACTCATAGTAGGAAGACTCATACTCATAGTAGGAAGACTCATATTCATAGTAGGAAGACTCATACTCATAGTAGGAAGACTCATACTCATAGTAGGAAGACTCATATTCATAGTAGGAAGACTCATACTCATAGTAGCAACACTCTGTTCACTTATTCATTCGTGTTAGTTTGTACCCCATTCCTCAACTGAGACAACCTCTCGTAAACGAACAGCAGTCAGACTCCATTTAAAAGATTTGTCTGTAAGAATAAAGGGCCAAATACGACCTGCATGTACGAGGCTAGAATCTTCTGCTAAGTGTGCAAAGTAGTGCTGGGAAGCAAGCACAGAACATTCCATCAGCAAGTGGGAGATGGCCTCCACTGAACCGTCCTTGTCACAGAGTCCCCGCTCAACGCCTCCCCTAACCCCTAAAATCTCCTGTGTTGGTTCATGGGAAGACGCAGACATCACGCACCCCAAAACTCCCCCGGGCACGTGCACAGATATTGAGGGACTGTACCATATGGTCTTACAACCACCAATAAACCAGAAGAAAGGGGATCTCCTCGCGCCAGTTCTATCAGTCTCTTTCCCACAATCTACACTTCTCTTAACAGGTGAGGGATTAAGAAGTCCATGGATGCACGATTGTGGCTCAGGTCGGTGAACCCCTCTTCCTACCACCTCACAAAGTGGGGGGACAGTTTGTTTAGCATTGCATGTTTCTGCAACCATCAAATGAGGAGGGCACTTCAGCGGATGGCACTGTTCTCAGGAAGTGAAAATGTTTCCATGTTGCTATTCTTTCCAGCAATGCTAACCCCAGTTTGTATCTTACAGCGGAGGGAGGGGCACTTTGAGGGAGCTTCAGAATTCAACTCCCAAAAACTCCCCCTACTTTCAGCCACTGTCCGGTTACGCTAAACAAGGCGGTCTCTGTTCCGTAGGTCGTTACTGGTGCTGCCTTCCTGCAGTAAAACCCCCTAACTGGGGCCAGAGAAAAGTAACCAATGGTATTAGCTCTATGCCCTGCCTGCGCGGCTAATGACGTCATCTGTTGCTACTTAAAGGAAAACAGTTTATTCATATTTTCTTATTTAAACAAGGAAAACCCCAATTACACAAAAGTATCCCCCGGTGGGGGAGTTATTAGCTGTCGGGAGGGTGGCACTCACCGATCGGGCAGTCCTCCTTGTTGCAGAGCTGGCCCTCCGACGCGTCCCCCTGGCATTCCTTGCCTCCATACTGGGGTGCAGGGTTGTTGCAGAGACGGCCTCGCTTCTGGACGCCACCCCCGCAGGTGACAGTGCAAGCGTCCCACAGTGACCAGGGCCCCCAGTGACCATTTACTGTGAAAAGAAAACAGAGCAATCCTTAATATCCCGGAAACCACTCAGAGGCCAGGGCATTCCTTGAGTAGCTGTGTGAGTGTCGACCGTGAGTGTCTGCTTCTTGTCTATACGTGAACAATACACTTGAGCGACTCAGCAGTGATCATTGTATGGGATGGTTCAGAGGGATATCACCCCTCCAGGTCTTACTCCTAATTCAGTCCTCAAATGTGAGGTCTTTCAGCACACACCACCCTAGTCCATGTGAAACTAGGCCAGCTGCTGAAATCAGTGTATGTGAGACTCATCAGAATGCTGGGATCAGTGAGTGTGTGACTCACCCCAGGGCTGGGATCAGTGCATGTGGGGCTCATTGGCATGCCGTTATTAGTGAGTGTGTGACTCACCCCAAGGCTGGGATCAGTGTATGTGGGGTGCATTTATATGCCAGGATTGGTGAGTGTGTGACTCACCCCAAGGCTGGGATCGGTGTATGCGGGGCTCATTGACATGCCGGGATTGGTGAGTGTGTGACTCACCCCAAGGCTGGGATCGGTGTATGCGGGGCATATTGACATGCCGTGATTGGTGAGTGTGTGACTCACCCCAAGGCTGGGATCGGTGTATGCGGGGCTCATTGGCATGCCGTTATTAGTGAGTGTGTGACTCACCCCAAGGCTGGGATCGGTGTATGCAGGGCTCATTGACATGCCGGGATTGGTGAGTGTGTGACTCACCCCAGGGCTGGGATCGGTGTAAGCGGGGCTCTTTGACATGCCGGGATTGGTGAGTGTGTGACTTACCCCATGGCTGGAATTAGTGTATGCGGGGCTCATTGACATGCCGGGATTGGTGATTGTGTGACTCACCCCAGGGCTGGGATCGGTGTATGCAGGGCTCATTGACATGCCGGGATTGGTGAGTGTGTGACTCACCCCAGGGCTGGGATCGGTGTATGTGGGACTCATTGGCATGCCGGGATTGATGAGTGTGTGACTCACCCCAGGGCTGGGATCAGTGTATGTGGGGTGCATTTATATGCCAGGATTGGTGAGTGTGTGACTCACCCCAAGGCTGGGATCGGTGTATGCGGAGCTCATTGACATGCCGGGATTGGTGAGTGTGTGACTCACCCCAGGGCTGGGATCGGTGTATGTGGGGTGCATTTATATGCCAGGATTGGTGAGTGTGTGACTCACCTCAAGGCTGGGATCGGTGTATGTGGGGTGCATTTATATTCCAGGATTGGTGAGTGTGTGACTCACCCCAAGGCTGGGAACAGTGTATGTGGGGCTCATTGGTATGCCGGGATTGGTGAGTGTGTGACTCACCCCAAGGCTGGGATCGGTGTATGTGGGGTGCATTTATATGCCAGGATTGGTGAGTGTGTGACTCACCCCAAGGCTGGGATCAGTGTATGTGGGGTGCATTTATATGCCAGGATTGGTGAGTGTGTGACTCACCCCAAGGCTCGGATCAGTGTATGTGCGGTGCATTTATATGCCAGGATTGGTGAGTGTGTGACTCACCCCAAGGCTGGGATCGGTGTATGTGGGACTCATTGGCATGCCGGGATTGGTGAGTGTGTGACTCACCCCAGGGCTGGGATCAGTGTATGTGGGGTGCATGTATATGCCAGGATTGGTGAGTGTGTGACTCACCTCAAGGCTGGGATCGGTGTATGCGGAGCTCATTGACATGCCGGGATTGGTGAGTGTGTGACTCACCCCAAGGCTGGGATCAGTGTATGCGGGGCTCATTGACATGCTGGGATTGGTGAGTGTGTGACTCACCCCAGGGCTGGGATCGGTGTATGCGGGGCTCATTGACATGCCGGGATTGGTGAGTGTGTGACTCACCCCAGGGCTGGGATCGGTGTATGCGGGGCTCATTGACATGCCGGGATTGGTGAGTGTGTGACTCACCCCAGGGCTGGGATCGGTGTATGCGGGGCTCATTGACATGCCGGGATTGGTGAGTGTGTGGCTCACCCCAAGGCTGGGATCGGTGTATGCGGGGCTCATTGACATGCCGGGATTGGTGAGTGTGTGACTCACCCCAGGGCTGGGATCAGTGTATGCGGGGCTCATTGACATGCCAGGATTGGTGAGTGTGTGACTCACCCCAGGGCTGGGATCGGTGTATGCGGGACTCATTGACAGGCCGGGATTGATGAGTGTGTGACTCACCCCAGGGCTGGGATCAGTGTATGTGGGGTGCATTTATATGCCAGGATTGGTGAGTGTGTGACTCACCCCAAGGCTGGGATCGGTGTATGCGGGCTCATTGACATGCCGGGATTGGTGAGTGTGTGACTCACCCCAAGGCTGGGATCGGTGTATGCGGGGCTCATTGACATGCCGGGATTGGTGAGTGTGTGACTCACCCCGGGGCTGGGATCAGTGTATGCGGGGCTCATTGACATGCCAGGATTGGTGAGTGTGTGACTCACCCCAGGGCTGGGATCAGTGTATGCGGGGCTCATTGACATGCCGGGATTGATGAGTGTGTGACTCACCCCAGGGCTGGGATCAGTGTATGTGGGGTGCATTTATAAGCCAGGATTGGTGAGTGTGTGACTCACCCCAAGGCTGGGATCGGTGTATGCGAAGCTCATTGACATGCCGGGATTGGTGAGTGTGTGACTCACCCCAAGGCTGGGATCGGTGTATGCGGGGCTCATTGACATGCCGGGATTGGTGAGTGTGTGACTCACCCCAGGGCTGGGATCGGTGTATGCGGGGCTCATTGACATGCCGGGATTGGTGAGTGTGTGACTCACCCCAAGGCTGGGATCGTAGTGTGCGGGGCTCATTGACATGCCGGGATTGGTGAGTGTGTGACTCACCCCAAGGCTGGGATCGGTGTATGCGGGGCTCATTGACATGCCGGGATTGGTGAGTGTGTGACTCACCCCAGGGCTGGGATCGGTGTATGCGGGGCTCATTGACATGCCGGGATTGGTGAGTGTGTGACTCACCCCAGGGCTGGGATCGGTGTATGCGGGGCTCATTGACATGCCGGGATTGGTGAGTGTGTGACTCACCCCAGGGCTGGGATCGGTGTATGCGGGGCTCATTGACATGCCGGGATTGGTGAGTGTGTGACTCACCCCAAGGCTGGGATCGGTGTATGCGGGGCTCATTGACATGCCGGGATTGGTGAGTGTGTGACTCACCCCAGGGCTGGGATCGGTGTATGCGGGGCTCATTGACATGCCGGGATTGGTGAGTGTGTGACTCACCCCAGGGCTGGGATCGGTGTATGCGGGGCTCATTGACATGCCGGGATTGGTGAGTGTGTGACTCACCCAAGGGTGACCGTGAGGCTGAGACTTGGATGGCAGTGAGTGGACGCCATGGTGACTGGTTTCAGTGGTCTCCCTACCTGATGCTGGTGTTTGAGGGCACCACCTTTAGCTGGCAGCCAGGACCTGAGCAGTTCTGGGGAGCCTTGTGGTTTGGGCAGTGTGTTTCGAGATGATACTTACTCGGGCACGGATCCTTCTGGCAAGGCTTGTTCTCGCGGGCCTCACCCTCGCACGGCCTCCCGTTCATCTGAGGAGTGGGGGAATTGCAGAGCCGGATCCTGGTAACGTGACCACTGCCACAGGTGACGGAGCACGTGGACCAGGGTGACCAGTGACTCCAGCCGCCATCTTGCTTAACTGTGAGAGAGGGGGACAGGCAACATTAGCATGAGTGGTCGCTCTGTGGTCTAGGGCCTCATCCTGCAGGGCCTTCTACCCAGAGGGGATACTCAGGGACAGACCAGCTTAGTGTGGGGTCTGCTCCAGCTTCTGGAGGCCTTCCTCGCCATTCCAGGCAACAGTGGGAACCTCTGTATGCAGGGAGCCATTATTGAAGTCATCTGATAGGCTGCGCTTCCATTTGCAGGACAGAATGAGCATGTGTGAGCCCATCACCCGGGTCATGAACGAGCTCCCCTACCTCCTCACAGGACCAGAGAAGTGTGAGCCCATCACCCGGGTCATGACCGAGCTCCCCTACCTCCTCACAGGACCAGAGAAGTGTAAGCCCATCACCCGGGTCATGACAGAGCTGCCCTACCTTCTCACAGGACCAGAGAAGTGTGAGCCCATCACCCGGGTCATGACAGCACTGCCCTACCTCCTCACAGGACCAGAGAAGTGTGAGTACATCCCACAGGCCATAAATAAGCTCCTCCACCTCATCAGAGGACCAGAGAAGTGTGAGACCATCACCCGGGTCATGACAGAGCTGCCCTACCTCCTCACAGGACCAGAGAAGTGTGAGCACATCCCACAGGCCATGAAAGAGCTCCCCTACCTCCTCACAGGACCGGAGAAGTGTGAGCACATCACCCGAGTGATGAGCGAGCTCCCCTGGTTTCCTCACCAGGCCCACCCCATCTTCAGGACGGCCTCCATCCCATCCTACTTGGCAGAGGACAGCACGAGGTGCCATGCCGTCGCCATGTGAGAACTTAAGAAATGTAAGAAGGGGAACATTAGCATCGAGTTTTCTCCCGCTAGCACCTCAAGCCTGCGGAAGAGCAGAGGCGCACACCTCAGACTTGCCTCTTCACTCATCCACTCAAGCTTAAGATGTAGACTTCCCTCCAGTCATTGATAAGTGGAACCTCCCTCCAATTCCCCCTGGCCCCTGCCACCTTCCTGTGGAGAGCCCCACTGCTTCCAAGCCAGGGCCCGCTTGATGCCGCAATCCCATAACATAAGATGGAGCTTGTGTGGGCGGCTGTCTCAATGGGGGTCTAACCCTTTTAGGGCGTTAGTGGGGCAAGCCTGCTACGATCCTACGCCAGGTGACGTTCTGGTGCCCTTGCAGTGGTGCACACAGAGATGGCACCACCCAGGACTCGCCCAGGACATCCCTTCCCACATAAACCATGAATCCAGAATCCACCTGGAAATAGGGGCCTCTGTATTCTCGCCCCCTGCTCATATTCCAGGTTTCCAGAATCCCCCCCCCCACACACACACATTTCTGTGGAGATGAAGGCCAGACAGACGAGCCTAGGGTTGGCTGGCATGACTCTCCATGCCACATCCATAGCCCAGCCTAGAAAGGTATGCAGTGATTATATCGAATAGAAAACAAGGAATGAAGAAGCAGCCGATAGGAGGCCTTGGGCTACTTACACCTCTTGTCGCAGTCCTGGATGTGGCAGGTCCGGGTCTGCACCGAGGATCCGTCGCAGCGGTTGTTGAGGCTGTCACAGCTGCGCCCTCTCTGCTGGAGGCCGTTCCCACAGGTGGCAGAGCAAGCCGTCCACTCGGACCAGGGGGACCAGCCATCTTCCGGGGAGTCGCTGGCTGCAGAAGCAAGACGATTCTCTTTAAAGCACACAGAAGACTGCTGAGCTGGGCAATGGCCCCCTCCATGGAGGCCAGGAGCAGGAGGCACGCCCTTCCCCCCAGATGCAACTTAGATCAGAATAGTCGGCATCTGTGCTCAGCACCTAGGGGCCACATCGGGTTTCCTTTGCCCTTCGGCCCCTTTTCAGCCCTCTCACTTCTGAAGCTCAATATGAAGCTCAATATAACATGTTTTAATAAAATAATACATATCCTCATTAGTTACAGGCCAACATCCTTGCTGGGCAGCTCCTTTGATCTGTTTGGCAGTGCCATCCTTGCCAGACTGCCAGGTCGTGTTGAGCAGAACAATTGCACTTGTGTCATGTGAATTGGGCACTCAAGAGGGGCACGTGTCCTCCCGCCAGAGTTTAAACCTATATCTTATTGCAGCCAAGTCATCATTTAGCAAGAAAGAAGTGCAGCGCCTGGCCTGTATGGACTCAGGAATAGCTTCCATCCTCCATATAATGTGCCTTGATCTTCTGAGAGTTATCATGGATGTGCAAACAAGTAGTTCCCTGGTGGTGCTGGAGCACAGAAGGATAGGGCTGGTGACTTCACCCAAGGGCTGGTGACTTCACCCATTAATGGGGGACGTGGTGCTGGGGCACAGAAGGAAAGGGCTGGTGACTTCACCCATTAATGGGGGACGTGGTGCTGGGGCACAGAAGGAAAGAGCTGGTGACTTCACCCATGATTGGGGGACATGGTGGTGGGCCACAGAAGGAAAGGGCTGGTGACTTCACCCAAGGGCTGGTGACTTCACCCATTAATGGGGGACGTGGTGCTGGGGCACAGAAGGAAAGGGCTGGTGACTTCACCCATTAATGGGGGACGTGGTGCTGGGGCACAGAAGGAAAGAGCTGGTGACTTCACCCATGATTGGGGGACATGGTGGTGGGCCACAGAAGGAAAGGGCTGGTGACTTCACCCAAGGGCTGGTGACTTCACCCATTAATGGGGGACGTGGTGCTGGGGCACAGAAGGAAAGGGCTGGTGACTTCACCCATTAATGGGGGACATGGTGCTGGGGCACAGAAGGAAAGGGCTGGTGACTTCACCCAAGGGCTGGTGACTTCACCCATTAATGGGGGACGTGATGGTGGGGCACAGAAGGAAAGGCTGGTGACTTCACCCAAGGGCTGGTGACTTCACCCATTAATGGGGGACGTGATGGTGGGGCACAGAAGGAAAGGGCTGGTGACTTCACCCAAGGGCTGGTGACTTCACCCATTAATGGGGGACGTGGTGCTGGGGCACAGAAGGAAAGGGCTGGTGACTTCACCCATGATTGGGGGACATGGTGGTGGGCCACAGAAGGAAAGGGCTGGTGACTTCACCCAAGGGCTGGTGACTTCACCCATGATTGGGGGACGTGGTGGTGGGGCAAGAAGGATACATTATTGGGGACATGGTGGTGGGGCATAGAAGGATAGGGCTGGTGACTTCACCCATGATTGGGGGACATGGTGTTGGGGTATAGAAGGATACATTATTGGGGACATGGTGTTGGGGTATAGAAGGATACATTATTGGGGTCATGGTGGTGGTGCACAGAAGGATACATTATTGGGGACATGGTGGTGGGGTATAGAAGGATAGGGCTGGGGACTTCACCCATGATTGGGGGACGTGGTGGTGGGGCATAGAAGGATACATTATTGGGGACATGGTGGTGGGGCATAGAAGGATAGGGCTGGTGACTTCACCCGTGATTGGGGGACATGGTGTTGGGGTGTAGAAGGATACATTATTGGGGACATGGTGTTGGGGTATAGAAGGATACATTATTGGGGACATGGTGGTGGGGCACAGAAGGATACATTATTGGGGACATGGTGGTGGGGTATAGAAGGATAGGGCTGGTGACTTCACCCATGATTGGGGGACATGGAGTGCCATGGGCATGCACACTTGCACCTCTGACTGTTTGCATGCATTTCATTGAGACCTAAATGTCTGCACCGATGACAGTGCATTCGTGTCAGGAGCTGAATGTGTGAGAACCCTGGAACCAGCTGCAATGGTGCCCTCCACTAAGTGCAGGCGTCTCTTCCTCAATGGCAAACTAGCCAGGAGTTGCTTGGATTGGAGGAGCCCTGCGGGTATCTGGGCACGAGATGTGTTTCTACTTTAAGAAGCCAAACACATAATGCAAAAGCCTCAGGAATGGCGCAAGCCGCTGGGGGGTTGGGGGGGAGTGTGGAATGTGCTAAGCGAGTTAAATGTATGCTGGGAGGTTTATGTACAATGAGTCGCTCGCATAAATGGGGCATAAGGAATGGAGGATAACGCAAAAGACTCAAGACAGTGGGCCTCATCACGAGTTGGGCTGTATTCCCGGCTGTAATACCGCCGACTGTAATAGCCCTAGCACCGACCGGTCTGGTGGTATTAGGGGTTGGGCCTTAACGGTACATCCCCATTCCTGATTGGGTTCGTTGGATCCAATGGGGAATTTTCGGTGCTAATACTGCGGGCCAATAAAGCCGGCTGTAATACCGCCAAAAACAGGGATTTTTACCTACAGAAAAAATCTGGCAGTAAAACAGCTGATTTAGTGCCCAACTCGTGATAGGGTGAGCCCTTAAATGTGGCGGTAATACCATTATCACCGCATTTAAGGGCTACAGCCCAACTCATGATGAGGCCCAGTCCCTGGAAAAATAATGGGGTCTTTCCCCATCATTGGCCTCCCTCTGAAAAGGAGCACTGTGGCCCACCTCCTACATGTCTGCAGTAATGGCAACGCTGTGCTAACGCGCAGAATTATAGCCGACATCTGGCAAAGTGATCGAGCGTTGGCAGTGCCCTGCTCAAATACCCAAACACAAACTTGCCAAGATAAATGCCTCCAATTATCTCAAAGAGCCTCAGTCGCTTATTGAAGTGCTGACTTCCAAAATCGAAATGGCGCCCCTGGCACAGACTGAATTTGAGAAACCGCTGAGTAGGGTGTTGGAGGCCTGGCGACACCGGGCGTCCTAGTCTGCAATCAGCTTCTGGATTCTCTTTGGGCAGAAGCTGACTTTACATGCTGTAAAAAGCTTTTTTCAACTTTTTTTGTTCTGGGCACATATAGCGCCAACAACCATAAGAAACACTGAGAGCAATATATGCCCAGAACAAAATATACGCTGGTTTCCGTTCCAGCAGCGACAGTTTGTCACCGGCCACTTGACAGTACTTTATTGCCTTATGGCTCTTGGCGCTATACACACTGATGTTAATGCTTGTATCAAATGTATATCAGATTACTGTTATCGCGTAATTATATTTTTCTTAGTGTACTGAGGGAAAATGCAATGTGATGCCACTTCCTGTTTTGTCAAGGGCTGAAAGGACATGTGCCACCACTTCCAGTGATGTCCCTTGGGGCAGGGATCAAATGACATCACTTCCTGTGTTGTCATCGTGTGATGTCACTTTTGCTACCCCTGGCATTTTGGTGAAATGACGTCCCTGGGTCCTATATGAAGTCTTCCTGGTTGCCTGATGTCACAGGCTGTGCACTCACAATGCACACACCTCTTCCCAGCACGCCCTGGGCCGCACACCCACCGCCCAGGTAATTAGCCTGGGATATCCCTGAACCCCTGGAAAGGGTCCCACCAGGCAACTATAGCTTGTGTCCAATGCTGGTCAAGGGTCTCGGTGCCCCTCGGCCAGTCTCACGCAGTGACAGACCTGGCCTTGATAGGCGCTATAGTGCTTTAGTAGTGAACAGTGGGAGGTGCTTGGACTGAGCAGAGTTCTCGTGGCAGCAGTGTGATGTGTTGTTATGGATTGGACGTGTTAGAGCCCTTATGGGTGGCATAGGGAGGCGGTGTCGGGGTGTGCAGTGAGGAGTAGCTCTCCCAGGGAGCAGTGTCATGGACTTCCATTGGCTGGAAGCCTGAGGAGTGCTTCTGGAGAGCAGTGTGATAGACTTCCATTGGCTGTAGGCCCGAGGAGTGCTTCTGGAGAGCAGTGTGATGGACTTTCATTGGCTGTAGGCCCGATGAGTGCTTCTGGGGAGCAGTGTGATGGACTTAGACTGGCTGTAGGCCCGAGGAGTGCTTCTGGGGAGCAGTGTGATGGACTTTCATTGGCTGTAGGCCTGAGGAGTGCTTCTTGGGAGCAGTGTGATGGATTTCCATTGGCTGGAAGCCTGGGGAGTGCTTCTGGGGAGCAGTGTGATGGACTTTCATTGACTGTAGGCCTGGGGAGTGCTTCTGGGGAGCAGTTTGATGGACTTCCATTGGCTGGAAGCCTGAGGAGTGCTTCTGGAGAGCAGTGTGATGGACTTCCATTGGCTGTAGGCCTGTGGGGTGCTTCTGGAGAGCAGTGTGATGGACTTACACTGACTGTAGGCCCGAGGTTGGGCGTCAGAGCCTTGAAGATGAGCAGTGTGAGAATGCTCGTGATTGGCAGTAAGAAGAGCTCTCACTGGTGCCCACGGGATGGGCATGCAGTGGTTGGCAGTGTGAGGAGCTATTTCTGCAGCCAGGCCCTTCAGGGCCCAGTCCCTTGCACAGGACCAGACCAGACGCCCTCTACACAGAGCACTTCCGGTGCAGAGGGCCTCGGTGGAGGCATTGCAGAGGTGCGGCGCCGGGGCCATTTAATCAACCTGGAGGGTGGCAAAGGAATGCAGAAGGTTTCTGCAGCATTTAATGCCTGTGCCCTCTTCACCCCAACTTCCAAGAATAGCAAGTAAACCATGCTTGTGTTATGCTGCAGCGGGGCCTGGCATGCTGCCCACAGGCACAGGGCGCAGGGCGACGCAGCCTGCTGCCTTTATTGGCATGGCAGGTTGGCGTGGGTACGGTTCCAGGCTACCTGCCCCCTCTAAGGCTCTGCAGAAGGCGCCCTAAACAGGATGACGGCCAGACTTGGCACCACTCTCTCCCAACTCTGAAGGATAAGACATCTCAGACCGCAACAATGCGGGCACCCTGGGGGCAAGCACTCGGCAGCAGCCATGGAGCGCACAGGAAGCCCGGGGAGGCAGGGTTCCATGTCAGTCAACCGGAGTCGTGGAATGATGGCTGAACCCTGGGAGGCAGGGTTCTGGGGCAGTCTTAAGGAGCCATGGAATGGTGAGTGAGCCCTGGGAGGCTGGGTTCCGGGGCAGTCTTAAGGAGCCATGGAATGGCGGGTGAACCCTGGGAGGCAGGGTTCCGGGGCAGTCTTAAGGAGTCATGGAATGGCGAGTGAGCCCTGGGAGGCAGGGTTCCGGGGCAGTCTTCAGGACCCATGGAATGTCGAGTGAGCCCTGGGAGGCAGGGTTCCTGGGCAGTCTTCAGGAGCCATGGAATGGCGAGTGAGCCCTGGGTGGTAGGGTTCCGGGGCAGTCTTCAGGAGCCATGGAATGTCGAGTGAGCCCTGGGAGGCAGGGTTCCTGGGCAGTCTTCAGGAGCCATGGAATGGCGAGTGAGCCCTGGGTGGCAGGGTTCCGGGGCAGTCTTCAGGAGCCATGGAATGGCGAGTGAGCCCTGGGTGGCAGGGTTCCGGGGCAGTCTTCAGGAGCCATGGAATGGAGAGTGAGCCCTGGAAGGCAGGGTTCCGGGTCAGTAAACTGGAGTCATGGAATGCAGAGTGAGCCCTGGGAGGCAGGGTTCCGGGTCAGTAAACTGGAGTCATGGAATGCAGAGTGAGCCCTGGGAGGCAGGGTTCCGGGTCAGTCAACCGGAGTCATGGAATGGAGAGTGAGCCTGGGAGGCAGGGATCCGGGGCAGTCTTAAGGAGCCATGGAATGGCGGGTGAGCCCTGGGAGGCAGGGTTCCGGGGCAGTCTTAAGGAGCCATGGAATGGCGGGTGAGCCCTGGGAGGCAGGGTTCCGGGGCAGTCTTCAGGACCCATGGAATGTCGAGTGAGCCCTGGGTGGCAGGGTTCCGGGGCAGTCTTCAGGAGCCATGGAATGTCGAGTGAGCCCTGGGAGGCAGGGTTCCTGGGCAGTCTTCAGGAGCCATGGAATGGCGAGTGAGCCCTGGGTGGCAGGGTTCCGGGGCAGTCTTCAGGAGCCATGGAATGTCGAGTGAGCCCTGGGAGGCAGGGTTCCTGGGCAGTCTTCAGGAGCCATGGAATGGCGAGTGAGCCCTGGGTGGCAGGGTTCCGGGGCAGTCTTCAGGAGCCATGGAATGGCGAGTGAGCCCTGGGTGGCAGGGTTCCGGGGCAGTCTTCAGGAGCCATGGAATGGCGAGTGAGCACTGGGAGGCAGGGTTCCGGGTCAGTCAACCGGAGTCATGGAATGGAGAGTGAGCCCTGGGAGGCAGGGTTCCGGGTCAGTAAACTGGAGTCATGGAATGCAGAGTGAGCCCTGGGAGGCAGGGTTCCGGGTCAGTAAACTGGAGTCATGGAATGCAGAGTGAGCCCTGGGAGGCAGGGTTCCGGGTCAGTCAACCGGAGTCATGGAATGGAGAGTGAGCCTGGGAGGCAGGGATCCGGGGCAGTCTTAAGGAGCCATGGAATGGCGGGTGAGCCCTGGGAGGCAGGGTTCCGGGGCAGTCTTAAGGAGCCATGGAATGGCGGGTGAGCCCTGGGAGGCAGGGTTCCGGGGCAGTCTTAAGGAGCCATGGTGGGCAGGGTTCCGGGGCAGTCTTAAAGAGCCATGGAATGGCGGGTGAGCCCTGGGAGGCAGGGTTCCGGGGCAGTCTTAAGGAGCCATGGATTGGAGAGTGAGCCCTGGGAGGCAGGGTTCCGGGCAGTCTTAAGGAGCCATGGAATGACGGGTGAGCCCTGGGAGGCAGGGTTCCGGGGCAGTCTTAAGGAGCCATGGGAGCAGGGTTCATTGCCACATGGTGAATGTGATACCCCCACCACCCGATCCTGATGCTGGGCACACCGTAGGAGTAGGCAAACAATAAAGATTCTTACGCCAACAGCGCGGGCAGCACTCTCCATCGGGCACGGTGGCATTGGTGCATGGCATCAAGGGGCAGGACACTTTCCGGCAAATAGTGGCAGAATTCTGTGGGGAAAGAGAAAATGAGTTTGGGCCTTTCTGGACATGTCACCCACTAGACAAAACCAAAAGCGAGCCCCGAGTCTCAGGACCATCCCACCCCCACACACTCCAAGAGGCCGCACAGCACACACACCTGAGCACCCACGGGAGTGTCCGCGACACACGTGGGCATCAGAACGTGTCCTCGTGTCATGCATCAGGGTGTAGAACACACGTGTCAGTCAGCATGTAACGTCCAATGGATGAGACTGCACCTGCAGAGACCGGCGCAGAGGGGTCTAGTGCTGCAGACCACTGCACCCCTATCACCCTCAGTGTGCACCCTATCAACCTCACTGTGCACCTCTTTCACCCACACAGTCCACCCTATCACCTTTACTGTGCACCCTATCACCCTCACTGTGCACCCATCACACTCACTGTGCACCCTATCACCCTCAGTGTGCACCCTATCACCCTCACTGTGCACCCTATCGCCCTCACTGTGCACCGTATCACCCTACTGCGCACCCATCACCCCCACTGTGCACCCATCACACTCACTGTGCACCCTATCACCCTCACTGTGCACCCATCACACTCACTGTGCACCCTATCACCCTCAGTGTGCACCCCTATCCCCCTCACTGTGCACCTATCAGCCAGACTCTACACCCCTATCATCGCCCTCGCCGTGCAGCACCGCTGTCTCCCTCCGCTCCGCGGCGCCCCGGGCCCTGCTCCCCTCGGGGGCTCACCTGGCAGGTGCACTCGGTGCAGCTGTCGATGGTCCACTCCTCGCGGTTCTTGTGCAGGAGGCCGTTGTGCATGCACAGCCCGGGGCTGATCTGCACCACTCTGGCAATCATCTCATTCTCTTCCGTCTGTGGAGGAAAGGGACAAATGGAGGGGTTTCAGCCCAGCATCTCCAGGTCTAGCCACCCACCCCCCTCTCCCTACACACAACCCCCCCCACCCCCTCGCATGCATCTCTGCTATGCAAGGCCAAGCCTCGTGTGTGCTGTGCCTTCCAGTGCTGCGAGACAGGGCGCGAAGGCATGGGAGGGTGGCGTGGCACTCCGGCAAGAGTCAGCAGCCTGGCAAGGGCAGGGCATAAGGGCAGTGACTGAGACATTGCAGAAGGGCAGGGGACAGGGAGTAGGATAACAGGGCACAATGGCATGGCATGAAGGTAAGGGATTAGAGCATGCCACCGGGTCGTGGGACCAGGGCATGTCATGAGGGCGTGGAACAAAAGAATGGGAAGGGGGCCTGCGATGAGGGCGTGGAACAAGGGCATGGGAAGAGGGTATTGGGAAGAGGGAATGGAGGAGGACATGGAGGAGGACATGGAAGAGGGCATGGGACGAAGTCATGGGATGAGGGCGTGGGGTGAGGGCTTGGCAGGAGGGCGTGGAAGAGTGCGTAGAAGAGGGCGTGGGGGCGAGGGCTTGGCAGGAGGGCGTGGGAAAATGGCATGGGAAGAAGGCATGGGGCGAAGTCATGGGATGAGGGCGTGGGGCGAGGGCTTGGCAGGAGGGCGTGGCAGGAGTGCATGGGAAGATGGCATGCCATGAGGACGTGGAACAGGGCATGGCATGAGGGCATGGGATAAGGGCATGGAAGAGGGCATGGGACAAGGGCATGGGATGAAGACAAGGGACGAGGGCATGGCATGTGGGACGAGGGCATGGGAGAAGGCATGGCATGAGGGCATTGGAAGAGTGTCAGGCGGCATCTTGTAGGCAGATTATGCTCACCACTTTGCGGACATTGTCCTGCAGTGCGCGGACCATGGTACGGAGTCCCTGCATCTCCATGAACATGTTGGTGAGTTCGTCGCAGGAGAAGCCGCACACCGCCTGCAGGTCCTTGGTCTTGTGCCCAATGAAGTTAGTCCTGATGGCCGGGCTCGAGCCGTTCACTGGGTTGTCCAAGGTGATGATGGCACTTGCGGCTACAAGGGAAGAGCAGACGTGAACCCAGAGTGCTCGAAAGAGGGTGAAGAATAATCACAAGACAGACGTAGGGCTCGATTCATGGAATTATTGCGTGTTAAATAGGGTGCCTGCGCGCAAATCTGCGTTTGTCGATTCATGAAATCGAATGCGCTGTACTTTTCCTGGACTTGTGTGGAGTTCACGCAGGCCTGACACGTCTCTGCGAGACGCTGAGGGCCTTGCGCGAGACTCCATGCAAAGCATTGGCATGGCTTGCACAGAGGGCTCGGAATTGGGCGGAACACAAAAAATGGGAAAGAACTTGCTAAAAAAGTGGGCATTCCAAAGGAACAGTCTGCAGGCAGCTCCTCGCACACCCACAATTGCGTAGCACAAGACCTATTCATGGATTCGATCGTGCAACCTATCGGCCGCGCAAGTCCTTAATACTATCCGCCACCCAAAGGTAGGCGTAAGTACTCTTGACATGGGACTTGCATCAAATGGGTGGGTTTGCATGTAGGGGTGCATGTATTCGTGCCCGGGTGAGCACGCAAAGGTAGCTGTTCTGGCTGTTTTTGCTTTGCATGGGGGCATGCCAAGGGCATTTTGGGCGTGACTTGAGAATACGGTTAATTTGCGCCATAATTTCCATGAATATGCAAGGCGCACATGTTTTAATCTGCATGCAGGCTAGCGCAGTGTCCTTCTGGGCGCGCGCGGCCCCTGCGTGATTTCTGCGCTCATTTCCATGAATCTGGTGCTTAAAGTTGAGCCCTGCCTATCACAGATAAGAAGGCAGAGAATGGCACCACAATATGGACCCTCGAATACCCCCTCCCGCCACTGAGCGAGCGTGAGACACTTACTGCTGGAGCAGCCCTTGTTCCTCAAGATGGCGTCCAAGGTGGTGCCGAAGACGAAGCGCAGGTTCTGGAGCACCCCCTGTGAAGACAGGACACGTTACACCTCAGCACACATGCAACAGGCTTCCAGCGACACGCAGGGGCCCCTTCGACATGTAAGGGCAGGAATACCTCCGGTCAGGCCACTTCCTAAATAAACAGCATTCAGGATCCCACGTGGGCACAAGGCCTCCAGTGTACGGGAGGAAAATGCAGCCATTCACCCCTTCCCCTGTCTGCCTGGAGACTGCTTCTCATGAAAGGTTTGACGTGGCCCCCTCCTCGCGGGCCTCAGTGTGCCACCTCACAGACATTGCATTCATGGCACAGGAGGATGGACCAGACGGCAGAAGATGGGGCTTTCACCCCGAGCTCCTCTTTCGCATTGCTCCTCCGCCGGTCTCACCACCCCACTAGTTCTCTCCATCCTGCTCTTGCAGGTCAGGCGCCCTACGAGTTCGCTCCCTCCTTCTCTTGCAGGACAGGTGCCACACTAGTTCTCTCGAGTTCTCTCCATCCTTCTCTTGCAGGACAGGTGCCCCACTAGTTCTCTCCCTCCTTCTCTTGCAGGTCAGGCGCCCCACTAGTTCTCTCCATCCTGCTCTTGCAGGTCAGGTGCCCACGAGTTCTCTCCATCCTGCTCTTGCAGGTCAGGCGCCCTACGAGTTCGCTCCCTCCTTCTCTTGCAGGACAGGTGCCACACTAGTTCTCTCGAGTTCTCTCCATCCTTCTCTTGCAGGACAGGTGCCCCACTAGTTCTCTCCCTCC
The DNA here is from genome assembly GCF_040938575.1 of Ambystoma mexicanum. Lineage (NCBI taxonomy): Eukaryota > Metazoa > Chordata > Amphibia > Caudata > Ambystomatidae > Ambystoma > Ambystoma mexicanum. Next base: position 5,419,219 of record NC_090940.1, read on the forward strand.
TTCTCTTGCAGGTCAGACGCCCTACGAGTTCTCTCCCTCCTGCTCTTGCAGGTCAGGCGCCCCACTAGTTCTCTCCCTCCTGCTCTTGCAGGTCAGGCGCCCCACTAGTTCTCTCCATCCTGCTCTTGCAGGTCAGGCGCCCCACTAGTTCTCTCCATCCTGCTCTTGCAGGTCAGGCGCCCTACGAGTTCTCTCCCTCCTTCTCTTGCAGGTCAGGCGCCCTACGAGTTCTCTCCCCCTTCTCTTGCAGGACAGGTGCCCCACTAGATCTCTCCGTCCTGCTCTTGCAGGTCAGGCGCCCTACGAGTTCTCTCCCTCCTTCTCTTGCAGGTCAGGCGCCCTACGAGTTCTCTCCCTCCTTCTCTTGCAGGTCAGATCCCCACTAGTTCTCTTCCTCCTGCTCCTGCAGGTCAGACACCCCACTAGTTCTCTCCCTCCTTCTCTTGCAGGTCAGATCCCCACTAGTTCTCTTCCTCCTGCTCCTGCAGGTCAGACACCCCACTAGTTCTCTCCCTCCTTCTCTTGCAGGTCAGATCCCCACTAGTTCTCTTCCTCCTGCTCCTGCAGGTCAGACACCCCACTAGTTCTCTTCCTCCTGCTCCTGCAGGTCAGACACCCCACTAGTTCTCTCCCTCCTTCTCTTGCAGGTCAGATCCCCACTAGTTCTCTTCCTCCTGCTCCTGCAGGTCAGACACCCCACTAGTTCTCTCCCTCCTTCTCTTGCAGGTCAGATCCCCACTAGTTCTCTTCCTCCTGCTCCTGCAGGTCAGACACCCCACTAGTTCTCTCCCTCCTTCTCTTGCAGGTCAGGCGCCCTACGAGTTCTCTCCCTCCTTCTCTTGCAGGACAGGTGCCCCACTAGTTCTCTTCCTCCTGCTCCTGCAGGTCAGACACCCCACTAGTTCTCCCCCTCCTGCTCCTGCAGGTCAGACACCCCACTAGTTCTCTTCCTCCTGCTGGAAATAATGCTGAATTGCTTCCATCTCTTTTATCAAGCCACTTTTTCTCCCCCTCCCTGGGCATTTAATTTCGGGGCGCTAGACGTGTTACCCACTTATTCACCCAGGAGGACATGTTCATGTTCCAGGTGAAGCCGATTGGAAAAAATTGCGGTAAATGTGTTTCCCGAAATGTTTTCCAATCCGTCCTATTTTGTTGCATTTGTGCCACGGAGTGAGGAGAGGTGGGAGGGGAGGGACAGGATGTGTTCTTTCCCCTTCATGTCCTGCTCCGCCATAGAGATGCGGGCGCACTTCCACCAGCATGCGTGTTCACGCCGGGGTTCATGCACTGTATTCCTATGGAGAGCAGGCGGATTCCACAGGAATCCATTGGGAATTCGGCTGGAAATGAATTCTTTGCAGGCGGCATTTACACGTTTCTACTAACGTGCTGGAAAAGCGAAGAGTAATGGAGATTTCGCCTGTGTTTTACTCCTCATTTTTCCACCGTGTAGACGGTCTCCTCTGTGCAATTTACGTGGGGGGGGGGGGGGGGGGCATGATATCCCTGCATCCCCCAAAGCATCTCAACCATAGACTGATGCGATGGGTTCCTTCCTTCTTGTCATTTTTTCAAGATCTCTAGACTCTTTGCCCCGGGCTTTCCACTGGCACTGAAAATTGGAACAATTTGGCACTGGCACAGTGTTCTGGACTGGGTTATGCCCAGCTCTCCCTGTCATCTGGAACTGAGTGTACTGGACTGGGGTATGCCCAGCTCTTCCCATCACCTGGCACTGAGTGTACTGGATGGGGTTATGCCCAGTTCTCTCCATCCTGGCATTGAGTGTACTGGACTGGGTTAGGCCCAGCTGTCCCTCTTCACCTGGCACTGAGTGTACTGGACTGGGTTATACCCAGCTCTCCCCATCACCTGACACTGAGTGTACTGGACTGGGTTATGCCCAGCTCTCCCCATCACCTGGCACTGACTGTAATGGACAGGGTTAGTGCCAGCTCTCCCCATCACCTGACACTGAGGGTACTGGACTGGGTATGCCCAGCTCTTCCCATCACCTGGCACTGAGTGTACTGGACTTGGTTATGCCCAGCTCTCCCCATCACCTGGCACTGAGTGTACTGGACTGGGTTATGCCCAGCTCTCCCCATCACCCGGCACTGAGTGTACTGGACGGGGTTAAGCCCAGCTCTCCCCATCGCCTGGCACTGAGTGTACTGGACTGGGTTATGCCCAGCTCTCCCCATCACCCGGCACTGAGTGTACTGGAATGGGTTAGGCCCAGCTGTCCCTCTTCACCTGGCACTGAGTGTACTAGACTGGGTTATGCCCAGCTCTCCCCATTACATGTCACTGAGTGTTCTGGATGGGGTTATGCCCAGCTCTCCCCATCACCCGGCACTGAGTGTACTGGACTGGGTTAGGCCCAGCTCTCTCCATTCTGGCACTGAATGTTCTGGACGGGGTAATGCCCAGCTCTCTCCATTCTGGCACTGAGTGTACTCGACTGGGTTATGCCCAGCAATCCCCATCACCTGGCACTGACTGTAATGGACGGGGTTAGGCCCAGCTCTCCCCATTACATGTCACTGAGTGTTCTGGACTGGGTTAGGCCCAGCTGTCCCTCTTCACCTGGCACTGAGTGTACTAGACTGGGTTAGGCCCATCTCTTGCCATCACCTGGCACTGAGTGTACTGGACTGGGTTAGGCCCAGCTGTTCCTCTTCACCTGGCACTGAGTGTACTGGACTGGGTTATGCCCAGCTCTCTCCATTCTTGCTCTGAGTGTACTGGACGGGGTTATGCCCAGCTCTCCCCATCACCTGGCACTGACTGTAATGGACGGGGTTAGGCCCAGCTCTCCCCATCACCTGGCAGTGAGTGTACTGGACGGGGTTATGCCCAGTTCTCTCCATCCTGGCATTGAGTGTACTGGACTGGGATATGCTCAACTCTTCCCATCACCTGGCACTGAGTGTACTGGACTGGGTTAGGCCCAGCTCTCTCCATTATGGCACTGAGTGTACTGGACTGGGTTATGCCCAGCTCTCTCCATCACCTGGCACTGACTGGAATGGACGAGGTTAGGCCCAGCTCTCCCCATCACCTGGCACTGAGTGTTCTGGACTGGGTTATGCCCAGCTCGCCCCATCACCTGGCACTGAGGGCACTGGACTGGATTATGCCCAACTCTCCCCATCACCTGGGACTGAGCGTACTGGACGGGGTTATGCCCAGCTGTCACCATCACCTGGCACTGAGTGTACTGGACTGGGTTATGCCCAGCTCTCCCCATTTCCTGGCACTGAGTGTTCTGGACTGGATTATGCCCAGCCCTCCCCATCACATGGCACTGAAAGGACTGGACTGGGTTATGCCGAGCCCTCCCCATCACCTGGCACTGAAAGGACTGGACTGGGTTATGCCCAGCTCTCCCCATCACCTGGCACTGAGTGTACTGGACTGGGTTAGGCCCAGCTGTCCCTCTTCACCTGGCACTGAGTGTACTGGACTGGGTTATGCCCAGCTCTCCCCATCACCTGGCACTGAGTGCACTGAACTGGGTTATGCCTAGCTCTCCCCATTACATGTCACTGAGTGTACTGGACTGGGTTAGGCCCAGCTCTCCCCATCACCCGGCACTGAGTGTACTGGACTTGGTTATGCCCAGCTCTCTCCATCACCTGCCACTGACTGTAATGGAGGGGGTTAGGCCCAGTTCTCCCCATCACCTGGCACTGAGTGTACTGGACTGGGTTATGCCCAGTTCTCCCCATCACCTGGCACTGAGTGTACTGGACTGGTTTATGCCTGGCTCTCCCCATCACCTGGCACTGACTGTAATGGACGGGGTTAGGCCCAGCTCTCCCCATCACCTGGCACTGATTGTACTGGACGGGGTTAGGCCCATCTCTTGCCATCACCTGGCACTGAGTGTACTGGACTGGGTTAGGCCCAGCTGTCCCTCTTCACCTGGCACTGAGTGTACTGGACGGGGTAATGCCCAGCTCCCCCCATCACCTGGCACTGACTGTAATGGACGGGGTTAGGCCCAGCTCTCCCCATCACCTGGCAGTGAGTGTACTGGACGGGGTTATGCCCAGCTCTCCCCATCACCTGGGACTGAGTGTTCTGGACTGGGTTATGCCCAGCTCTCCCCATCACCTGGTATTGAGGGTACTGTACTGGGTTATGTCAGCTCTCCCCATCGCCTGGCACTGAGTGTACTGGACTGGGTTATACCCAGCTCTCCCCATCACCTGGCACTGAGGGTACTGGACTGGGTTATGTCAGCTCTCCCCATCACCTGGCAATGAGTGTACTGGACAGGGTTATGCCCAGATCTCCCCATCGCCTGGCACTGAGTGTACTGGACCGGGTTATGCCCAGCTCTCCCCATCGCCTGGCACTGAGTGTACTGGAGGAGGTTATGCCCAGCTCTCCCCATCGCCTGACACTGAGTGTACTGGACGGGGTTATGCCCAGCTCTCCCCATCGCCTGGCACCGAGTGTACTGGACTGGGTTATGCCCAGCTGTCCCCATCACCTGGCACTGAGGGCACTGGACTGGGTTATGCCCAGCTCTCCCCATCGCCTGGCACCGAGTGTACTGGACTGGGTTATGCCCAGCTCTCCCCATCGCCTGGCACCGAGTCTACTGGACTGGGTTATGCCCAGCTCTCCCCATCGCCTGGCACTGAGTGTACTGGCTGGGGTTATGCCCAGCTCTCCCCATCGCCTGGCACTTAGCTGGGCCACTCCCGTATAGATGAAAGCCTCACCCATCCCATTGCTCTTGGTACTGTGCCAGAGGTGGCCACCCCCTCCACCCCCCGCCCCTTTCTACACCCGCGTTGCATAAAAGTTGCAATGGTGTCGAGTTTTCGCGCATTTGGTCCGTTTTGGGGGAGATGTTGCCTCCTCCTTTAATGTTATTTGCTTATTTATGTTCCCTTGTTTCTTTGGGGGGTTTCTTTAGTTAACTCAGCCCTCTGTCTCTTTTGTCTGCCCCCTTTCCTTGATGGGCAGGGCCACAACCCCTTCTTGCCCTTTGGGACCCGGAACGGTCTCCTGCTCCTCACCAGCTGCACCCACAATGCATCTGGGCTCTTCCGTGTGGGCTCTCGTGAGACCCCGATCTGACGGCCCGGATTCCCAGGCTCCTGCCCTGGAAGGAGACTAGGGTTCCTCCGCAGTGCCCCCCTCCCCGCCCTCCCCGCGGCCCACTGCCCCCCCTCTCACCTGTTGTCTTTCATACCTCACTGGGCCACCCTTCCTTGCAGCCCCCCTCACCCGGAAGTTGTCCCTCATACCTCCCTTGGCCACCCTTCCTTGCAGCCCCCCCCTCACCTGGAAGTTGTCCCTCGCGCCTCCCTTGGCCACCCTTCCTTGCAGCCCCCCCTCACCTGGAAGTTGTCCCTCGCGCCTCCCTTGGCCACCCTTCCTTGCAGCCCCCCTCACCCGGAAGTTGTCCCTCATACCTCCCTTGGCCACCCTTCCTTGCAGCCCCCCTCACCTGGAAGTTGTCCCTCATACCTCCCTTGGCCACCCCTCCTTGTTGCCCCCCTCACCTGGAAGTTGTCCCTCATACCTCCCTTGGCCACCCTTCCTTGCAGCCCCCCCTCACCTGGAAGTTGTCCCTCATACCTCCCTTGGCCACCCTTCCTTGCAGCCCCCCTCACCTGGAAGTTGTCCCTCATGCCTCCCTTGGCCACCCTTCCTTGCAGCCCCCCCTCACCTGGAAGTTGTCCTTCACGCCTCCCTTGGCCACCCTTCCTTGCAGCCCCCCCTCACCTGGAAGTTGTCCTTCACGCCTCCCTTGGCCACCCTTCCTTGCAGCCCCCCCTCACCTGGAAGTTGTCCCTCGCGCCTCCCTTGGCCACCCTTCCTTGCAGCCCCCCTCACCTGGAAGTTGTATCTCGCGCCTCCCTTGGCCACCCTTCCTTGCAGCCCCCCTCACCTGGAAGTTGTCCCTCGCGCCTCCCTTGGCCACCCTTCCTTGCAGCCCCCCTCACCTGGAAGTTGTCCCTCGCGCCTCCCTTGGCCACTCTTCCTTGCAGCCCCCCCCTCAACTGGAAGTTGTCCTTCACGCCTCCCTTAGCCACCCTTCCTTGCAGCTCCCCCCTCACCTGGAAGTTGTCCTTCACGCCTCCCTTGGCCACCCCTCCTTGCAGCCCCCCTCACCTGGAAGTTGTCCCTCATACCTCCCTTGGCCACCCTTCCTTGCAGCCCCCCACCCCCCTCACCTGGAAGTTGTCCTTCACGCCTCCCTTGTCCACCCTTCCTTGCAGCTCCCCCCCCCTCACCTGGAAGTTGTCCTTCACGCCTCCCTTGTCCACCCTTCCTTGCAGCTCCCCCCCCTCACCTGGAAGTTGTCCTTCACGCCTCCCTTGTCCACCCTTCCTTGCAGCTCCCCCCCCTCACCTGGAAGTTGTCCTTCACGCCTCCCTTGTCCACCCTTCCTTGCAGCTCCCCCCCCCTCACCTGGAAGTTGTCCTTCACGCCTCCCTTGGCCACCCTTCCTTGCAGCTCCCCCCCCTCACCTGGAAGCTGTCCTTCACGCCTCCCTTGGCCACCCTTCCTTGCAGCCCCCCCCCCCTCACCTGGAAGTTGTCCTTCACGCCTCCCTTGGCCACCCTTCCTTGCAGCCCCCCCTCACCTGGAAGTTGTCCGTCCCTCATACCTCCCTTGGCCACCAGCCCCCCTCACCTGGAAGTTGTCCTTCACGCCTCCCTTGGCCACCCTTCCTTGCAGCCCCCCCTCACCTGGAAGTTGTCCGTCCCTCATACCTCCCTTGGCCACCCTTCCTTGCAGCCCCCCACCCCTCTCACCTGGAAGTTGTCCTTCACGCCTCCCTTGTCCACCCTTCCTTGCAGCTCCCCCCCTCACCTGGAAGTTGTCCTTCACGCCTCCCTTGTCCACCCTTCCTTGCAGCTCCCCCCCTCACCTGGAAGTTGTCCTTCACGCCTCCCTTGTCCACCCTTCCTTGCAGCTCTCCCCCCCTCACCTGGAAGTTGTCCTTCACGCCTCCCTTGTCCACCCTTCCTTGCAGCTCCCCCCCCCTCACCTGGAAGTTGTCCCTCATGCCTCCCTTGGCCACCCTTCCTTGCAGCTCCCCCCCCTCACCTGGAAGTTGTCCTTCACGCCTCCCTTGGCCACCCTTCCTTGCAGCCCCCCCCCCCTCACCTGGAAGTTGTCCTTCACGCCTCCCTTGGCCACCCTTCCTTGCAGCCCCCCCTCACCTTGAAGTTGTCCGTCCCTCATACCTCCCTTGGCCACCCTTCCTTGCAGCCCCCCACCCCTCTCACCTGGAAGTTGTCCTTCACGCCTCCCTTGTCCACCCTTCCTTGCAGCTCCCCCCCCCCCTCACCTGGAAGTTGTCCTTCACGCCTCCCTTGTCCACCCTTCCTTGCAGCTCCCCCCCCTCACCTGGAAGTTGTCCTTCACGCCTCCCTTGGCCACCCTTCCTTGCAGCTCCCCCCCTCACCTGGAAGTTGTCCTTCACGCCTCCCTTGGCCACCCTTCCTCGCAGCCCCCCCCCTCACCTGGAAGTTGTCCTTCACGCCTCCCTTGTCCACCCTTCCTTGCAGCTCCCCCCCCCCTCACCTGGAAGTTGTCCTTCACGCCTCCCTTGGCCACCCTTCCTTGCAGCTCCCCCCCCTCACCTGGAAGTTGTCCTTCACGCCTCCCTTGGCCACCCTTCCTTGCAGCCCCCCCCTCACCTGGAAGTTGTCCTTCATGCCTCCCTTGGCCACCCTTCCTTGCAGCCCCCCCTCACCTGGAAGTTGTCCCTCATACCTCCCTTGGCCACCCTTCCTTGCAGCCCCCCCTCACCTGGAAGTTGTCCCCCATACCTCCCTTGGCCACCCTTCCTTGCAGCCCCCCTCACCTGGAAGTTGTCCCTCATGCCTCCCTTGGCCACCCTTCCTTGCAGCCCCCCCTCACCTGGAAGTTGTCCTTCACGCCTCCCTTGGCCACCCTTCCTTGCAGCCCCCCCTCACCTGGAAGTTGTCCTTCACGCCTCCCTTGGCCACCCTTCCTTGCAGCCCCCCCTCACCTGGAAGTTGTCCCTCGCGCCTCCCTTGGCCACCCTTCCTTGCAGCCCCCCTCACCTGGAAGTTGTCCTTCACGCCTCCCTTGGCCACCCGCAGCTGGGCAGTGGCGGCCAGGTCCCTGTTGAAGAGGTTCTGGATGGGGATGTCCAGTTCCGCGTTCTCCATCTTGTCGCAGCCCACGTAGAGCTGCGCCCGGTCCTCCTGCACGAAGAGGGTGATGTTTTTCCAGTGGCCGGTGGCCAGCAGGGCGTCCTCCATGGACACGACCTGTTGCTTGCCCTCGGCACTCAGGCTGAGGTCCAGGGTGCCGGCCCGGCCATTGGACACCAGGCTGAAGACGTGTCCGGAGCCATCCTTGCGCTCCACGGCCAGCAGGGCCCCGCGGCTCTTCTTGCTCTGGCGCAGGGTGGCCAGAAGGATGAAGCCTCGCTCGGTGCTGATGGCGTCCAGCAGGTCCTGGAACTGCTCCTCGGGCAGTGGGGGGATCCGGTCCGCATCCTCGATCCGGTACGCCGGGCTGGAGGGGTCTGGGCCCTTCACCAGGTGCACTGCGCCAGAGCGCCGGGACGCGCCCTTCCGCGAGAAGCCAGTCAGCTCAAAGAGGTCAAAGACGCTGTCATCATCTGAGCCGGACTCTAAGGGAGAAGGGGGGGTGGGGGGGGCACGAGAAAAGAAAGAGGAGGTTAGGCCGAGAAGGAACGAACGGCGCAGAACCGGGAGGAAACAGGCTGAGGAGAGCGAGGAGAAGAAACTAGGCCATAGAGGAGAAGAGAAAACAGACTGAGGAGAAGGAAGTAGGGGATGGAGTAGAAGATAAAACAGACTGATGGAGTGAGGAGAAGAAACTAAGGGATAGAGGAAAAGAGAAAACAGACTGAGGAGAAGAAACTAGGGGGCGGAGGAGAAGAGAAAAATAACTGAGGAGAGTCAGGAGAAGACACTAGGGGATAGAGGAGAAGAGAAAACAGACTGAGGAGAAGAAAGTAGGGGATGGAGTAGAAGATAAAACAGACTGAGGAGAGTGAGAAGAGAGAGAAGAAACTAAGGGATAGCAGAGAAGAGAAAACAGACTGAGGAGAGTGAGGAGAAGAAACTAGGGGATAGCAGAGAAGAGAAAACAGACTGACGAGAGTGAGGAGAAGAAACTAGGCCATAGAGGAGAAGAGAAAACAGACTGAGGAGAGGAAAGTAGGGGATGGAGTAGAAGATAAAACAGACTGATGGAGTGAGGAGAAGAAACTAGGGGATAGCAGAGAAGAGAAAACAGACTGAGGAGAGTGAGGAGAAGAAACTAGGGGATAGAGGAAAAGAGAAAACAGACTGAGGAGAAGAAACTAGGGGGCGGAGGAGAAGAGAAAAATAACTGAGGAGAGTCAGGAGAAGACACTAGGGGATAGAGGAGAAGAGAAAACAGACTGAGGAGAGTGAGAAGAGAGAGAAGAAACTAAGGGATAGCAGAGAAGAGAAAACAGACTGAGGAGAGTGAGGAGAAGAAACTAGGGGATAGCAGAGAAGAGAAAACAGACTGACGAGAGTGAGGAGAAGAAACTAGGGGATAGAGGAGAAGAGAAAACAGGCTGAGGAGAAGAAACCAGGGGATGGAGGAGAAGAGAAAACAGACTGAGGAGAGTGAGGAGAAGAAACTAGGGGATAGAGAAGAGAAAACAGAGTGAGGAGAAGAGAGAGAAGAAACTATTGGACAGCGGAGAAGAGAAAACAGACTGAGGAGAGCCAGGAGAAGAAACTAGGGGTTAGAGGAGTACAGAAAACAGACTGGGGGAGCGGGGAGAAGAAACTAGGGGATAGCAGAGAAGAGAAAACAGGAGAGTGGGGGAGGGGAAACAGACAGAGGAGAGTGAGAACAAGAGAGAGAGAAGAAACTAGGGGATAGAGGAGAAAAGAAAGATTGTGGAGAGAGAGAAGAAACTAGGGGATGGAGGAGAAAAGAAACACTGAGGAGAGAGAAAAGAAGAGAGGTGGAAGGGGGCACCTTGAAAAGAAAATGTGCAGAACACAAGACAAAACAAGGAGAGTGGGGGAGAGGGAACAGACTGAGGAGAGTGAGAACAGAGAGAGAGAGAAATTGGACATTTTAGGAGCAAGAGGTGGAAAGATACAAGAGGATGAAGGGATGACAGAAAGAACAGTGGGGAGTGATCTAAATAGAGGGGTAAGAGACACATGCACACATATATATATATATATATATATATATATATATATATATATATATATATATATATATATATATACACACACATACATATATGTATATATGTATTTAATTTAAATTGTGTGGTTTGTTCTGAGAAACTATTTCATGTATTTGTTAATGATAAATGACATTTCATGAGCACAGGAACAGTGTCATTTCATGATATAGTTCACATAAGACTGGCGTGAAGTAGTCTCTCTAGAGCACATGCTGTGTGCGCGGATTCTGGCGTGATGTATGTAGTATGTGTGTGAGGGTTCTTGGCTTGGATATTGCTTTGGGTTTCAGAACTATGACATTTGGGGGGGGGGGGTGATTTGTCGGATATCCCAAACTCCCCAGAATCCTCACGACGCTCGGCTGCTCGTCCCTGGGGGGTTCCGGTTCTCACCTGAAATGTGCTTGGTGCCGCAGAGCGTCAGCATGAGGAGCAGAAAGAGCCCCCCAAACAAGGCCATGGCCTCGGTCTGTGCAGCCCTGCAAGACACGAAAGGAAGCATGAGGGAGGGGCGGTGCAACGTGGCGCTCCGAAGCCACACTCTATCCGCTTATCACACTCTGCGAGCCGCCCCCAAGCGAGAACATATATACATGAATGTAGACGAGGCAAAAACATACCCAGTGCCCAGTGCCCAGGCAACCACGCCAGCACCATAACAGCAGCACTCTCCATCACCACCCTCCCACCAGTGCCCACTGCCCAGGCAGCCACGCCAGCACCATAACAGCAGCACTCTCCATCACCACCCTTCCACCAGTGCCCAGGCAACCACGCCAGCACCATAACAGCAGCACTCTCCATCACCACCCTCCCACCAGTGCCCAGTGCCCAGGCAACCACGCCAGCACCATAACAGCAGCACTCTCCATCACCACCCTCCCACCAGTGCCCACTGCCCAGGCAACCACGCCAGCACCATAACAGCAGCACTCTCCATCACCACCCTCCCACCAGTGCCCAGTGCCCTGGCAGCCACGCCAGCACCATAACAGCAGCACTCTCCATCACCACCCTCCCACCAGTGCCCACTGCCCAGGCAGCCACGCCAGCACCATAACAGCAGCACTCTCCATCACCACCCTCCCACCAGTGCCCAGGCAACCACACCAGCACCATAACAGCAGCACTCTCCATCACCACCCTCCCACCAGTGCCCACTGCCCAGGCAGCCACGCCAGCGCCATAACAGCAGAACTCTCCATCACCACCCTCCCACCAGTGCCCACTGCCCAGGCAACCACGCCAGCACCATAACAGCAGCACTCTCCATCACCACCCTCCCACCAGTGCCCACTGCCCAGGCAACCACGCCAGCACCATAACAGCAGCACTCTCCATCACCACCCTCCCACCAGTGCCCACTGCCCAGGCAGCCACGCCAGCACCATAACAGCAGCACTCTCCATCACCACCCTCCCACCAGTGCCCAGTGCCCTAGCAGCCACGCCAGCACCATAACAGCAGCACTCTCCATCACCACCCTCCCACCAGTGCCCACTGCCCAGGCAGCCACGCCAGCACCATAACAGCAGCACTCTCCATCACCACCCTCCCACCAGTGCCCACTGCCCAGGCAGCCACGCCAGCACCATAACAGCAGCAGTCTCCATCACCACCCTCCCACCAGTGCCCACTGCCCAGGCAGCCACGCCAGCACCATAACAGCAGCAGTCTCCATCACCACCCTCCCACCAGTGCCCAGGCAACCACGCCAGCATCATAACAGCAGCACTCTCCATCACCACCCTCCCACCAGTGCCCACTGCCCAGGCAGCCACGCCAGCACCATAACAGCAGCACTCTCCATCACCACCCTCCCACCAGTGCCCAGTGCCCTAGCAGCCACGCCAGCACCATAACAGCAGCACTCTCCATCACCACCCTCCCACCAGTGCCCACTGCCCAGGCAGCCACGCCAGCACCATAACAGCAGCACTCTCCATCACCACCCTCCCACCAGTGCCCACTGCCCAGGCAGCCACGCCAGCACCATAACAGCAGCAGTCTCCATCACCACCCTCCCACCAGTGCCCACTGCCCAGGCTGCCACGCCAGCACCATAACAGCAGCAGTCTCCATCACCACCCTCCCACCAGTGCCCAGGCAACCACGCCAGCATCATAACAGCAGCACTCTCCATCACCACCCTCCCACCAGTGCCCACTGCCCAGGCAACCACGCCAGCACCATAACAGCAGCACTCTCCATCACCACCCTCCCAAAAGTGCCCACTGCCCAGGCAGCCACGCCAGCACCATAACAGCAGCAGTCTCCATCACCACCTTCCCACCAGTGCCCAGTGCCCTGGCAGCCACGCCAGCACCATAACAGCAGCACTCTCCATCACCACCCTCCCACCAGTGCCCACTGCCCAGGCAGCCACGCCAGCACCATAACAGCAGCACTCTCCATCACCACCCTCCCACCAGTGCCCACTGCCCAGGCAGCCACGCCAGCACCATAACAGCAGCACTCTCCATCACCACCCTCCCACCAGTGCCCACTGCCCAGGCAGCCACGCCAGCACCATAACAGCAGCAGTCTCCATCACCACCCTCCCACCAGTGCCCACTGCCCAGGCAGCCACGCCAGCACCATAACAGCAGCAGTCTCCATCACCACCCTCCCACCAGTGCCCAGTGCCCAGGCAACCACGCCAGCACCATAACAGCAGCACTCTCCATCACCACCCTCCCACCAGTGCCCACTGCCCAGGCAACCACGCCAGCACCATAACAGCAGCACTCTCCATCACCACCCTCCCACCAGTGCCCACTGCCCAGGCAACCACGCCAGCACCATAACAGCAGCACTCTCCATCACCACCCTCCCACCAGTGCCCACTGCCCAGGCAACCACGCCAGCACCATAACAGCAGCACTCTCCATCACCACCCTCCCACCAGTGCCCACTGCCCAGGCAACCACGCCAGCACCATAACAGCAGCACTCTCCATCACCACCCTCCCACCAGTGCCCACTGCCCAGGCAGCCACGCCAGCACCATAACAGCAGCACTCTCCATCACCACCCTCCCACCAGTGCCCAGTGCCCTAGCAGCCACGCCAGCACCATAACAGCAGCACTCTCCATCACCACCCTCCCACCAGTGCCCACTGCCCAAGCAGCCACGCCAGCACCATAACAGCAGCACTCTCCATCACCACCCTCCCACCAGTGCCCACTGCCCAGGCAGCCACGCCAGCACCATAACAGCAGCAGTCTCCATCACCACCCTCCCACCAGTGCCCACTGCCCAGGCAGCCACGCCAGCACCATAACAGCAGCAGTCTCCATCACCACCCTCCCACCAGTGCCCAGGCAACCACGCCAGCATCATAACAGCAGCACTCTCCATCACCACCCTCCCACCAGTGCCCACTGCCCAGGCAGCCACGCCAGCACCATAACAGCAGCACTCTCCATCACCACCCTCCCACCAGTGCCCAGTGCCCTAGCAGCCACGCCAGCACCATAACAGCAGCACTCTCCATCACCACCCTCCCACCAGTGCCCACTGCCCAGGCAGCCACGCCAGCACCATAACAGCAGCACTCTCCATCACCACCCTCCCACCAGTGCCCACTGCCCAGGCAGCCACGCCAGCACCATAACAGCAGCAGTCTCCATCACCACCCTCCCACCAGTGCCCACTGCCCAGGCAGCCACGCCAGCACCATAACAGCAGCAGTCTCCATCACCACCCTCCCACCAGTGCCCAGGCAACCACGCCAGCATCATAACAGCAGCACTCTCCATCACCACCCTCCCACCAGTGCCCACTGCCCAGGCAACCACGCCAGCACCATAACAGCAGCACTCTCCATCACCACCCTCCCAAAAGTGCCCACTGCCCAGGCAGCCACGCCAGCACCATAACAGCAGCAGTCTCCATCACCACCCTCCCACCAGTGCTCAGTGCCCTGGCAGCCACGCCAGCACCATAACAGCAGCACTCTCCATCACCACCCTCCCACCAGTGCCCACTGCCCAGGCAGCCACGCCAGCACCATAACAGCAGCACTCTCCATCACCACCCTCCCACCAGTGCCCAGTGCCCAGGCAACCACGCCAGCATCATAACAGCAGCACTCTCCATCACCACCCTCCCACCAGTGCCCACTGCCCAGGCAACCACGCCAGCACCATAACAGCAGCACTCTCCATCACCACCCTCCCAAAAGTGCCCACTGCCCAGGCAGCCACGCCAGCACCATAACAGCAGCACTCTCCATCACCACCCTCCCACCAGTGCCCAGTGCCTGCACTCTCCATCACCACCATCCCAGCAGTGCCCAGTGCCCAGGCAGCCACGCCAGCACCATAACAGCAGCACTCTCCATCACCACCCTCCCACCAGTGTCCACTGCCCAGGCAGCCACGCCAGCACCATAACAGCAGCACTCTCCATCACCACCCTCCCACCAGTGCCTAGTGCCTGCACTCTCCATCACCACCCTCCCAGCAGTGCCCAGTGCCCTGGCAGCTACGCCAGCACCATAACAGCAGCACTCTCCATCACCACCCTCCCACCAGTGCCCACTGCCCAGGCAGCCACGCCAGCACCATAACAGCAGCACTCTCCATCACCACCCTCCCACCAGTGCCCACTGCCCAGGCAACCACGCCAGCACCATAACAGCAGCACTCTCCATCACCACCCTCCCACCAGTGCCCACTGCCCAGGCAGCCACGCCAGCACCATAACAGCAGCACTCTCCATCACCACCCTCCCACCAGTGCCTAGTGCCTGCACTCTCCATCACCACCCTCCCAGCAGTGCCCAGTGCCCTGGCAGCTACGCCAGCACCATAACAGCAGCACTCTCCATCACCACCCTCCCACCAGTGCCCACTGCCCAGGCAGCCACGCCAGCACCATAACAGCAGCACTCTCCATCACCACCCTCCCACCAGTGCCCAGTGCCCTGGCAGCCACGCCAGCACCATAACAGCAGCACTCTCCATCACCACCCTCCCACCAGTGCCCACTGCCCAGGCAGCCACGCCAGCACCATAACAGCAGCACTCTCCATCACCACCCTCCCACCAGTGCCCACTGCCCAGGCAGCCACGCCAGCACCATAACAGCAGCACTCTCCATCACCACCCTCCCACCAGTGCCCAGGCAACCACACCAGCACCATAACAGCAGCACTCTCCATCGCCACTCTCCCACCAGTGCCCACTGCCCAGGCAACCACACCAGCACCATAACAGCAGCACTCTCCATCACCACCCTCCCACCAGTGCCCACTGCCCAGGCAGCCACGCCAGCACCATAACAGCAGCACTCTCCATCACCACCCTCCCACCAGTGCCCAGTGCCCTGGCAGCCACGCCAGCACCATAACAGCAGCACTCTCCATGTCCACCCTCCCACCAGTGCCCAGTGCCCTGGCAGCCACGCCAGCACCATAACAGCAGCACTCTCCATCACCACCCTCCCACCAGTGCCCACTGCCCAGGCAGCCACGCCAGCACCATAACAGCAGCACTCTCCATCACCACCCTCCCACCAGTGCCCACTGCCCAGGCAGCCACGCCAGCACCATAACAGCAGCACTCTCCATCACCACCCTCCCACCAGTGCCCAGTGCCCAGGCAACCACGCCAGCATCATAACAGCAGCACTCTCCATCACCACCCTCCCACCAGTGCCCACTGCCCAGGCAACCACGCCAGCACCATAACAGCAGCACTCTCCATCACCACCCTCCCAAAAGTGCCCACTGCCCAGGCAGCCACGCCAGCACCATAACAGCAGCACTCTCCATCACCACCCTCCCACCAGTGCCCAGTGCCTGCACTCTCCATCACCACCCTCCCAGCAGTGCCCAGTGCCCAGGCAGCCACGCCAGCACCATAACAGCAGCACTCTCCATCACCACCCTCCCACCAGTGTCCACTGCCCAGGCAGCCACGCCAGCACCATAACAGCAGCACTCTCCATCACCACCCTCCCACCAGTGCCTAGTGCCTGCACTCTCCATCACCACCCTCCCAGCAGTGCCCAGTGCCCTGGCAGCTACGCCAGCACCATAACAGCAGCACTCTCCATCACCACCCTCCCACCAGTGCCCACTGCCCAGGCAGCCACGCCAGCACCATAACAGCAGCACTCTCCATCACCACCCTCCCACCAGTGCCCACTGCCCAGGCAACCACGCCAGCACCATAACAGCAGCACTCTCCATCACCACCCTCCCACCAGTGCCCACTGCCCAGGCAGCCACGCCAGCACCATAACAGCAGCACTCTCCATCACCACCCTCCCACCAGTGCCTAGTGCCTGCACTCTCCATCACCACCCTCCCAGCAGTGCCCAGTGCCCTGGCAGCTACGCCAGCACCATAACAGCAGCACTCTCCATCACCACCCTCCCACCAGTGCCCACTGCCCAGGCAGCCACGCCAGCACCATAACAGCAGCACTCTCCATCACCACCCTCCCACCAGTGCCCAGTGCCCTGGCAGCCACGCCAGCACCATAACAGCAGCACTCTCCATGTCCACCCTCCCACCAGTGCCCAGTGCCCTGGCAGCCACGCCAGCACCATAACAGCAGCACTCTCCATCACCACCCTCCCACCAGTGCCCACTGCCCAGGCAGCCACGCCAGCACCATAACAGCAGCACTCTCCATCACCACCCTCCCACCAGTGCCCACTGCCCAGGCAGCCACGCCAGCACCATAACAGCAGCACTCTCCATCACCACCCTCCCACCAGTGCCCAGGCAACCACACCAGCACCATAACAGCAGCACTCTCCATCGCCACCCTCCCACCAGTGCCCACTGCCCAGGCAACCACACCAGCACCATAACAGCAGCACTCTCCATCACCACCCTCCCACCAGTGCCCACTGCCCAGGCAGCCACGCCAGCACCATAACAGCAGCACTCTCCATCACCACCCTCCCACCAGTGCCCAGTGCCCTGGCAGCCACGCCAGCACCATAACAGCAGCACTCTCCATGTCCACCCTCCCACCAGTGCCCAGTGCCCTAGCAGCCACGCCAGCACCATAACAGCAGCACTCTCCATCACCACCCTCCCACCAGTGCCCACTGCCCAGGCAGCCACGCCAGCACCATAACAGCAGCAGTCTCCATCACCACCCTCCCACCAGTGCCCACTGCCCAGGCAGCCACGCCAGCACCATAACAGCAGCAGTCTCCATCACCACCCTCCCACCAGTGCCCAGTGCCCAGGCAACCACGCCAGCACCATAACAGCAGCACTCTCCATCACCACCCTCCCACCAGTGCCCACTGCCCAGGCAACCACGCCAGCACCATAACAGCAGCACTCTCCATCACCACCCTCCCACCAGTGCCCACTGCCCAGGCAGCCACGCCAGCACCATAACAGCAGCACTCTCCATCACCACCCTCCCACCAGTGCCCACTGCCCAGGCAGCCACGCCAGCACCATAACAGCAGCACTCTCCATCACCACCCTCCCACCAGTGCCCAGGCAACCACACCAGCACCATAACAGCAGCACTCTCCATCGCCACCCTCCCACCAGTGCCCACTGCCCAGGCAACCACACCAGCACCATAACAGCAGCACTCTCCATCACCACCCTCCCACCAGTGCCCACTGCCCAGGCAGCCACGCCAGCACCATAACAGCAGCACTCTCCATCACCACCCTCCCACCAGTGCCCAGTGCCCTGGCAGCCACGCCAGCACCATAACAGCAGCACTCTCCATGTCCACCCTCCCACCAGTGCCCAGTGCCCTAGCAGCCACGCCAGCACCATAACAGCAGCACTCTCCATCACCACCCTCCCACCAGTGGCGAATGCCAGCCAAGCCTGCCAGGAGTATAACAGCATTCGCCACCACCGTAAAGGCGCCACCCACTGTCAAGGCAAATACGCAGTCACTGCCAACCTACAA
Organism: Ambystoma mexicanum; assembly: GCF_040938575.1. Classification (NCBI taxonomy): domain Eukaryota; kingdom Metazoa; phylum Chordata; class Amphibia; order Caudata; family Ambystomatidae; genus Ambystoma; species Ambystoma mexicanum. The sequence goes on from NC_090940.1 coordinate 5,437,356, forward strand.
CCAGTGCCCACTGCCAGGCCATCACGCCGGGACCTCAGCAGCATTAACTAACACCGTGTATAGAGCACCCACTGGCTGGGCACGCAGCCCATGATCCAGTAACTCACCCCCCCTGCCCAGGGAGGACCCCTGGACTGAATGTCGGGAGGCAGCATACATCACACAGCAGGATATACCCCCGAGCACTGAGGACAGCCGTTCCCCCAAAATGCCAGCCTCAAGCCCCCAGACCTCCAACTGAAGCAATCCCTTGCCCCCCAGAACCCGACATTAACACACCTGATATTATGGATGCATGAGCCCATAGGAACCCCATTAATACCAACTTCCAGCCCACGGATACCACTCCAATACCAACACGAGACACAGACATCCCAGTGAAACGTACACTGGGACCAAAGGTACCCCCGCATTGCCAATATAGAGCCGACACGTACCCCAAGATTGCCAGCACCTATTCCACCAAGTACCCCACTAATACCGAATGTGACTTCACAGATACCCCACTGATCTAAACACAATAGGATAGCTCTGCGAGTTCGGCGCTCGTCGGTAAAATCAGCGTGCAAATGCTGGCAGCAGTTTCTCCTTCCTAACTTGCTAAACTAAGCATCACAGAACTTGGGGGCACGGGGACGGCTGCATTATGCCGAAGAACGCCACGCGCTAATACCAACATGAGCCCACGGGTACTCCAGCAATACCCTCCTTGACCCCGCGGGTACTCCAGCAATACCCTCCGTGACCCCGCGGGTACTCCAGCAATACCCTCCTTGACCCCGCGGGTACTCCAGCAATACCCTCCGTGACCCCGCGGGTACTCCAGCAACACCCTCCGTGACCCCGCGGGTACTCCAGTAACACCCTCCTTGACCCCGCGGGTACTCCAGTTGCACCCTCCTTGATCCCGCGGGTACTCCAGCAATACCCTCCTTGACCCCACGGGTACTCCAGTAGCACCCTCCTTGATCCCGCGGGTACTCCAGCAATATCCTCCTTGACCCCACGGGTACTCCAGCAATACCCTCCTTGACTCCATGGGTACTCCAGGATTACCCTCCTTGACCTCGAACACCACCTGAAAAGCTGTTAATAGTAACAAGGATCCCACAGGTACTCCATCAACAGTGCAGGTACTCCTAACAAGCCGCCAGGTACTCCGCCTGTACTAACAAGGAGCGCACTCGGACCCACTAATACCAATACCGAGGTAAGAGGTGCCCCACCAGTACCAGCTCAGAACGAATAGTTACCCTGCTAATAGGACCTATGCCAATAACACTCCCCAAACCTTCAGGCGCCCCACCAGTATAAACCGCGAGCCCAGAGGACCCACAGGCACGTCACTAAAAACAACACTCACCCGAATAATACCTACATGTACTCTCCAGGAATACGAACACCGTGCTCAGGAGTACCCAAAGAATGAAATGGTACTCTGCCAGTAACGCCGAGTCCCGTCGTACCCCACCGATGCCAAGACTGACCACAGAGTAACCCCAATGTATGCGGCTTCTGCCCCCCTCCGCGTACTTCCTCCTGCCACACTTAGCTGACAGGTAAACTTGCCACAAGTACTAAAGGTATCCCAATAACAGAAGCACAAGTACCCCAGTATCCAGGAACTGATCCCAAAGTACCCCCATGAAAACTCCAGCAATGCCGACAGAGAACCACATGCACCCCACTAATACGGGTTACTGAGGCCATGTGTACCCAGGGAATACCCGACGGGTATCACCAGAACGTCCATAGTGTACCCACAGGCCTCACAAAATCACCAATCTCTACCCCTAGTATTACAATAGTGAAGGCACGGATACTCCGCCAACAATGTTATGCTGCCCGCGCGAGTAATACCAACGCCAAGTCCATGGCACCCCACTAATACACCAATGCCACCATAGACACGGCGAATGTCCACACAGAACCACTGCAATAGCAACAATGAGCTCATAGTACCGCTGTAATGGCAACAATGAGCTCATAGTACCGCAGTAATAGTAACAAGGTGCTCACAGAACCACTGCAATAGCAACAATGAGCTCATAGTACCGCTGTAATGGCAACAATGTGGCCACAGTACCGCAGTAATAGCAACAATGTGCTCATAGTACTGCAGTAATAGCAACAATGTGCTCATAGTACCGCTGTAATGGCAACAATGTGCTCACAGTACTGCACTAATAGCAACAATGTGCTCATAGTACTGCAGTAATAGCAACAATGAGCTCATAGTACCGCTGTAATGGCAACAATGTGCTCACAGTACTGCAGTAATAGCAACAATGCGCCCACAGAACCACTGCAATAGCAACAATGAGCTCATAGTACCGCTGTAATGGCAACAATGTGGCCACAGTACCACAGTAATAGCAACAATGTGCTCATAGTACTGCAGTAATAGCAACAATGTGCTCATAGTACCGCTGTAATGGCAACAATGTGCTCACAGTACTGCACTAATAGCAACAATGCGCCCACAGAACCACTGCAATAGCAACAATGTGCTCATAGTACCACAGTAATAGCAACAAGGTGCTCACAGTCCCACAGTAATAGCAACAATGAGCTCATAGTACCGCAGTAATAGCAACAATGTGCTCATAGTACCGCAGTAATAGCAACAATGTGCTCATAGTACTGCAGTAATAGCAACAAGGTGCTCATAGTACCGCAGTAATAGCAACAAGGTGCTCATAGTGCCACAGTAATAGCAACAAGGTGCTCAAGACCCACAGTAATAGCAACAATGTGCTCATAGTACCACTGCAATAGCAACAATGAGCTCATAGTACCGCTGTAATGGCAACAATGTGCTCACAGTACTGCAGTAATAGCAACAATGCGCCCACAGAACCACTGCAATAGCAACAATGAGCTCATAGTACCGCTGTAATAGCAACAATGTGCTCATAGTACCGCAGTAATAGCAACACTGTGCACATAGTACCACAGTAATAGCAACACTGTGCTCACAGTCCCACAGTAATAGCAACAATGTGCTCATAGTACCGCAGTAATAGCAACAATGTGCTCATAGTACTGCAGTAATAGCAACAATGTGCCCACAGTCCCACAGTAATAGCAACAATGTGCTCATACCACAGTAATAGCAACAATACGTCCACACTAATAGCAACAATCTGCTCATAGTACCACAGTAATAGCAACAATACACCCACAGTAACGTGCCCGCAGTACCACTACAATAGCAACAATGTGCTCATAGTACTGCAGTAATAGCAACAATGAGCTCATAGTACCGCTGTAATGGCAACAATGTGGCCACAGTACCGCAATAATAGCAACAATGTGCTCATAGTACTGCAGTAATAGCAACAATGTGCCCACAGTCCCACAGTAATAGCAACAATGTGCTCATAGTACCACAGTAATAGCAACAATACGTCCACAGTAATAGCAACTATGTGCTCATAGTACCACAGTAATAGCAACAATACGTCCACAGTAATAGCAACAATGTGCTCATAGTACCACAGTAATAGCAACAATACACCCACAGTAACGTGCCCGCAGTACCACTACAATAACAACAATGTGCTCATAGTACTGCAGTAATAGCAACAATGAGCTCATAGTACTGCAGTAATAGCAACAATGTGCTCATAGTACCACAGTAATAGCAACAATGCACCCACAGTAATGTACTCAAAATACCACAGTAATGGAAACAACGTGCCCACAGTACCACAGTAATAGCAACATTGTGCCCACAGTAATGTGCTCGTAGTACTGCAGAAATAGCAACAATGTGCCCACAGTAATGTGCTCATGGTACCACAGTAATAGCAACAATGCGCCCACAGTACCACTACAATACCAACAATGCGCTCAAAGTATCGCAGTAATAGCAACAATGCGCCCACAGTAACGTGCCTGCAGTACCAGTACAATAGCAACAATGTGCTCATAGTACCACAGTAGTAGCAACATTGTGCCCACAGTACCACAGTAATAGCAACATTGTGACCACAGTAATGGCCACAATGTGCACACAGTACCACAGTAATAGCAAAAATGCACCCACAGTAATGTGCTCATAGTACTGCAGAAATAGCAACAATGTGCCCACAGTAATGTGCTCATAGTACTGCAGAAATAGCAACAATGTGCCCACAGTAATGTGCTCATAGTACTGCAGAAATAGCAACAATGTGCCCACAGTCCCACAGTAATAGCAACACTGTGCCCACAGTACCACAGTAATAGCAACACTGTGCCCACAGTACCGCAGTAATAGCAACAATGTGCACACAGTCCCACAGTAATAGCAACAATGTGTTCATAGTACCGCAGTAATAGCAACAATGTGTGCACAGTCCCACAGTAATAGCAACAATGTGCACACAGTCCCACAGTAATAGCAACAATGTGCTCATAGTACCGCAGTAATAGCAACAATGTGCACACAGTACCACAGTAATAGCAACAATGTGCACACAGTACCACAGTAATAGCAACAATGTGCTCATAGTACCGCAGTAATAGCAACAATGTGCACACAGTACCACAGTAATAGCAACAATGTGCTCATAGTACCGCAGTAATAGCAACAATGTGCTCACAGTACCACAGTAATAGCAACAATGTGCTCATAGTACCGCAGTAATAGCAACAATGTGCTCATAGTACCGCAGTAATAGCAACAATTTGCACACAGTACCACAGTAATAGCAACAAGGTGCTCATAGTACCACAGTAATAGCAACATTTTGCCCACAATACCACAGTAATAGCAACAATGCGGCCACAGTAATGTGCACACAGTACCACAGTAATAGCAACAAGGTGCCCGCAGTTCGACTGCAAGTGCCACCATGTGCCCAGAGTGCCAGCTTAATAACAGAACCGAGCCACATAACCACAGCCAACTCCAGAATAAGACCAGTGGCACAGCACTAATACAAGCACTGTGCCACCTGCCCCACTAACAAGAGCCTCGCGCCCACGGGTCGGGTACCCGAGTAGCGCCAATGCTACCCCCCTAATGCCAACAATGAGACCTCGGGCACCCCAGTGATAGCAGGGCGAGTGCCCACCGATGCCCCTCTGTGCCATAGAAACATGATGCCAGAGGAGCCCCCTCAATACTAGCCCCGTGTTCCCGGCACCGACCCGGCGGGTGCCCCAGTGATGGCGACACTGCCTCCACAGGTGGCTTATGGCATGTGCCCTCGGGCGCCACCTAGCCTCATCCCCGTGCCCACATGCAGGGGAGGCGGGGGGGGGGCGCAGTACCTTCAGCGGCACCCCGAGTCCAAGAAGCAAGTGTGTGCCCGAGATGCGGCCGCTCCTGTGCAGGGCTCTCGGGTGCGGACTCCTCCGGACTCTAAGCGCTGGCTGAGTGCGTCCCTTCCTCGCTCGGGTCTGGGTCCGGTCCGGCCCCCCGCAGGTTCTTGGCGGATCTTCCTCTGCGTGCTCCCCCCTTTTGCGAAATCTGTGTGTAATCCGGCGCCAGGCTCAGGGTGCTGGGCTGGGATCCGCGGACTCGCTCCTGTCCCGGGCTGTCTTCTGCCCTTCGCTGCCCCGGGGCCGCCTCTTTAAAGAGCCCCTCACATTCCTGGGTCCGCTCTCAGCCAATCACAGGCTCCCTGGCAGGAAACCGGGCTCCTGTTTATGCAGCGACTGCACACCATGCCAGAAACACAACTTTCCAAAAAAAGAGCGCGGAGGTGATGACACCCCCCCCTCACCCCCCACCCTGAACCAAACATCATTGACGCATTTCAGTGGAATTCAGGAATCGGCCCCAAATACTCAGGGTATGACTGCCTTCATCCGACCCCCCCTCCTCCGCCTCCCTCCCTCCCTCCCTCGCCACCGACAAAACAACGTGCCAGACATGCAAAGTGAGTGCGTGCGTGTGTGTACTGCCCAGAGTTAATACAAGACGACCCCCCGCCCCCCCCCCCCCGAGTGGCAGGTGTGAGAGCCCCCGCAGTGGAGTAACTTTGCTGAAAATGTTGGGGGGGGGGCATGACATCTAAATGAAATGGGCCCCTGCCAAATGAGTGTGGCACCAAAGTTGGGGGGAGGGGGACAAACGCCTTTGCCCCCCCCCCTAAAATTACGCCCCCATGACTGCACGCCATGTAAGGGCATATTACATGTTAAAAACAGCTCGTATGTGACACACATGTACTATGCGCCGTTATTAAGGAAAGGGATCGCCAGAGCCTCTGGGGTTAAGTGCCCCCCGACCCCCCACGGCCCTACATGGCGCAAAGGGCCTGTAAGTGTGTAGACCTTGCGTGTGGTGTGGGACACACAGCGCCCCACAGACCCGGGCATTCTGCAGGCCTGCCATGAACATGGTAATGTCACGGCGCTCCATGTATGTACAATCACCTAGCACTGCGTGCACGGTTGCTCGTCCAGCTGCATGTATGTTACATGCAGCGCCCCTCCAGATGTTGCCAGCCTTTGTCGTAAGCCCCCTTGCCCCCACTCGTGGCCGCCCCAGAGATGTCCATGGCCACTCGTCCGGCTGCTGAGAGCCCAGTGGCGCCCCCTCTGTTGCCCGGCAGCGAGCTGACCTGCAGGCACTGGCCAGCCAAGATCTGAGCCTGAAGCTGCCTGCAGTTGCGGCCCGTCTCCAGCAGGGGGCGGCGCAGAGCTGCGATGAGCTACTGGAATGCCGCCCTCCCCAGGGAGCCCCCGCATTCCACAGCGCATGCATACTGCAGGCAGGAGCTGCCTCCCCGACATTCGACCGCACAACCATTGGGAAATAGCAGCGGCGGCGCCCCGTGCTCCCCTTAACGGCCGAATAACCCGAACCCCGGACGCCACAGCCACAGAGTTCAAAGGCCGCGATCTACAGACACAACACAATAGACACCCTGGGATTGACATCCGGGCCTGCGTTCCCTGCCACGATGCCACCTGAACTGTACTGTCCAGGGCCTGCACAGTGTGCAGTGCCCAGGACCTGCACAGTGTGCACTGCTCAGGACCTGCACAGTGTGCACGGCCTAGGACCTGTACAGTGTGCAGTGCCCAGGACCTGCACAGTGTGCACTGCTCAGGACCTGCACAGTGTGCACTGGTCAGGACCTGCACAGTGTACACTGCCTAGGACCTGCACAGTGTACACTGCCCAGGACCTGCACCGTGTACATTGCCCAGGACCTGTACAGTGCACACTGCCTAGCACCTGCACAGTGTGTAGTGCCCAGAACCTGCACAGTGTGCACTTCTCAGGACCTGCACAGTGTGCACGGCCTAGGACCTGTACAGTGTGCAGTGCCCAGGACCTGCACAGTGTGCACTGCTCAGGACCTGCACAGTGTGCACTGGTCAGGACCTGCACAGTGTACACTGCCTAGGACCTGCACAGTGTACACTGCCCAGGACCTGCACCGTGTACATTGCCCAGGACCTGTACAGTGCACACTGCCTAGCACCTGCACAGTGTGTAGTGCCCAGAACCTGCACAGTGCACACTGTCCAGGACCTGCACAGTGTACACTGTCTAGCACCTGCACAGTGTGCAGTTGCCAGGACATGTGCAGTGTACACTGACAGGACCTGCACAGTGTGCAGTGCCCAGGGCCTGCACAGTGCACACTGACTAGGATCTTCACAGTGTACACTGTTCAGGACCTGAACAGTGTACACTGCCCAGGACCTGTACAGTGCACACTGCCTAGCACCTGCACAGTGTGGAGTGCCCAGGACCTGCACAGTGCACATTGCCCAGGACCTGCAGAGTGTACACTGACCAGTACCTCCACAGTGTGCAGTTGCCAGGACATGTGCAGTGTACACTGACAGGATCTGCACAGTGTGCAGTGCCCAGGGCCTGCACAGTGTACACTGACTAGGATCTTCACAGTGTGCAGTGCCCGGGACCTGCACATTCTGCAGTGACCAGGACCTGCGCTGTGTGCGGCACCCAGGACCTGCGCAGTGTACACTGACCAGGACCTGCACAGTGTGCAGTGCCTAGGACCTGCGCAGTGTACACTAACCAGGACCTGCACAGTGTGCAGTGCCCAGGACCTGGACAGACTGCTGTGCTACAGACCCGTGCAGCGTGGAGTGCTGAAGATCTTCACAGTGTGCAGTGCCCAGGACCTGCGCAGTGTACACTAACCAGGACCTGCACAGTGTGCAGTGCCCAGGACCTGGACAGACTGCTGTGCTACAGACCCGTGCAGCGTGGAGTGCTGAAGATCTTCACAGTGTACACTGCCCAGGACCTGTACAGTGCACACTGCCTAGCACCTGCACAGTGTGGAGTGCCCAGGACCTGCACAGTGCACATTGCCCAGGACCTGCAGAGTGTACACTGACCAGTACCTCCACAGTGTGCAGTTGCCAGGACATGTGCAGTGTACACTGACAGGATCTGCACAGTGTGCAGTGCCCAGGGCCTGCACAGTGTACACTGACTAGGATCTTCACAGTGTGCAGTGCCCGGGACCTGCACATTCTGCAGTGACCAGGACCTGCGCTGTGTGCGGCACCCAGGATCTGCGCAGTGTACACTGACCAGGACCTGCACAGTGTGCAGTGCCTAGGACCTACGCAGTGTACACTAACCAGGACCTGCACAGTGTGCAGTGCCCAGGACCTGGACAGACTGCTGTGCTACAGACCCGTGCAGCGTGGAGTGCTGAAGATCTTCACAGTGTGCAGTGCCTAGGACCTGCGCAGTGTACACTAACCAGGACCTGCACAGTGTGCAGTGCCCAGGACCTGGACAGACTGCTGTGCTACAGACCCGTGCAGCGTGGAGTGCTGAAGATCTTCACAGTGTACACTGCCCAGGACCTGTACAGTGCACACTGCCTAGCACCTGCACAGTGTGGAGTGCCCAGGACCTGCACAGTGCACATTGCCCAGGACCTGCAGAGTGTACACTGACCAGTACTTCCACAGTGTGCAGTTGCCAGGACATGTGCAGTGTACACTGACAGGATCTGCACAGTGTGCAGTGCCCAGGGCCTGCACAGTGTAACTGACTAGGATCTTCACAGTGTGCAGTGCCCAGGACCTGGACAGACTGCTGTGCTACAGACCCGTGCAGCGTGGAGTGCTGAAGATCTTCACAGTGTGCAGTGCCCAGGACCTGCGCAGTGTACACTAACCAGGACCTGCACAGTGTGCAGTGCCCAGGACCTGGACAGACTGCTGTGCTACAGACCCGTGCAGCGTGGAGTGCTGAAGATCTTCACAGTGTACACTGCCCAGGACCTGTACAGTGCACACTGCCTAGCACCTGCACAGTGTGGAGTGCCCAGGACCTGCACAGTGCACATTGCCCAGGACCTGCAGAGTGTACACTGACCAGTACCTCCACAGTGTGCAGTTGCCAGGACATGTGCAGTGTACACTGACAGGATCTGCACAGTGTGCAGTGCCCAGGGCCTGCACAGTGTACACTGACTAGGATCTTCACAGTGTGCAGTGCCCGGGACCTGCACATTCTGCAGTGACCAGGACCTGCGCTGTGTGCGGCACCCAGGATCTGCGCAGTGTACACTGACCAGGACCTGCACAGTGTGCAGTGCCTAGGACCTACGCAGTGTACACTAACCAGGACCTGCACAGTGTGCAGTGCCCAGGACCTGGACAGACTGCTGTGCTACAGACCCGTGCAGCGTGGAGTGCTGAAGATCTTCACAGTGTGCAGTGCCTAGGACCTGCGCAGTGTACACTAACCAGGACCTGCACAGTGTGCAGTGCCCAGGACCTGGACAGACTGCTGTGCTACAGACCCGTGCAGCGTGGAGTGCTGAAGATCTTCACAGTGTACACTGCCCAGGACCTGTACAGTGCACACTGCCTAGCACCTGCACAGTGTGGAGTGCCCAGGACCTGCACAGTGCACATTGCCCAGGACCTGCAGAGTGTACACTGACCAGTACTTCCACAGTGTGCAGTTGCCAGGACATGTGCAGTGTACACTGACAGGATCTGCACAGTGTGCAGTGCCCAGGGCCTGCACAGTGTAACTGACTAGGATCTTCACAGTGTGCAGTGCCCGGGACCTGCACATTCTGCAGTGACCAGGACCTGCGCTGTGTGCGGCACCCAGGACCTGTGCAGTGTACACTGACCAGGACCTGCACAGTGTGCAGTGCCTAGGACCTGCGCAGTGTACACTAACCAGGACCTGCACAGTGTGCAGTGCCCAGGACCTGGACAGACTGCTGTGCGACAGACCCGTGCAGCGTGGAGTGCTGAGGATCTTCACAGTGTGCAGTGTCCGGGACCTGCACATTCTGCAGTGACCAGGACCTGCGCTGTGTGCGGCACCCAGGACCTGCGCAGTGTACACTGACCAGGACCTGCACAGTGTGCAGTGCCTAGGACCTGCGCAGTGTACACTGACCAGGATCTGCACAGTGTGCAGTGCCCAGGACCTGGACAGACTGCTGTGCTACAGACCCGTGCAGCGTGGAGTGCTGAGGATCTTCACAGTGTGCAGTGCCCGGGACCTGCACATTCTGCAGTGACCAGGACCTGCGCTGTGTGCGGCACCCAGGACCCGCGCAGTGTACACTGACCAGGACCTGCACAGTGTGCAGTGCCCAGGACCTGGACAGTCTGCTGTGCTACAGACCCAGTGTGCAGTGCCTAGGACCTGCGCAGTGTACACTAACCAGGACCTGCACAGTGTGCAGTGCCCAGGACCTGGACAGACTGCTGTGCTACAGACCCGTGCAGCGTGGAGTGCTGAAGATCTTCACAGTGTACGCTGCCCAGGACCTGTACAGTGCACACTGCCTAGCACCTGCACAGTGTGGAGTGCCCAGGACCTGCACAGTGCACATTGCCCAGGACCTGCAGAGTGTACACTGACCAGGACCTCCACAGTGTGCAGTTGCCAGGACATGTGCAGTGTACACTGACAGGATCTGCACAGTGTGCAGTGCCCAGGGCCTGCACAGTGTAACTGACTAGGATCTTCACAGTGTGCAGTGCCCGGGACCTGCACATTCTGCAGTGACCAGGACCTGCGCTGTGTGCGGCACCCAGGACCTGCGCAGTGTACACTGACCAGGACCTGCACAGTGTGCAGTGCCTAGGACCTGCGCAGTGTACACTAACCAGGACCTGCACAGTGTGCAGTGCCCAGGACCTGGACAGACTGCTGTGCTACAGACCCGTGCAGCGTGGAGTGCTGAGGATCTGCACAGTGTGCAGTGCCCAGGGCCTGCACAGTGTAACTGACTAGGATCTTCACAGTGTGCAGTGCCCGGGACCTGCACATTCTGCAGTGACCAGGACCTGCGCTGTGTGCGGCACCCAGGACCTGCGCAGTGTACACTGACCAGGACCTGCACAGTGTGCAGTGCCTAGGACTTGCGCAGTGTACACTAACCAGGACCTGCACAGTGTGCAGTGCCCAGGACCTGGACAGACTGCTGTGCTACAGACCCGTGCAGCGTGGAGTGCTGAAGATCTTCACAGTGTACGCTGCCCAGGACCTGTACAGTGCACACTGCCTAGCACCTGCACAGTGTGGAGTGCCCAGGACCTGCACAGTGCACATTGCCCAGGACCTGCAGAGTGTACACTGACCAGGACCTCCACAGTGCGCAGTTGCCAGGACATGTGCAGTGTACACTGACAGGATCTGCACAGTGTGCAGTGCCCAGGGCCTGCACAGTGTAACTGACTAGGATCTTCACAGTGTGCAGTGCCCGGGACCTGCACATTCTGCAGTGACCAGGACCTGCGCTGTGTGCGGCACCCAGGACCTGCGCAGTGTACACTGACCAGGACCTGCACAGTGTGCAGTGCCTAGGACCTGCGCAGTGTACACTAACCAGGACCTGCACAGTGTGCAGTGCCCAGGACCTGGACAGACTGCTGTGCTACAGACCCGTGCAGCGTGGAGTGCTGAGGATCTGCACAGTGTGCAGTGCCCAGGGCCTGCACAGTGTAACTGACTAGGATCTTCACAGTGTGCAGTGCCCGGGACCTGCACATTCTGCAGTGACCAGGACCTGCGCTGTGTGCGGCACCCAGGACCTGCGCAGTGTACACTGATCAGGACCTGCACAGTGTGCAGTGCCCAGGACCTGGACAGACTGCTGTGCTACAGACCCGTGCAGCGTGGAGTGCTGAGGATCTGCACAGTGTGCAGTGCCCAGGGCCTGCACAGTGTAACTGACTAGGATCTTCACAGTGTGCAGTGCCCGGGACCTGCACATTCTGCAGTGACCAGGACCTGCGCTGTGTGCGGCACCCAGGACCTGCGCAGTGTACACTGACCAGGACCTGCACAGTGTGCAGTGCCTAGGACTTGCGCAGTGTACACTAACCAGGACCTGCACAGTGTGCAGTGCCCGGGACCTGGACAGACTGCTGTGCTACAGACCCGTGCAGCGTGGAGTGCTCCTTATCAACACATTACTTACATAGTTACATAATATTTACATTGTATAAAATGGATACTTTTGTAACAAGTACCTCTTTCAAAATTTAAAATTATGTTGGCTTTCTAATCATTCGCGTGAACAGGTGTCGTTCCTATTGTGAATCAGATGATAGTAATCAAAGAAAGGGAAAGGAAACTTGAAAAGGCCTGGATGTGTGTGAACAGCTAATGAGTCCTGTCCAGCGCAGTCTCGCCTGCATCCTTCACACGAGGGGGCTCTTGCATTCACTATTACGTCCAAAATGTCCCCTGTGCAACAGATTCCTGGCTAACTGGTTCTGATCTATACAGTCTTTAATTCTAATATTAACTCACCTCACTTCGAGTTGACTGTGTTCCAACTGGCAGTGAGTGACTTATAAGGTTCTGTAAAACTAGACAGCACTCCTGTTCTAAAAGTAAATAGACAGAGGTTTTAGACATGTTGTTAAGATGGTACATTCTTTGAGGCCCTGAATGATGTTAGGAGTATAACAGTTCTCCACTCACTTCACTGTGAGATCAAATTAAAAGATTAAAAAATATCGAGGCTTAAACCACATAATGGAAATAAGCCAGTCACAAGGTCAAAGTATAATGTACATTTCTTAACAGGCAGCTGTCTGGTGTCCCGATTGGGGCGTTCTCGCCCCCCTTCCTCCCCGCTCTCCTCACCTGACGAGATGATCTCTAGGTTCTCCGGGACAAAGTTCCTCCGGGTGCGGTAATCTCTCTCCTTCTTTAGCGGTAAAGACCTGCCGCGAAGGGAAGCCACAGTGACCGCTAGATGTACATAGCAGTCCTGGGACCCCGCTTCCGCAGACAGGTGGTTAAGAAAGGGAAAAAGCCGGAAGGCGTAAAAAACCCTTTCGTCTGGATCGAAGACTCCTAGAGGATGTTGTGGAGGTTCCGAGGGCAGGTGTGGTCCGGAGAAGAAAACTTCCGACAGCCAGGCGGGCGGAGATTCCGAGAGGGAGGATGATGGAAGTCAATGCAGGAGATTCCACAAAGAGAAAGGGGCGAGGAAAGGTAGGAATATGCTGGAGCAGGATCCCGTCCAGAGAGAGAGAGAGAGAAGAGACTACTCGGAAACGGTAGGCAACGAAGGAAAAAGTACGAGAGAAAGAGCGAGGGAGCCAACCCAGCAGGGCGAGAAAAGAGTAGAGGCAGGGAGCGGCACAGACAAAAGGCAGAAGAGGAAAAAAACGTAGCGTCTTACCCAAAGGAAAGCAAGGCAATCTAAGGGGGTTGCAACGCAACGGCACGCCGGAAGTACACGGCATATATACTTCCGGGTAGCCGTTGGAAGCAACAACTAGACCTGTAAGCGGAGCTAAAGCCGCATCCTACCATGGCGCAGACGCCAATGCGGAAGTAAGCCCCATCCGACGCGGTGGATGACAGTATGTCCCCCTCCAGTGCGAAGGCAACCAGGTTTACCAGGGTGAAGCCTATGAAACCGACTCACCAAGCGGGGTGCATGGACATGAAACGCAGGTTCCCAAGAGTCCTCCGACTCGGAGTACCCCTTCCATGAAACCAAATACTCCAAACGTCCCCGGTAATACTGAGAATCTCGGATGTGTGAAACCTCATATTCGTCCTGTCTGCGAGTCTGAGTAGGGAATTGATTGGGAATCCTCCTTCGAAGGTCATCAGGGACATAAGGCTTGAGAAGAGAAGAGTGGAAGACCGGGTGAATGCGTTGGAGGTAAGGAGGAAGGTCAAGCCTGTAAGCAACAGGATTGATCTTAGAGCGAATGGTAAAAGGACCCAAGAAACGAGGTGACAGTTTAGAAGGATGAACCCATCTGGGCAGATATTTGGTAGAAAGCCACACTTTATCGCCTCGCCCCCAAATAGGACAGTCCTTGCGGTGCCTGTCTGCTTGGTTCTTGTTTTGTCTTCTACTTTCCTCCAGGCATATTCTAGCAGAACGATGAGTCTCGCAAAGAGATTGAAGAATAGCTTCGGCTGTGGGAGAATTGGTAGGCCCAGGAAGAGAAGGAAGAAAAGATCTGGGGTGAAACCCGTAGGTACAAAAGAATGGAGAGTAACCTGTGGCAGAGTGCCTAGAATTGTTATAAGTGAATTCGGCAGTAGGTAGTAACGAGACCCAGTTGTCTTGGTATTTGTTGCTGTAGCATCGTAGATACTGTTCTAAAGTGGCGTTTAGCCGTTCAGTCTGGCCGTTTGACTGAGGGTGAAACCCAGAGGATAGTGCTCTTTCGATACCTAACCGAAGACAAAGGGCTTTCCAAAATTTAGAGATGTAATGACTTCCTCTATCCGAGATGATCTTCTCAGGAAGACCGTGGAGTCGAAATATATCCTTGGCAAAGGTCTCAGCCATCTCGGTAGCAGTGGGAAGTCCGGGTAACGGGGAGAAATGAGCCATCTTGGTGAAAGTATCGACTGTAACCATGATACAGGTGCAACCATTGGACACCAGTAAATCGACTATAAAGTCCGTCAATATGAGGCTCCATGGACGAGTGGGTATCTCACTTTGGGTGAGTGGTCCTAATGGTTTACCTGAGGGGTATTTGGCAGTGGCACAAATTGGACAGGGTTTGAGATACTCCTTGACATCTTTTCTGAGACCAGGCCAAAAGAATGATCTAGAAACAAGATCAGTAGTGTTCTGTTCTCCTCTGTGTCCTGCAGTTGGCAGATCGTGACACCAACTGATAACCCTACTCCGCCATACTCCGGAGGGAATGTACAATCGAGCTCCGTGAAAAAACAGACCCTCCTTCTCGGTGTAGGCACCGTCTTGTTGCCGTAATAATCAAGGTCTTTCGATAGCGAGAGCAGTCCTTATTTCCTGAAAAAAGGTTGCAGTAACCCCCAATATCCTGTTTCTTTGAAATATAGGGTCCCGATGGGAAGTCTCTTCTTCTTTAACCGTCATCTTTCTGGACAAAGCATCGGCAACTTTATTGTTAGCACCAGGGAGGTAGGTAATGAGAAAGTTGTATTGAGCGAAGAAGTACGCCCATCGTGCTTGTCTTGAGTTAACACACTCCATATTTTGATCAGTGCGTATGAGAAACTGGTGGCGGGCACCCAGAAGCAGATGTCTCCAGTCTTCGCATGCCTGTTTGATGGCAAGTAACTCCTTTTCTAACACTGAATAATTAAGTTGACTGGGTGACAGTGTTTTGGAAAGGTAAGCTACAGGATGTTCCAAACCATCGTTTTCTTGAAGCAGAACAGCTCCTATGGCTGAGGCAGATGCATCAGTCTCAACTATAAACTGTAGCTCCTGATCAGGATGTCGACGAATGGGAGCCGAACAAAACATCTGTTTGAGCAAATTGAAGCTGCATTCTGCCTCCGGTGACCAACAAAAGGCTCCTGCACTCTACTTTAGAAGACTTGTGATGGGTAATACAATCTCCGAGAAATTATGAATGAATCTCCTGTAGTAATTTGCTAATCCCAGGACCCTTTGAACCTCCTTTATGTTTGTGGGTGAGGCCCATTCTATGATTGCTGATACCTTGCTTGGATCCATGGAGATACCATCATTGGAGAGGATGTAACCCAAATAGGGTACTGAAGACACAGCAAACCTGCATTTTTCAGGTTTGACAAGGAGCTGGTAGTGACGTAGACGTTCCAGGACTTGCTGAACATGGTGGGTGTGGTCCGCTATGTCAGATGAGAACACCAAAATGTCATCAAGGTTTACGATAACGGAAACTGAAAGCAGATCCGAAAAAACCCGGTCCATGAACCGCTGAAAAACCGCTGGAGCGTTGACTAGCCCAAAGGGCATGACTCGATACTCGTACAACCCGAATGGGGTACGGAAAGCTGTCTTCCATTCATCGCCCTTGGCGATGCGTAGCAAGTGATAGGCGTTCCGGAGATCGAGCTTGGTGAACACCTGGGCGCCTTGCACCACTTTGATAATTTCAGTAATCAAAGGCATGGGATAGCGGTCACGTATGGTGACCTTATGAGGCCCCTATAGTCGATGCAGGGCCGTAGTTCGTTGGAATCCCTTTTTTTGATGAAAAATAAGGATGCACCTGCCGGAGATCTCGAAGGTCTGATGAGACCGTTATGTATGTTCCTTTCCAAGTAGTCCTTAAGAACCTGCTTCTCTGCTTGCGTTAATGAAAACATGCGCCCAAAGGGAACCAAAGCGTTTGGCTCTAAATCAATAGTGCAGTCTTCAGGCCTATGAGGAGACAAAGTAGCAGAAATCTTCTCCAGGAACACTTCTTGATAGGGAGCGCAGAACTGCGGCAAGGCATGTATGCCTACAAGATCGCTGGGGATAGTCTCAATACTAAGGTTGTCTTCTTTAGCTGTGGCTGGGAAACAATGCAGTCTGCAGTAGGGAGAGCTGAAACTGAGCTGATTGCTCGTCCAGTCTATCTGAGGATTATGTCTTCTAAGCCAGGTGACTCCAAGGATGATGGGGAAATGTGCAGCTCGGATTATGTCGAACTTGATGGACTCTGAATGTTGGAAAATGGTGATCGTGAGTACTTCAGTAGTATGTGTGATAAGTCCCGACGAGAGGGGGGAGCCGTCCACTTCTTCCACCTTTTGATTTTGATTGCGGGCCATTCGGTGAAGACCTATCTCCTCTACCCACAAAGTGTCCACAAAGTTTCCTGCTGCACCACAGTCCAGGAGGGCTAAGGATTCTATGGATCTAGCGGGTAGCTTGATGAGCGCCGGAAAAACCATCAATCTGGAGTCTTCTTTTGTGTTAGGAGCTGTAACTGAGAGTGAAACATAGGGACTGAGTGAGTCACAAGGTGTACCCCGGTATCAAGTCCCTACTGGTACCGAGGATGACCGTTTCCCTGCCGCTTAGTTGGGACTTCCTGACAGTCCTTGATGAGATGCTGCTCCGATCCACAGTATGCGCACAGTCCCTTCTCCCTCCTTCGTCTCCTCTCAGCTGCCGACAATGGACCTCTGACGGAACCGATTTGCATTGGTTCATCGTTGGAGTGGGAGGAAGAGGGTGTTGACGTAGGTGCAGCCCTGGACTCGGGAACATTGGTAACGATACGGTGTCTGCGACGTTCCATACGCCGCTCTTGTAACCGGTATTCTATTTGTAGAACTGAGGAAAGCAAATCAGGGAAAGTGGGAGGTCTCGCAGATCTGGCAAGCTCGTCTTTAATCTCTTCCTGCAGACCTCTTCTGAATATGGCATATTGGGCCTGCTCTGGCCAGCCAGCGCCTGCAGCCAAAGTCTTGAAGTGTGTTATGTATGATAGAACATCAGCAGCCTCTTGCCGTACATCCAGTAGATCTTCACAGGCGGTAAACGTTAATTCTGGCCGCTCAAACGTTTGTTTCAACAATGTCTGAAACCCCGTGAAGTCAAGCAGGATTGGATTAGCATTGGTGACCAGAGGTGTAGCCCATGACAGCGCGTTACCTGTCATATTAGAGATCAAAAACCCCACCTTGGATTGGTCCGTGGCAAACGACCGGGGTCTAAAGGTAAAGTACACAATGCACGCTTCCAAAAACTCCTTAACTTTTTTGGGTGAACCATCGAATTTCCCAGAGGGAAGAGGCATAGCCGGTAATTCCGCCGGATGACCCTCTCGTGCAGTAGCCATCTGTTTAAGGATGGCGTTTTCGGCTTTGACAGTCTGTATTTCTTGTGATAGGCCTTGCACAGCCTTCCACAATTCTTGAATCTGTTCTTCTGCAGACATCTTGTATGGGCGTTGCAATCTGTCCCGATTGGGGCGTTCTCGCCCCCCTTCCTCCCCGCTCTCCTCACCTGACGAGATGATCTCTAGGTCCTCCGGGACAAAGTTCCTCCGGGTGCGGTAATCTCTCTCCTTCTTTAGCGGTAAAGACCTGCCGCGAAGGGAAGCCACAGTGACCGCTAGATGTACATAGCAGTCCTGGGACCCCGCTTCCGCAGACAGGCGGTTAAGAAAGGGAAAAAGCCAGAAGGCGTAAAAAACCCTTTCGTCTGGATCGAAGCCTCGTAGAGGATGTTGTGGAGGTTCCGAGGGCAGGTGTGGTCCGGAGAAGAAAACTTCCGACAGCCAGGCGGGCGGAGATTCCGAGAGGGAGGATGATGGAAGTCAATGCAGGAGATTCCACAAAGAGAAAGGGGCGAGGAAAGGTAGGAATATGCTGGAGCAGGATCCCGGCCAGAGAGAGAGAAGAGACTACTCGGAAACGGTAGGCAGCGAAGGAAAAAGTACGAGAGAAAGGGCGAGGGAGCCAACCCAGCAGGGCGAGAATAGAGTAGAGGCAGGGAGCGGCACAGACAAAAGGCCGAAGAGGAAAAAACGTAGCGTCTTACCCAAAGGAAAGCAAGGCAATCTAAGGGGGTTGCAACGCAACGGCACGCCGGAAGTACACGGCATATATGCTTCCGGATAGCCGTTGGAAGTAACAACTAGACCTGTAAGCGGAGCTAAAGCCGCATCCTACCATGGCGCAGACGCCAATGCGGAAGTAAGCCCCATCCGACGCGGCGGATGACATCTGGTCTCTCAACACCCTGCAATGTGTGCAAGCAGACACCGTGAGATGAGAGAGTGCCACATTTCAAAAACACAAGTATTTATACAAGTTTTCCACAATCCTGGACACATCTTCCAGCCCCTCTTCGTGCAATACATTTACCTAGGGTTCTTGGCCTATCCACATAACTAAGTCATGCTTAAACATCTTTGAATAGTTTGTTGTTTTCCTTTAAACATTTCACATGATTTTCAAATTTTAAGTCACAAAGGTAACAAGCCTTATTTTGCTCGCTTATATTTGTATATCATTTGTTCTTGAGTTTAAAGTCAGTTTAGTTTCAAGGAGTGAAAACAACGATTTCTGCAGAAGAGCACGTTCAACTATTCATCATTCTACTTTGCTGTTTGAACAGGAATGCACTGTTGGAACAGATGGTATCTAAATTACTGATTAGTAGGGCTTTTGTTTAACTCCAAGG
This sequence comes from Ambystoma mexicanum, assembly GCF_040938575.1. NCBI lineage: Eukaryota > Metazoa > Chordata > Amphibia > Caudata > Ambystomatidae > Ambystoma > Ambystoma mexicanum. The sequence continues at coordinate 5,456,708 of NC_090940.1, forward strand.
TTTCTCAGTGTAGGACACACAATCCACTTTAGCAGCTTCAACATTCTTATCTAAGTTGACATCATGGAAACAGTACAAAGTTCATTTGGCTCTGCTGGAGCCAAAAACACAATTCTAAACATGGGACAGAAAGCAAGAGGTGATCAAAATGGCAGATAACTCAAAATGGTGGCATAGTCAGCCTGTTTGAGGTTCATTCAATGCAATTTATAGTGCAATGCGAATATGCTTAGGCTAATCGTTTACTATCAGACGGTATTCATGCAAAATATACTTTTACAAACCCTCCTTTTGGCCTAAGCCAAGAGCATTACTCAAACATTAGCATCACCCGAAAACCACGTATCATCATCAGAGCATCCTGAATTGCTATCTTCAAAAACATTGATCACCATTAATTCCTTTATGGCAATGTCCTGCATTACTAAGGCATTAGCAATTTTTCTGGGCCTATGTGTCTTAGGTTCTAGTTTACCAACTGCTTGTGCACAGCTTCCCCCTACCATGGAACAGATGACAGGAAGACATTGGGCCTCATTACGAGGTATGCCGGTAGCCATGCCGCTATTGGCGGCATGGCTGCCAGCAAAACCGCATCCGTGTCCGTGTCCTCAGAATGAGGACTTACCGGACCATTCCGAGTTCGGATGGCCCGGTAATTCCTCACTCGAGGACACGGACACGGTTCATCCCCATTCCCATTTCAGCCCCCATAGGGCTGAATGGGAATGGGAGAGGGAGTAAACAACGGGCCATTACGAGATGGCCCGTTCTTTGCTCCCTCTTCCCCTCGCAGGACCCGGTATGCACACCTGGTTTTCCTCGTATTGTGGCGGAACGGGTTGAACGGCGCCGCAGCCTTTTATGGCGCCGTTTAACCCGTTCCGCCAGGGTCGTAATGAGGCCCACTGTATGCAACAACAGCAAAACAGTACAATGCCAAGGATCACCATTAGGACTGCGAAGATTTTCCAGCCCCAAGTTCGTAACAAGTCCCAGAACCATGTGCCAATATCACAGTTTCCCTCTGGAACGTGTACTTCAGTACTCAAGGTGTGCAATTTCTTAATTGCCTTAAATATGGTGGGGGAGGAATCAGGTACAAAAACGCAACACACAGATTCCACCATTTTGCACACCCCACCACGCTCAGCTAGAATGATGTCTAGCAACATCCTATTTTGGAGAGCCACTGATCTAATAGCCTTTTACTCTAATGTCATGTTATATAGGATATCAGTGGTTTCATTGATGGTTTTCTCTAAAACCCTCACCAATTTTCTAATATCTTGGGAGTTTATTATCTGTCCCCAAAATGGTACAAAGGATTTAGCAACATCACCCAGAATCTGTGATGGAGTGTCACTGTCCTCATCCCACCTGGGACGAGTTCTAGAGACTTCAGCAGTGGTGGCAACATATACTCCTGGTAAAAGTAACCCTAAATAACAAGTATCCACCCAGTCTCTTGGCAACCATGGATACGCTTCATTACCGCAAACAAAGTAAACAGGATCTGCTACATACAGAGGTCTATCCTCACTGGTTGGTACACAAGTATTCATACATCCCTCAAATGTACCCATTGTCTGGGAACCCTCTCTCTGTATACAAAATGGAACGGTGTGCGGACTATGATTGATGGTATAGGAAGGAGGCATGGCATCCCTATTACCTACGGGAGCCATTTTAAAGGTAATCATAGATTGGAAAGGTCTGGAGAGTCTATCAGAAGGCCTAATAGAAGCAACATTCATTTTGCTCCTATTTGCAAACAGAGAACATCCTAAAGGTGCTAAAACTCGTTTTTCAAACTCATTAAGATTAGTGCCATCAAAATTGCCAGTGACACTATCGTTCCATCGGCCAAAGAATAATGCCCTAAGCGAAGTATAACAAGCAGTAGTTAGAGGGAGTGGATGTATATACCACTCCTTCACAGCCTGTACCTTTGCTTCGAAGGGTTGTTTCTTACCTCGACCATTCACGTGGCCTAGGTAAGTCACGGGACCCTGCCTTGATAGTCAGACCTGCATTCTGCAGCGCTTGAAGCCCTCGTTTCGGGTGCAATAAGTGATCTTCCCACTTGGGGCTGAACACAGCAATATCATCTAGATAGGCGACGCTGAAGTTTTCCAGACCAAACAAAGCCTGGATAGTCATCTGCTGAAAAGTGGCAGGGGCATTCATCAATCAGAAGGGTATCACAGTGAACCAATAATATCCTTCCGGGGTTGGGAACGCTGACCTCTCTCTCACTCCATCTGTCAAGCCGACCTGCCAATAACCAACCGTGAGGTCAAAGGTTCTCATGTACTTGGCAGTGCCGAAATTGCCAATGAGCTCATCTGCCCGAGGAATGGGGTGAGCATCTGTCTTTGTGACAAAATTGAGCCCCCTGTAGTCCACACAAAAGCGGACTTCAGTCTTCCCACCACTGGTCTTTTTAGGGACCAGTACCACTGGGCTAGCCCAGTGGCTGGGGGACGGCTCTATAATTCCTAGGGACATCTTGGAAAATTCCTCCTTGATGGTGTCCCTGACCTTATCGGACATCCAGTGAATCTTAGTCTTCACCGGCTTATTGTCTCCATTGTCCACATCATGGGTGCGCCATTCTGCACGACCTGGAGTCAGTAAAAACAGAACGACAAACTGTTTCAGGAAACAGCGACAGTCTGTCAGTTGCTGTTCTGACAGGTCTGTTGCATGGTTGACACCTTCAACTGACCCTTCTGTGGCATCTGTGTGCAGGAGGGCTGGGAAGGGGATCAGTCTCCTCAGTCTCTCCATCAGTAACTAACGCCATGACCAAGTCATCCCGGCTATAATGGGGTTTTGATTTGACGGTTTACGTGAAAGACCCTGCACATCTCTTTAGGTCCTTTCACGTCAATGATATGACATGATATGATGAGTCATTTATAACGCACCTGTAGACAAGTGTTTCTAGGCGCAACAAGACAAGGTAGGGAGACAGAGGGAGGACAAACAAATGATCAGACTAGGCCTTATGTCATTCAGATGGTGCAAGTGCAGAGGGGGGAGTGCCGGGGGAGGCAAAGGGGGGAAGTGCGGTCAGGACACAATGCTCTGTGTAAGTGCAGTATTGGGCCGGCTTAAGAGTAGTGCAAGGAGGCAGAGGACAATAGGGTTACAAGTACAGCCCCTCAGTGCATGGGGCCCAAAGGCAGTGCAGGTGCTTGCAGGTTGAGGAGGAGCCTGGTGCCTGTGAGGTTCAAAGGGTAGCCAGGCAACCAGTCAGCTCAGCAGACAGGTTGGTCAACAGGGGAGATAAAGAGAGAAAGCAGAAGCAAAAAGGAAGCATTTGAGCTGCTTCCGGAACCTGAGGTGGTCCTGCTCAAGTTTGAGAGGGGCAAGGTGGTCATTCTAGAGGGAGGCCCCTGCGGAGGAGAGAGATCTACCTCCCACTCTCTGGGCCTCATTACGACCCAGGCGGTAAGTTACCGCCTGGGCCGTGACTTTACCACCATGGCGTAAACTACGTTTACGCCATGGTGGTTGGCGGACTTACCGCCCCATTCCGACCTTGGCGGGGCGGTAAGTCCCCAATCCCCATTTACCCTTCCTCATTCCCATTTTTGCCCCATAGGGCATAATGGGAGTGGGGAAGGCGTTAATTACGCCACCGTAAATTACGGTGGTGTAATTAACTCCATGGTCCCTTAGCGCCATGGATTTTAACACCCGCTAAAAGCGGGTGTTAAAAGCTCCATGGCGCTAAGGGACCTCGTAATTGGCGGTAAGGGGTCGGCGCAGCTAACGCTGGCGTAAACCCCTTACCGCCAGGGTCGTAATGAGGCCCTCTGCCTGGAGAAGCGTCTGACCGTTAGAGAGTTGGAGGTAGCTGGTAGCTGCGCAAATGGGTTGAGACGGAAGCTGTTTAGGTGGAGAGAGTTGGATGTAGTGCAGGCCCCGGTCCCAGAAATCCTTGCAGACAATGCAAAGAGTCTTGAACTTGATCCTTGCTGTCACTGGGAGCCAGTGGAGAGATTTTAGGTCTGAGAGATACGATCCCTGGGCTTGAGGCCAAGGATATGTATCACAGTTCTGTTCTGGATTAGTGCCAGAGGGCGGAGAGTAGAAGAAGGCAGGTTGAGAAAGAGGCTGTTGAAGTAGTCCAGCCTAGAGAGAATCAGGGCTCTGGAGACAGTGAGCATCTGGGGGAAAGTGAGAAAGGGTGGAGTACCTCTGAGGAGGTGCAGCTGGTAGTGCGACTTCTTAGAGAGGGCCATGATGTGAGGAAAGATGGAGAGGGTGGAGTCGAAGATGACCAGAAGGTTTTTTGCATCACAGGAAGGTGCGGGAAGAGGGCCCAGAGTGGGCGGCCAGAGAGAGAGGGGGAAAGCGCGATCAATGAGATAATTCACCTCACTGACTTTTTCCAGCACACAGTAAGGACCAGTCCACTTGTCCTGAAGGGCACTGCGGTTGACAGGTCCATAATCCACACCCACTGGCCTGGAGAATAGACTGTCACTGTGGCCTTTTAGTCGTGCCAGTGCTTAATCAGCTCCTGACTGGCCTTTAGGGGTTTTGTTGACTGTTGCATGTGCTTTGCCATTCTAGACCGTAGGCCAAGTACATAGACCACCACATCTCATGCAGGGGATAAGGGTTTGCTCTCCCATCCTTCTTTTACTAGACTGAGGGGACCTCATACAGGGTGTCCAAACAGAAGCTCAAAGGGACTAAACCCTGCTCCGTTCTGTGGCACCTCCCTGTAGGCGAACAGAAGGCATGTCAGGAAAATATCCCATTTCCTTCTCAGGTGCTCTTCCAAGCCACCTATCATGCCTTTCAGGGTCTTGTTGAACCGCTCAATAAGCCCGTTTGTTTGTGGATGGAAGGAGGTAGAGAACTGGTAGGTGACTCCACACTCTTACCACACAGCCTTCATATATGCTGATATGAAGTTTGATCCCCTGACAGAAACGACTTCCTTGGGAAATCCAACATGGGACAATGTCCAAATCAGAGCCTATGCAATCATGGGGGCTTTAATGCTCCTCAGAGGGACAGCCTCAGGGCACCTTGTGGCATGGTCCACCACCACCAAGATGTATCTGATCCCTGAGCTGGTTTGAGGATCCAAAGGACCCACAATGTCCATGCCTATTCTCTCGGAATGCTGCCCAACCACGGGTAGTGAAATTAAGAAGGCCTTTGTGGCACCACCTGACTTGCCAGATGCTTGACAAGTTGGGCAGGACCTGACAAATTCCTTAACCTTTACGCCAAACTGTGGCCGGTAAAAGGGCCCAGACAACCGGTCTGATGTCTTAGTCACTCCCAAGTGACCCGGTAAAGGAAATTGGTGAGCCAAATCCAAAAAGGAATAAGGAATTTTCTGTGGCACTGGGAAATCACCAATCTTCTGGTGCCCCCACCCTCAGAGTGTTTTGGCTCACTGTACAGGAGTCCACCCTCCCAGTACACTTTGAACAGTCCAGGGGCCCACTTTTCTTTCTGAGCTCTATGAAGCTCTTGAGATACTTTTCTGGAGTTTTACAGAACTTCCTGAGGCGGGCCGCCTTCATTCTCTCATAAAAGGGCCTTTGCTCAGGAGTTAACTGAAGAAATGCAGCAGTTCCTGGTGTCGGTAAGAGACTCATCAGGGCTGCACCTCACAGTACCCCGTCAAACTCCTGTAGCTAAAAAGCAAGCCTGAGCACTTTAAACCAGTCAAAAATATCCTTCCCCACCTCGTAATCCTGCACTAAGTCTTTGGGGATGTGGGCAGGGGTTTATCTTGGGCATCCTAGTTTGAGCTTTTGAGCTGCTACATCGCTAACAACCGGGACAATTACTTGGCCACTTAGAGACTGTGCCAAGGCCTGGAACCTACAGGGATGCCGAACTGGCCCTTGAACTCCATGTCACTCTAGAGTGTTGAGAAACCACACTTGACGCCCAGCAGGATGGTTGGCGAGAAACACTGCTCATGCTGTCTTGCTCGTCATCTTCGGAATAGGACTAAATTACTGAGGTGGAAAAGTCCGACCACCAAAAGTCTGACCCCCATTTATTCGCATATGTATATGTGTGGGGGGGATAAAGTTAATACAAATGTATAGGTGTAAGGTTTGGGGGACTGTGGGGGTCTTCCCCTACACATATATATGCGGAAAAAAAAGGAAAAAAAAAGAAACAGACTTTTGGTGGTCAGACTTTTCAACTCAGTCATTTCACAGAGATCCGCCATCTTCCACGTCCCTCTCTGGAAGGTCTCAATCGGGTATACAGTGTCCAACCCGTCCTCTGGGGTCTTTTCCCAAACCGCCCTCACGCTTGTAGGCTGGTTAGCAACTCAAGTTTCTTAACCGTAGTGATGTGGGGAAGTCCCTTCTCTTGGCATTGGCTATGCAGGACATCTTTGGTCATGCCTTTTGCAGTCTCCATGTCAGGATCTGTGATTATTGCAAATACCTAGCAGTATCTAAACATTGCCTGCAAGAGTACTTTTATCATTGGGTGATTAAGCTTTTGTGCAAGGCCCCAACTAGATCCAAGCTCCTGCCACCAATGTGACAAATCAACTTCCGGGGCACCAGTGGTCCAGGGATGAATATTGGTTTCTAAACCATCAATCAGCCCCACACATCTAGTAGACCAGAAGGGATCCAAACAGATTGGAAACACAAGGCAATTATAAACCTCCTTGTCCAATTTGGGTAACGTGGACAGAATGACAGGCTTATCTCCAAAAGGTTGTGGATAGTTGGTCAGTTGCAACACAGCGAAAATAAAATTATTACCCAATGATAAAAGGGACTGTCCAGTCAAGGTTGTATGCAAATATCTACTTTATTATTATCACAACAGACAGTTCTAGCACACTACAAAATACAACCGACCCTGTAAAGGAATGCAGAGGACAGACAGTTTCAAAGAAGAAAAAGGGATGCACTCTGGATACTGACAGGAGGGTAGTTGGTAAAGTAATTAATCACAATAGTTCAAGGATACTTGGTTTCAGCACAAAGAAGGCAATGAGTAATAAGCTGCCTTCTCCTTTGTTTTGGGTTCAGAGACTCTCTGGCACCCACCTAGAAAACCTGCTGCAGAGCCTAGCAGGGCATGCTGTGTGCTTGCTGGGTACTGGGCCTGGAGCTGCTGGAAGGTCCTCTGGATTCTGTGTCTCCCTCTGTTTCCCTGGAGATGCGTAGGGGGGGGATCTTGCTTCCCTCTTTGGAAATCCTGGCCTTCCATCACTGGCGGAAGCTGTAAGGCAGACTGTACCTCCAGCCAGGATCCAAATGAGTTCTTGTTACTCCATGCAAAGTCTTCAGATGATCTGCCAAAAGAGGGGCTCAGCTCTCTTTTAATGCCAAATGGGCCACATGGATTGTTGTAGACTAAGCCTGCCTTAAGGCACCAATCCTGGGTCCCCATCAACAAACTCCAGTATACATGAGGCCATAACCACAGTGCTTTGCAACAGAAAAGGTAAAGGAGTGAAAATATGTAATACCCAGTACCACCCATCTTCCTGTTTGTTGTAGATCAAAGGGTCTCTCTAGTTAATGAAGATCTCTGTGGTTCTTGATTAAAGCGGCAAGTCTCCCTTGAAGCTGCAGCAAGAACAGACTTTCTGTTTCTGTCGAATCACATACTTGTACCTTCTGAATGGGATTCCCCTGCGGGGATGACTACTGTAACACGCAGTCCCAGGCATAACATTTTATTGTCCATTGATACTCAGGATAGGAGCTGGCTTCAGGTTGACACATTGCATATCAAATGTTGTTGGGTTTCCTGACTCCTTTGAATTAAACTCTGATTAGTATGTAAAGCTGCCACCAGCAGCAGAGCTAACACAAGGACATGAAATATCCATGGGGCCTTTGTTAGTTAATTAGGCTGGCCATAACATGGCAAATCCTTTGCCCTCCCCCTTCTGAGAGGACATGATGTAATCCTGGCTGTCATATCCCAAATAAATATGACAGGGGAGGCAGCACCTGTAGGATGTGTCCACACAGAGTACACAGGACTATGTGTATGTTGTGCGGTGAGCACAGGAAAATGTGTGTGGATTACCCCCACACATTTTCTGAAGGTTGATCTACCATCATTTGATTTCATATAAAATTTCAAAAAAGCCCAGGTGAGCGCACACCTACTGCGTGGTTGGTCATATTGCTCCCACCTAGCACCCCTCTACCCTGCACCACCTACCTAGCACCACCCTACCTAGTACCACTTTCCTAGCAGCTTTCTACTGTTGGGAAGGAGAGACGATCTTCCCGCACCCCCAAGTGGTTTAGAATAAGGCAAAGACCGCCAGATATAATATAGGAGACCAGAGGGGAGAGCGGGCCTTTTAGAGCTTTCTACATGATCACATTATTGCATGCGATATAGATGTAGTGCACATGTGGGAACAACCGCCATCTTAGATATTAGCAGCCATATCGAAACGTAAGGCCTAAATGCAGCACAGCAGGCAGAATTTCAGGCATAGGCTGCGAGCATCAGGAGAGGAATAGTTTGTATCCCGGGCTCAGATGAGAAAGGCCACAGCTACAGAGATCCATAAACCCTTCATTGTCCTAAAACGTTGCCAACCTTCATGCTCTGTAAAGAATCTGCCCTGTAAGGCCACGGAAACAGGGCTGAGCGTCTTTGTACGATATGATCACACAAGAAGGAGGGTTTGGGCCTCCAATCCCCACTGGGTCCAATTCTTTGTTATAGCACCAAAATGCCATATCTTTAGGACCTCTGAATTCTAGGCTACCAGCCAGCCCCAGACCACTGATCATAAACCTGTTAGACCCCCGATCGATCAAAAGATCAGAAAGCAATGCTTTCCTGCCCTCACTTCTAGGTCATGTGACTTGTGCTGCGAGGTGCAGGGAGGGATGAAATTATAGTCCAGAACAAGGGTGGAAGACCTTTGAGAGGTGTGGCCTATCTGGGAGCAACTGAAGTGTGTGAGTTAGTTGGACCTCGGCTTTCCCCCTCGGCCCCTGTCTGCTCATGCCAGCTGAACTGCTACATAGATAGAGATGTGTTGTTTAGTTTGCAAATAGTGACCAATTACGCAGCTTGTGACCGATGATGAGTGCAGCATCACCCACGTGGAAGAAGATGGACGGACGGGGCTGGGACCAATGGCCTGGCATCCCCTATGGAGCAGGCGGCCTATGTATATGGTCTCACCAACCAGCCGCGTCGGTTTCTACTGTATGTGATGATGCCACTGATGACGCTTTGTACCTTCATAATGTGCTGATCATGCAGATTTTGCCAGAATCTTCAGTGGCAGCCATTAGTGTGCAGAAATAAATCTTGTTATTCTTGCAACTGGTGTATTGGGTCTTATTCCCTAGTGGGTTGTATTTTTTCTGGTGTGAGTGCTTAGGGGCTTTCCTATATTTGGTGTCTGAGATATGATCCCAGAAACCCCCACGACTACAGAGGCTTCCAGGCCTTTTGTCTGGAGGGGTAGCGCCAACCTGCAGCGATCACTCCCAAGCATGCAAACTGCAGAGGTGTGCAGGAGCCGTTTTTACTGAATTCCTGTCTGCTCTTTGGAGCCGGCGTGGCTCCTGGGAGAGTGCAGGCTGTTATTGGGACCGTGTGACAGAGGGGCTCGTGTGAACATGCAGGCGTGAGTACACCTTTTGCAAGGGATAACAATGTGGGGCATGGTGTGTGTGGGATTGTTGTCTGTATGAGTGATGGAGGAGTGTGTTAAGGCCACATGGCAAGATTTATTTTTATTATTATTTTTGGAAATAAAAGCAGATTTTACAGAGATAAAACAGGAGTGTAGGGAGCCTTTCCAAGTGAGGGAAAAATTAGGAGCTTTGTACAATTAGTGGGCTCGGTGGAAGTAGTGGTTGTTTTAGTTTGTTATTTTGACTTGTTTTAGTGTATTGCGATTTCTTTTGCAAGATGCCTAGGCCAGAGGTGGGCCAGTGTTGATAATTTGGTTTGAGAGCAGGTAGTGTGACAGTGGGTGTGTGGAAAGGGGGGAGCGGAAGTGCTTACAGGCGATGACGGGGAGGTGGGGCTGGGGACTGGGAGCGACTTTGTGATAAAAGTGTGCGCGGCGCATATTTGTAAAGGTTTGGTCTTTTTGAGCGTGCAAATTGCAAGGATGGGTGGGGGACACCATTGGAGCACATGTATAGTGCATTACCATTGTACAGGGGTAAATACAGAAGTATCACAAACAGTGGGTGGTGTAGACACAAGGGGGGGGTGCCCCCCTGCTGGTCAGAGCAGGGCACCCACAATAGAGGGGTACTAGGCCACATGAGCATGTCTTTAGCTACTACATATAAAGATAAACAACTTCAATAGAGAAATGAGATATTGGATTTATGGAAGATGATGAAGGATGTGGAGGACTTTGATGGGGGTGGGAATGGGAGTGTACCCCCACACAAAGGGCTTTACCCACTCACCACTCGCCCAGCCACTGGATATACAAACCCGACACAAGTGTCCACCCCGGCTACTGCCCCACCTCCTTACACACCAACACAGTCTGCTATCCCGCCCCAGATAGTAAGGTACAGAAGGAGCTAGAAGAAGCATTGGTGGCTATGCAGGTAGAAGGGAGGGGGACAAAAGGGAAGTGCTTTTGATGAATGGAGAGCAGGAGACCTTTTGTTTCGGTTAGATTGCCCTGCCGTACAGGATGTGCACATTGAGAAAGAGGGAGGTGGTGATGGGCAAGCGGGAAGTATGGGGTACGGGATGGTGAGGTCCAAAAGGGTTTCAGACAGAGAGCTGAGGGAAGACGAATGGGACACAGTGGATATGCAGCAGGCACCAGAGGTTACACCGCAATTGGAATGTTTGTGGGGACCATGATTTCAGAATCGGTGTGGTTGGGTGCAGTGGCAAGGAAAAATGGAAGTGCTGGACAAAAAGCAGGGAGGAGTACAGGTTCCCAGATGCCACTGTTGCTTGAAGGCCTAGGTTGGACGCACTATGTCCCCTCGGTGCAAATGGATACGAATGATTTGATTAAGCTGCTCCCGCCCCTTACTGCGGGAGCTGGTAAGTGGATCTATGCCTTTGAAAAACAGACAGCATGGATTCCCTTGGCTGTGGGGGATATGAAAATCATACTTGTCGCAATTGTGGGGTATCAGGCTGGGGACATGTGGGTCAAAGCAGGATACCCAGGAGTAAAGTTGGACGATGACGCACATGATGGCATGCATTTTAACAATATTAGGGACAGGTTGAGACAAAGTTTAGAGGAGGCAGATAAATCAAGGTGATTGCAACAGGGGGAGGCTACATTAGATTTGAGCGAAGAGACAAGATTTGGTTTTCATTTTAAATGAGTTGAATGAAGGCTCAGTCCTGATATTAGGCAGAAGCGTGTTCCAAAGCGTAGAGGCCAAAACAGGCAAACCTACGCCCCTGGCTTTTTGAAGTTTGAATCTGGGTAAAGATAGGCTGTGTATCTGGGCAGTTCTTTGGGGTTGGGAGGAAGTGTGCAAGGAGAGGCGATTGGAAAGGTAAAGGGGGGCCTTGTTAGTCACGCATTTGTGGGTAAGGGCAAGTGTTTTCAGCGCAAATCTTTGTTTGACAGGGAGCCAATGCAGGTTAGTCCTGTTATCGGATATGTGTTGGTTTTTGGAATATTTAACGCCGCTCTAATGGCGTTATTCTGGGTAATTTGCAGTTTGTTGAGGTTGGACTGGCTGGTCCCCAGATAGAGGGCACTGCAGTAGTCGATCTTGGACATGATAAGCGTTCTAGCTAGAGTGATGCTATTGGGGGTGGTCAGCAAATGTTTGCAGGCTGCAGTAAGGTTGCAAGTATATGCTGACACTGATCTGACGGCATTAGTTTGTCTTGTCAAGGACAGGGTGGAGTCAAGATAGATGCCCAAGGTTTTGGTATCCTTGGACACTTTAATGACATTGCCATCAATGATGAAGAACTGGTACGAATGATCTAGTTTATTAAGCCTTTGGGAGGAGCCCAAGATGAGGAGCTCCGTCTTGTCATCATCGAGACAAAGTTTGTGTTGGGCCATCCAAGCCTGGATTACCAAATAGACTTTGTTCAATGCCTTGGTATCTGCAATGTGATCACCTGTGATGGGGATGAGTATCTGGGTGTCATCTGCGTAATTTGTGTAGGAGACACCCAGATAGTCAAGAACATCGAAGAGTGGTTTGGTAAACACATTGTAGAGTGTTGGTGACACACATGAGCCTTGTGGGACCCCACATTGGATAGGTGCTGGGTCAGCGGCAGCTGACGGGGAGAAAGCCCTCATGTGTCTGTTGCTGAGAAAGGAGCTGATCCACGCAGTGGCAGAATCAGAGAAGTGGGCGGCAGATCGGAGGTGCTGGTACAAGATTTTGTGATTGACCAGATCGAAGGCCGCAGACAGGTCTAGAAGTAGTAACAAGGCTAATTTCCCATTATCTTCGATTTGAGTTTTCAGATCTACTGGAGCCATTTCAGTCCCATGCCGGGGATGGAAGCCAGATTGTCTTAGTCCAAGGAGGTTGTTAAATTCCAAGTAGTCTTGAATCTGCAGGTAGGCCGCACGATCAAGTATTTTGAGCATGAACGGGACAGTAGTAATAGGCCTGTAATTAGTTGGTATACTCGGGTCTAAAGAATGTTTGTTTTGCAATGGGATCACCCAGGCATCCTTGAGAGTGTCAGGGACAATACCTGTTTTGAAGGAGGAGTTAATAAAGGCTGTTAAGAAAGGCAAAAGGTCATGGGCTGATTCCTTGATGATGGAAGCAGGGCAGGAGTCACCTTGTCAGTTTGACGGTTTGATTTTATTGATGATGTCTTCCACTTCGGCAATGGTGAGTGGAGAAAAGGCAAACGGTTTGATCTTAGGTGGTACCATGGGAGGAGTTGTTGAGGAGGTGGGCTGACGATTCTCCAGTTTTAGTCCATTTTTTTTGTCTATAATTTTAGATTGGAGGGGAGCGATTTTATTCCGTAGGGCTGTCTGGATAGTAGCGCACCACTTACTGTCTTTATTGCAAGTGTCAGGCGGTGTGGCCGGAGATTCCAGTTCCTTTAAGATCTTGAATAGTTCTCTGGTGTTCGAGTCTGCTTGCATGATGCGAGTATTAAAGGACTCTTTTTTGGCATGGTAGATAGCTTCTTTATAGTTAAGGGTGGCTAGGATAAGGCCGTCCTTGTGAGCATCTGGCTGATGGCTTCTCCAGACGTTTTCAGCGCAACGTTTAGTTTTGCACAGCATTCTTAGCTGTGTTGTAAACCAGGAGTTAAGGTGCGCGTGCTGTTTAGGCTTTCTCAGTTTAAAAGGGGCAATAGAGTTTAGAGGTGAGAGCATTGCTTGATTGTACGTGTCAGCAAGGATGGTAGGATCAGAGCAGAAATGTATGACCTTGTTAAGGGAGGGTAGTAAAAGAGGGATTAGTTTCTCTCTAGTTATGCCCTTTTTGTTTGTCGTAGAATCCGAGATCGGTTAGAGTGTTAGCAAGGTCAGTGGCGATAGGGTCATTGAGGTCACGGAATCCCAAATTGAGGTTTCAGAGAAGAATGATTTGCGAATTAGTTTTGGATTTATCAAGTAATAAGGTAGAAATTTCATCCGCAAAGGATGAAGCTGGGCCAGGTGGTCTGTAGATAAGGTGTACGGTGGCAGTTTGGTTGGCCGTTGAAGGTAGTTTGACTGAGATTAGCTCCGCAGACTACAAGTTGACATTGGGTACAGCTCTTAAACCAAGTGAGTTTTTGTGGATGAAGGCAACTCCACCCCCTCTAGATTGTGCAGTGTTACGATCGCAGCGCGTAATGCTGTAATCTGGTGGTATGGCAAGAGATAATGTAGGTCCAGAAGCTGCGTGTAACCAAGTCTCGGATATGGCAATAAAGTCAAGCTCTTGGGTAGTGATAAGGTCAGCAATGTCTAGTGCGTGGGCTGTGATTGATCTAGCATTAATAAGTGCGCCTTTGATCTGAGTAGCTTTGGCTGCAGGGGCTGCAATTGTAGGGTTATTACTAGAGAAGGGCGAGCATGGTGCCAGGGGGCTATGACTAGGTAAGAGGTGTTTAGGCAAGGTGTGGGCAAAGGAGTTGAATCGCTTAGTCATGTGGGACAACCTGGATCCTAGTCTCTTATTTCTCAAGTGGGTGGTACAGGGTTGATTCGGTGTGGGTTTCTTTGCAAAGTGTTGTAACCAAAGAGCAGGGGCATTAAGATACTGGTTAGTGGCGGCATCGCTATGATTGTGCTCATTGGTCACTGGCAAGAGACAACCCATAGTGTGGCAGGGTGGGCGCACTAGCAGATAGTGAGCGTGGTATGTGAGTGCGGTGGTGGGTGAAAGAAGGCAAGAGAGGTGGGTAGATGGTGTAAGGGTGAGCAGCCTTATCGCGGTGGACAGGAGTGAGAGCAGTAGGTGGAGACAGGTTAATAACATACGAGAGCACATGATAGAATGTGATATTGTATGTGCAATTGGAGAACCAAAGGACAGAGCATACATCAAGGTCAGTGAAAGGCAAGATGGATACAATCTAGGCTAGATACAGAATCCATATTAAATGTGAAAACAAGCGAATAAAGGCTAACACCAAGTCAGGTGCGGTTTGCAGTTTCAAGGGAGCTAGGGCAACATACTATGTCAGGTGTTAGGAGCAGTAACATGGCACCAAGGCTAGAAGCAAAGTCTAGTACTAGCAGCAATGACAGGCATAGCGGATACAATTACAGGCTAGATGCAGTGACTAATAGTAGCAACAGTGTCAAGCATAGAGAATATGATATCAGGCTGGATGCAGTGTCTAGTTCTAACAGCAGTACCAGGCATAGCGGATACAATTACAGGCTAGATGCAGTGACTAATACTAGCAACAGTGTCAAGCATAGAGGATGCAATATCAGGCTAGGTGCAGTGTCCATGCACAATACAAAGGCTACAGTACGCCGGGTACTGGCGTGGTGGGGAGCAATCGTTTCACGTTCCTTGGCACCAACACATACCCTGACTAGGACAGCCCACAGAGAACACTTGCATGCCCCGTCCTGTGCACGGCCGTCCACCCTGACGAGGAACCCTTGGTGGGCGCTGAGACAGGTAATAAGCAATTCATCTTCATGGTTGACACAGGTGCCACTAAATCATGCATTAGTGAGGGAAACTTTTCATTATCAGGTGAAACTTTAGACATGCAGGTCTTCTCTGTTGCTGTCGCCACACAAAATAACTTATCATAAAAACAGGAGGAAACAAGGTGCATGAACATCTGTTGTATTCTGAGAGCTCCCCTATACATTTGTAGGGGAGAGACCTGTTAAGCAAATTGAATGTGACCATTTCCTTCACAGACCAAGGATTAGCGTGTACCACCCCAGGCACGTGTGCCATAAGAGCAATGATAATGATACATGCAAGTTGGGGGAAGGCAGTGGTCTGCAGTATTCCTGTCAACCCTGATTTGTTTGTTTACGACATAACAGTGCTTCTTGAGGAAGTGCCCCAAATTGGCAAGGCTTGTTTGTGAGTGCCACCTGACTTCATTTTCCAGCCTGTGGTAACCCCTGAATTAGTGGCAGGGACAAGACTATCCCTGGACCTACAGGATCTGGCAGTGTCACCTAAAGGTATTGTTATGATTGGGACTGATTCAGAGGGGTGTAAGTGGGGCACAGTATTGTGTATTGACCCTAGAATGACCCTCAGGGAAGTGACTGATACACACTTGTTTATTGTTGATTTGGATTTTAATTGTAATATTATATAGTTATGTTCTTTTTTTGCAGTATGTTTACATCTTCCTCCTGATGAAGATGTTGTTTAAATTAACACTCCACGTCGAAACCGGTTGAGAAAAACCCAAAGGGATGCGATCTACGTATTTCCTTGCTGTGATCCACCTTTACAATAGATTTTGGTTTAATGATTTCTATTGTTCTTTGTATAAACTATAAAATAATTATTGTTCTTTGGGGAGAAATCATGAACTGTCCCCCTGATATGTGTATAAATCTTTTTTCAGTTTTTTAACAATTTGTCTGAATGTCACTGAATGCTGAGGTGTGTTTGATTGTTGCATTATGAATGGAAAGTGTGTGTGAGTTTTACTAGCCTTCATTAGGCAAAATAATGTTGCTGCCCTGCTGTGTTTTCTAAAATGATGTAGTGCCTAATAATTTGTGATTGATTCACTCTTTATAATTTTTGTATCAATTAAAAATAAATTTTGATATACTTTAGAAAATATTTTTCTCTGGACCATTTTTCTGGTTCTGCTGGTACATTAATACTCTGGTCCAGAGGTTACAGGTTTCCTGTGTTTTCATTATTGCAGCCCTTGGCTGTGCAGGTTATCCTGCTATTTAAGTACTTGGCACCATCGGTGCCTTGTGATTTAGGGCCTCATCACGAGTTTGGCGGTAACCCTTAAATCCGGCGGTCGCGCTATTACCGCCGGATTTAAGGGTCCGCCAAATCAGGGCTTCGGTGGATTTCTCCCCAGCTCTGAGCTGAGGGGAAAGCCGCCGAATATTCACGCTATTACCATCGGCGGGAAATCCGCTGGCGGTAAGAGCGCGAAAATTCCACATTGAGCCCAATGGGGAATGGGGCATTCCCGAATGGGCTCAGTGGGGAATGGGGAATTTCATTACCACCAAACCCATGACTCGGCGCTAATAGCGCCGGGGGGTTTGGCGGTAGGGATAATACTGCCGGCAGTAATACCACCAGCGTTACCGCCCAACTTGTGATGAGTCTTTTAGTCTTTTTAATTTGTTTTCCTGGTGTTGTTTTACCAGAGCGTGATCCGTGACTTGTAGAGTGCAGTCAGCCGGCTCCATCATGGCTGAGTCTGATACCATTTCTTTCACAGAAGCGCAAATAGCCGAGTTGATAGAGGGACCCTGATTCTTTGAAAATTGGCAAATTCCTAATCAAGAGAATAATACCTCTGGTGATGCTGTCCTTAGGTTAGAAAAGAAGCAATTTTGTACTGAAATGCATGGCCATGTCCTAAAAGAATATTTAAAATCAAGCATCATTCCACAAGGCCTACAGGTGAAAATTATTCTGTGTCTATTCTTGGATGATACTGAATACAAGGTGGCCTTCAGTCAGGTGGCAACCAAGTGTAGTGGTGATTTGCTAGTTCTTACGATTACCACAGCCCAAAGAGTTAGCCAGAAAATTATGGAAACAGTGTTAGAACAAGAAAAAGTGTTTCTGTCTAATCCTCTTATATCTGAAGCCAAACAGAAACTTGAACAAGTTGAGAAATCCTTTCAGGAATTTAAAAACATTTCTATAGAAAAAAATTTAAGACATCTCCATGTTCAAGAAAGAAGTTGTCTACCCGTATTTGGCAGACGACTTCAACCTTCAAACATTTTGGAAACAACATGGCAATCAGAATATTGGAATGAGTAGAAGACACGGGGTCACCTTTTCTGATACATCTTCCAGCACCTCAGGCAATGAAGACCTGATCAATCTGAACCCAGGGAATCATCCTTTTCGAGGAAGGGGCGGCCACAGAGGCCGCAGGAATTTCCAGCAGAGCAGAGGCCCCCATGGGCAACCTTACATGCAGGGACAGAATGCCCCCACAAGGTCAAGGACACCGAGATTTTCAAACACGCAACCGGTCATACCGGTGGTAAACGAGGAGTTACCAATTTTCAACTTATCTCCCCGGGCACGTACCAAATCTGAAGTGGCCATTCTTAAGCAAGGTCTTTCATTTGTCCCTACTCAGACTCTTAGTTCTATGCATCTTACTGGTGAGGTCCAACAATTCCTGAGAAAGATTAGGTTGCAAGTCATTTTCTCAGGTAAAGAAAATACATCTGAACCGAATAAGTCAGGGCTGGCAAAATCTTCTTCTTTTACTCCAAATTCAGCGGAACTCCCATTAAAAGTTCTTGTCTTTGAAAAAATAGTGCTCAAAGAATTAGCAAAATGCATTGAACACTCAAGAAATACCAGGAGACCTAATCTCAAATTAGCTAAATTCCATGTAATTGAATCCCTTTCACAAGATCCTTCAATTGTGATCAAGACAGCCGATAAAGGCGGGGGAATAGTGGTATGGGATTCTAAGCTCTACGATCAGGAGGTCATTAGACTTCTTAGCATCCCTGGCCACTATCGGGAGATCAACTGCGATCCTACAACTTTTATCAAGAAGAAAATCCTTACACTTACTGAGATTGCACTTGAAGATGGGGTCTTGTCCAGTAAGGAATTTGAGTACATCAACTCTTCAGAAGAAAGAGTTCCTCTTTTTTATATTATTCCTAAGATCCATAAAGACACATTAAATCCATCGGGTCACCCAATTGTCTCGGGCTGCGGCTCCATTCTGGATCCATTGTCTAAATATATAGATGTGTTTATCAAACCTTTGGCAATGGCTACCTCCACATTCCTGCTAGACTCCAGGGATGTGATTAATCTTGTTGAAGGCCTCCCTTGTGATGCGACAAAGCAAATTTTGGTGTCCTTGGAAATAGAGGCCCTATACACTAACATCCCACAAGATCAGGCGATTTTGAGTTTACGGGTCATTTTGGATAGACGCCCTTTGCCACATATGGTTCCAACTGAATTCTTGACAACATGCTCTAATTTGGTCTTGTCTAATAGTTTTTTCAAATTCAAAGACACTTTCTATTTACAAACTAAAGGAACAGCAATGGGCTGTTCCTTTGCTCTGAATTTGGCGATTCTCTTTATGTCCTTATTTGAAGAAAATGTTGTGCTGAATGATGCTAATCCTTTCATCAATAACATCAAGTTATACCGTTGTCACATTGACAACATCTTTCTACTTTGGCAAGGTGACTCAGACACTTTGGTACGCTTTATAGGTTGGCTTAATCTGGTTGATGCCAACATTAAGTTTACCTTTGAATATTCGACCTCTCGGTTTGCTTTCATCGATCTATCCATCTATAATGAAGACGGATTTCTGCAGACAGACCTCTACAGAAAACCGACGGAAATGAACACTACCTTGCAGTTCGAAAGCCAACACCCCAAAAGCCTTCTGCGTAATCTTCCCTATGGAATGTTTTTACGGCTATGCCGGAACTGTCCCAGTATCACGCAATTTGATACACATGCAGATGTGTTACAGGCCAGGCTATTAAATCGAGGCGATCCCCGTAAATTGATTAAATATTCTAGAAAAAGGGTATGATATATTAACCGGGATGCCTTACTTATTGTTAAACCTAAAAGCGCAGAGAAAGAACAACTTGTTTGCGTATCCACTTTTTGTCAATATAGTGAGAGGACCAAAGGTATTATTCTCAAGAATTTTAGGATTCTCAATTCCACGGACCTTAAGTTACAGAAACCATTATTTGCTTTTTAAAAAAGCAGAAATTTGGGGCAGAAACTTACACGTGCTAGCAGATTGCCTCTACGAGTTAATCAGGTTAGAGACACTTACCTCACTCAAGTCAAAGGCCATTACCCATGCACTTGATGTACAGCTTGCAAATTCTCTAAAAAATCTATGAACTTCTGCAATGATGGTAGGACCTGGGAATTACTCACATTCGCTACTTGTAAAAGTAAGAATGTAGTGTACGCCATTCAATGCCCACGGCAACTGTTTTATGTAGGAAAAACCTCAAGAGAGGGACATTTTCGAATCAACGAACACCGCTCAAAAATCAGAACGCGCAATCTTTCGGCTACTTTAGTCACTCATTTTGTCGAAATGGGACATGATGCAGAATCACTCACATGGTTTTGCATTGAATAAATCTTTGCTAATGGACCAGTTCAAACTGCAAATAAATTGGCTTATAAGGAACAAATGTGGATCTTTAATTTAAAAACACTCCACAAAGGCTTGAACACTTTGGAATCATGGGAATTCAATGTGAGTTAGTTCCTTAAAAATAAATTTAAAAATACTCTTTCTGGCAATTGAGCCTTAGGGTGTTTGTTTGTGCACTGAGGTACCTCTCTTACGGGCCCCATTTAATACAGGCATAAGACCGATTATATTCATATTCCTTTGTATGATAATGGCACTGGTTTATGGCTGGTGCCTATTTGAATATATTTGTAGTGCCTAATAATTTGTAATTGATTCACTCTTTCTAATTTTTGTATCAATTAAAAATAAATGTTGATATACTTTTGTAAATATTTTTCTCTGGACAATTTTTCTGGTTCTGCTTATTTGAAGACAGACCAGATGATGTTGAAATTGTACTAGCGATTTCTATTCCTTGTGAAATGATGGTGCAGCATCAAAAGGTGCAATGTCCTCTGATGGCTCTCGTAGCACTGCCCCCTTTCAATGACGCAGACTTAGAGCGGGTCCCTGAGGGGTTCTGGACGACAAATGCCCACGACGTTGGGCTCTTACAAGGAGTAACCCGAGTTCGAATAACACTCAAGGCAGGTGCTGTGTTACCCCGGGTTAGGCAGTATCCTTTATCAAGGGAGGCAGAGGAGGTTATACAGGACACTATCATTGCCCTATTGAGTCAAGGGATAATTGTACCATCCACCTCCCCGTGTAACACAGCGATATACCTGCTAAAAAAAGGTTAAAGGGAGAAGTTGGAGAATGATTCAGGATTTGCACCCTCTTAATGGTATTGCACAGGCAGAATGTCCAGTGGTCCCAAACCCTGCAATACTACTTAGTAACATCCCCAAAGAAACAACCCACTTTACCGTAGTGGATCTAAAAAGTGCCTTCTTTTCTGTCCCTTTGCACCTTGACTCACAATACCTCACTTTGTTAACACATGGAGGGATGCGCTTCAAACACACAAGACTGCCTCAAGGGTACTCTGAATTGCCCAGCATCTTCAACAGGATATACGTGCTGACTTAGGCAACATTCAGGTGCCTAGCACAATTATTCAATATGCGATGATTTACTAGTGTGCAGTGTCAGCGAGCACCAGTGCAGGAAAAACTCCATAGCACTCCTACAGCTCTTGGCCTGCAAAAGATACAAGGTTGATAAGGCTAAATTACAGTAATGCCTCCAGGCGGTGCTGTACTTGGGTCATTTGATTTCGGTGAAAGGCAAAAGAATCATCCGTGATCATGCTGAATCTGTGCGCACCACCCCATTGCTCAAAACAGTGATGGAAATGCAAACATTCTTGGCACTCTGCAATTATTGCAGGGCATGGATACTTGACAATGCAGCATACACCAGGCCCCTTTTACAGGCCCTGAAGGAAGCACA
This sequence comes from Ambystoma mexicanum, assembly GCF_040938575.1. Classification (NCBI taxonomy): domain Eukaryota; kingdom Metazoa; phylum Chordata; class Amphibia; order Caudata; family Ambystomatidae; genus Ambystoma; species Ambystoma mexicanum. The sequence goes on from NC_090940.1 coordinate 5,477,921, forward strand.
AAAAGGGGACAACAAGATAGTATGGACTGAGGATATGCTCAGAAATGTCAATGACCTGAAGAAGGTCATATCCACTGCAAAAAGCTAGCGACACCAGACTACACACAAGAGTTCTATTTATTTTCCCACTTCAACGGGCAACTGATGATTACAGTGCTCACACAGAAGAGCACCATGGGCCATAAGCCGCTGGCCTATTACATTGGTGTACTAGATTCAGTAATGCAGGGCCAATTTGCATGTGAACAAGTACTTGTTGCTGCAGAATTTGCCATTGGTAAGAGTTCAACTATCGTTATGGGATGCCCCATAACACTGTACGTCGAGCATGCAGTTTTTGCAATTTTAGAATGCTTGACATCCACACTGACATCGTAGCATTCGTCTGCATACAAGATTATTTTATCAAGCCCAAACATTCACATTGTGCAATGCAAAACAGACAGTACTGCAACCTTTTTGACATAAATGTGCTCTGACGAAGATTTAGCAATCCCCAACTGTGTGTCTTTTGAAGGAGAGGAAGATGATATTCCAAAAGCACATGTTAGATGGCTCGAGAGGGGGTCCTCTTTGTTGATGGGTCAGCCAAAATTGACCAGGACACAGGCTTGCGGCACACTGGTGTGCCAGTGGTCCACCTGGTGGATGGAGAATACGAAATTCTAGAGCAGAAAAGATTACTGATGCATTTTTTGGGCCAAGTGGCAGAGCTCATAGCACTTATTGAAGTAGTACTAGCATCCCAGGTTGTCACGTGACCATTCATTCTGATTCAGCATATGTCGTCACCACAGTGCATGCAGGCCTCACACAGTGAAAGAGGAGTGGGTTCAGGAGAGCTGATGGATATCCCGTCCAACATGCTGCATTGTTGGATAAATTCATTTGCGCATTGTCCCAACCATCTGTACTGGCAGTTGTAAAGTGCACCGCTGACACTAATAACACAGAAAAGTTCTCACTCAGTAATGCTGCAGCGGATGTGGCTGCGAAAACGGCAGCATACCCTCCAGTGCCAAAGGGCTCAGAGTATCCTGTATTGACACACAACACTGAGTGGTTACCCACCTCGTACAATGCATTACCAATTGTACAGATAATTGAGTTAGAGGGACGAGTGCCACAAGAAGAACAAGAATTTTGGGTGAAAAGAGGGTGTAAACAGTCCTTGATTGATCTGTTATGGAGACAAGAGATATCTGTGAAAGTGGTTATGCCACATGAGTTATTACTGGTCGCATTCGACCAGTTACACCAGCCATTACAAGTTTCTAAACAGCACATTGCAGCAGACATACAAGAGGACTGGTTTGTCCCCAACCTACAGGAGAATTTGACTAACCTGGCCAGATGTTGCACCCCGTTTCAAAGTTACAATACAGGGCTTACATTAAGAACTATCAGAGGCACCTTGCCCCGCCCTACTGGGCCATTCTGGAAACTGCATATTGATTATGCGGACATGGGGGAAAGGTGCAATGGATCTCGTTACCTCATTGTAGTCATGTGCCCCTTGTCATGATGGGTGGAGGCGGGACCTTGTGCACATCCAGAGGGTAAGTGTGCTGCTAAATTTTTAGTGTGAGAGGTATTTCCTCGATGGGGTGTGTGTGATGTATTAAGGTCAGATAATGGCACGCATTTCGTCAATTAACTTTTCAAAGAAGTTTTGGCATTACTGGACATCAAGCATCAGATGTGCACGATTTACAACCCCTAGGCCAACAGAGAAGTGGAACGGATCAACGGCCTTTTGAAAAACAAGCTGTTGAAACTGTGCACCACATTAAAGAAAGATTGGGTGCACTGTTTGCCACTTGAATTATTCAGTATGCGCACCCGGCCTGCAAAGACCACCATTTATCATACCACAAGGTGATAACAGGGCACTGTATGCATACACCACTCTCTCCTGTTAGATGAGCGTCAGACGGGAGGAGTTTAGCAGCTATATGTCCTCCCTAATGAATGTCATAAAATGTGTCTCTTGACAGATTGCGCCACCCCGGACAGGGGGAGCAACCAGCACTACAACAGACACACCAGCAACGTCACCCCCTCTGCAGGTGACTGGATTTATATTAAAAACTTCATCCACCGGTGGTCAAAACCCAGATATAATGGTCCATTTCAAGTAATATATGCCACTCCCCTTGCGGTAAAGGTCAAGGAAGTACTTTGCTGGGCGCACCTCACTGATGTCCATAAAGCACAGCAGCGCAAGCATAAACCAAGCAAATAAAGCACCCACTTCCACAACACCCAAATGTCATCCTTCACTACGACCATATGCCACTTCTAAAACAATACCAGAATATTGCCCAGTATCCCTACCCAAACATCCCCACACAAATAATTTTACACAATGCTGCTAGACATGACATTTGCACAGGAAGTGCACTCTTGCAGTTTCCCAAACTCTCTTCTATTACTTTCCTTGTTCTCTCTCTCTCTGTCTCTTTTCTTCTTTGTCCCTGATTCTCTGCATCTCTCTCTCTCTTTATCTCCTTCTCTCCTTTTATTTAAATAATATTCCTTTTCAGGTGGTTCCTGTGATGGACTCAACTGGTTCTAATGATTCTGTTTACAATACGAAGAGTAATTTGTGCGTTAGTATGTCAAGGTTTTCCTACTCATATGTAGGTGCTATGCATTACATTGCTGCACTGTTTGCCATGTTTATGTCCGGATTAGGGATCTATTGGAGATTTACTTTTATATGCGGTGGACATATAAAAGGGGGGAGTATAACAACAGAAATAAAGGTTACTAGTAACAGGTCTATTAAGCATGTGAATACTAACAATTCTAAGTTATAGCACCCAAATGCCTTAGCTTTAGGACCTCTGAATTCCAGGCAACCAGTCAGCCCCAGACCACTGATCATAAACCTGTTAGACCCCTGATCGATCAAAAGATCAGAGCGTAGGGCCTTCCTGCGTTCACTTCTAGGTCACGTGATTTGTGCTGCAATGTGCAGGGAGGGATGAAATTATAGTCCAGAACGAGGGTGGAAGACCTTTGCGAGGTGCGGCCTGTGTTAGCGAGTGAAGTGTGTGAGTTAGTTTGACCGTGGCTTTCTCTCCGGGCCCCTGACTGCTTGTAAAAGGTGGAATGCTACATAGATAGAGATGTGTTGTTTAGTTTGCAAATAATGACCAATGACTCAGTTTGTGACCAATGACGAATGCAGCATCACCCACGTGGAAGAAGATGGACGGACGGGGCTTGGACCAATGGTCCAGCATCCCCTATGGAGCAGGCGGCCTATGAATGGGGTCTCACCAACCAGCCACGCAGGTTTCTACTTTATTTAATGATGTCACTGATGAAGTTATGTAACTTTATAATTTTCTGCTCATGCAGATTTTGACAGAACGTTCCACGGCATTTGGTTCTTAGTTGGAGCTTTCCATTTTTTGTGTGGAAATAAACCTTGTTATTCTTGCCAATGTGGTGTATTGGGCCTTTTTCCCTAGCGGGCTCGATTTTTTCTGGTGTGAGTGTCTAGGGGCTTTCCTACACTACCTGGCACCACTCGACCTAGCACTCCCTAACTAGCACCACCTACCTGCACCACCCTATCTAGCACCGCTCTACCTAGCACTGTGAAAACAAAGTTAAAATATCGAGGCTGAGTACCCCAAAAGGAAATACACCGAACACGGGTTACAAAGAAACATACAAAGAATATTATTTTATACTGAACAGTTTTCCAAGAAAAGTAACAGATAGCTATCGGCCCTCAGTACAACACAACGAACTCCAGCATGGTTCAGTGTGCTTAGTGAGAAACGCTGTACATTGGAATTCGTTGCTCTTTTATACCATTTGCGAACATGATGTCCAACCCTACTTCGGGTTAATATTCCTCTAATACATTACTGATCTAGGGTTCATGCCGAGTTCGCACCACTATGTGCAAAGGGATTGCCTTTAATACATTCACCAACAAGCCTACATGGTAACAGTGTATTTTAGGATTTCTCATAAAGGACTTCTCAAACATTAATACAATGTAGTTAAACAAGTGTTCTTAGTTCAGTATTTGGATACATTGTTCTTAACATATGCTTGCAGATTAGTTTCATTGGCGTGAGTAATCCTTTACACACAGGTCAGTGAAGGACAAGGTCTCAGTTCACGACCCCAACAAGTGGCCTGCAGGCAAGTTACATATTAATTACACACAGAGGTCAAGATGGCCATGTTGTATTTCGGAATGACATTGTCCACCATTTTAACTCACAGGGTGACTTTACAGAGAGAACCTAAAATGGAGGATTGACCTAAAATAGCAGCTTACATTGATTCTAAGGTCAGGACCTTGCAACATGGTTTTCTTCACAAGTGGCTTATAAGCAGCTTGGCGTAGGCCAATATACACATATTCATTGCAATAGGAGGTACGATATAATTTCCCATTTGACAAACCTTCCTTTTGGCCTATGCCAAGTGCTAAGCTACTTCTGATCTCCTTGCAAATAACTCCATGCATCATGATCCATGCACCCTGAATCACTGTCAGAAATACCTATTGCTCTCAGGTCATTAGCTAAAATTTCCTTTAACACGTATTTCTTGGAAATTTTATCTGGGGCATACACTTTATGTCCTATTGTACCTATTGCTTGTGTGCAACATCCCCCTAGCATCGAACATATACTAGGTAGACCTGGATACAACAACAAAGGAACAACAGAATTCCCAAAAGTATCAGTAAGACGGAAAGTACCTTCCAACGCCAAGATCGCAAGAAGTCCCAGAACCAAGTGCTAAGATCCCAATTTCCCTCGGGAACATGCACTTCTGAACTAAGGACGTGCAGATTATGTATTGCCTTGAAGATAGTTGGGGAGGAATCTGGCACGAAAACACAGCAAGCGGACCCCATTAATTTACACACTCCACCACGTTCAGCCAGAATGACACCTAATGCCATCTGGTTCTGAAGCGCTACTAGTCTTATCACTTTCTGTTCTAATGTCATATTATAGAGTATGTCCATGGTCCGGTTGATGGTTCTCTCCAGTACTCTCGCTAGTCTTCTGATGTCCTCGGAATTCGTTATCTGCCCCCGAAAATGACACAAATGGTTTTGCTACATCTCCCAAGACCTGTGCTGGAGTGTCACCATTTTCGTCACGCCGTGGATGAGCCTTTGAAACCTCTATTGTACTAGCTATAAACACCCCAGGTAACAGGATCCCTAAATAACAGGTTCCCTGCCAATCCCTGGGCAACCATGGAAATGCTACATTACCGCAAACAAAGTAGACAAGTTCGCCTACATACAAAGGTCTGTCTTCCCCAGTCAAATTTGCAACGTTGGCACAACCTCTAAAATCTCCCATTGATTGAGTACCATTCCTCTGTATGCAAAAAGAAACTGAATCGGGGCTATGGTTAACAGTGTAAGAAGGAGGCTTGGCATCCTTATTGCCTATCGGAGCCATCTTAAAGGAAATCAAAGATTGGAAAGGACGAGACAGTCTGTCAGAAGGCCTAATAGAAGCAACGTTGTGCTTACTACTATTTGTGAAAAGCGAGCATCCCGGGGGAGTCAGAACATGTTTCTCAAAGCTATTCAAATTAGTACCATCAAAGTTCCCCGAGATGCTATCGTTCCAACGGCCAAAGAACAGTGCTCTAAGAGAAGCATAAAAAGCAGTTGTCAAAGGTAACCGATGAATATACCAACCTAGCCCCTTATCCCAGTGTTGCGGTAAATGTGAGCAGACCCAACAGTTGGACTTATTAAAAATGGCATGCGTGGCATTCATGATAAGTAGCAGAGTATTATTGTGGTACCTTTGTCTATGCTGGAAGTCCCTGGGGGACAGAGTATGCAAATGTACGAAGGGAGTAGGAACAGTAGGTACATTTTTAGTCGGTAACAAGGACTCTAAAGGATGAGTTTCCTCGAGGTACCATAAGCCTAAGACAGTGACTATTATAAAACCAAATATTATTATAAGAACACAGCAATACGTTTTCAGGGCCCAAGTACTTTGTCCATTATCCCAGCTGGTCACACTATCATTTACAAGTCCCATACGAGCGGTAGCGGTGGCAGGCATTGTAGTCTTTAAACGGAAACCCCAAATGTTCGTTGCTGGCGACCTCCCGGCCGCGCGACTTCTTAGTCCTTCCACAACCCTAGCCAACAGAATCCCCTTTCTCAAATTTGGGCAAAAACAAGCTCTCGATGATCCTTTCCTTCTTCAAATGCACAGCCGAACCGTGCCGTAAGTCTATCAGATGCACAGCAAAACCGTGCCGTAAGTCTATTTTCTTGGACGCAGATTGTACCTTGCTTTTCCCGGTACTGATTGATCCGTAAACAATGTGTCATCACTTCCCATTGGAAGCAACGTATCAAGAGCAAGTGAAGATGCTGAATTCGAAACGACAGTTTCCGGAAGCAAAATATTTGGAGAGTGTGGAGACAAAATGGCAGGCTTCCCAATCCTCACGGGCTCAGAAAGATTCTCCGATACACTCTCAGCGCTATTTACTGCTTTGGGATCATTGGTTGCAGCATTAGTGAGGGGTTCTGTTTCTTCTGTATCGTGTGGCACTGGGTGAGGAAGTTTCTCGGCGTGCGATGCGTGGATCCAGTTCTTTCTGCCAGAAACCCGCACCGCCGTCTGTGTGACCAACAGGACCTGGAATGGGCCCCGCCAGCGAGGTGCAAGGCAGGAAGAGTGCTCAAATGCCTTGATGAGCACCTAGTTCCCAGGTCGTATGCTGTGACCCGGGCCTCGTATCGCACAGGTAAAGCCTCTCGCACCTGGTGATAAATCAAATACAGGTTTTTAGTCAACTGGCTGCAATAATCTGAAAGTACTACATTTTCAACATTTCTCAAAGATCTACATTTAGGAAGGTTCCAGATATTGGCCGGTCTCCCCATTACCACCTCAAATGGAGAGAGCCCAGTCTTAGTTTGAGGGGTTGTACGCATGGCTAATAACACAATCGGTAAGGCGTCTGGCCATTTTAATTTAGTGCCGGCACACGTCTTGGCGAGCTTGTTCTTGATGATACCATTGTGTCTTTCTACTAGTCCGGCGCTCTGAGCGTGTCTGGCCAAATGGAACCGTTTGTCGATCTGTAATGCCGCAAATATCTGCAGAACTACAGCAGCGACAAAATGTGGACCATTGTCCGACCAGATGACTCTTGGTAGCCCGAAACGTGGGAAGTATTCTTTTAACATGGTTTTCGCAGTAGTCATGGCTGTAGCATCTTTGACAGGGAAAGCCTCAACCCATTTACTAAAAGCACAGATGACCACTAATACCTACTTCATATTATTGCACTGTTCCATTTCAATAAAATTGAAGCGGATGACTTCAAAGGGGACAGAGGGTGGCCCAAAACTTCCCCTTGAAGTTGCTGTCGCCTTTCCCACATTATATTGTAGGCAAATCATGCAGTCCTGAACATAGCACTGGGCAATTTTCAAAATTTTGTCATTTGCCCAAACTTTCTCTAACATTTTTGTGACTTTCTGGGCACATATATGCATAGGACCATAGGCCATGATGACCATCATCATTACATAAGCCTCAGGGAGTAGCCATTTCCCTTCAACTATGTCCACCCAACACCCGTCATCATCAAGTTTGCCCAAGCCTTCAGCCCACCTCTTGGATTCTTCTATCGTGGCATCGGCTTGGATATCCCGTATAGACCAACACCCTCATCCATTGCATAGGCATTTACAGTCTCCCTTGAAACATACATCTCCGTAAAGAGATCGGTAGCAGTTTGTCTAGCTATCTGATCAGCGAAAGCATTCCCTTTTCCTGTGTCATCTGTAATCTTGCGATGTGCTGCACATTATATGACGGCTAACTGAGTAGGGAGCACAAGCGCTGAGAGCAGTTGTACTATTAGGGAGCCATGTTGGATTTTGGTGCCATGTGAAGTTAAGAACCCTCTCTCTGACCAAAGTCTCCCAAAGTTGTGAACCACCCCAAAGGCATACTGACTATCAGTATATATGTTTACTGTAAGCCCTTCGGAAAGTTCACAAGCTCGGGTCAATGCTATAATCTCTGCGGCCTGCGCAGAGTTATGCGTGATTCTCTTGGTTTCCATGATCATGCTCAATGTGGTGATTGCATAAGCAACTGTGGATGTACCATCCGGAAGTTTGAAGCAGGAGCCATCACAAAATAGCTCTCCTTGCGCTTGTCCTAAGGAGTGTCTTTCAAATCAATTCTACCTTTTGTCTCTTGTTCGGGACAGTCATGTGACTCTTCATCGCCGCAAGCAGTACCTTGCAGGAAAGGTAGGAGTTCAGCCGGCTTAAGAACACAACACCTCTTAATTTGGATGTGAGGAGCAAACAAGATCAATTCATATCTCGTCAACCGTGCGGAAGTGAGGTGTTGCGTTTGGGTTCTGTTCAGTAAAACATCTACAGAGTGAGGCACCATCAGGGTTAGATCATAGCCTAAGACCATTCCCTCACTCTGTTTTACAGACGCAGCAGCAGCAGCGACAGCTCGCAAACAACTTGGCAAAGCGCATGCTACAGGATCAAGGGCAGAAGAAAAGTAACCGCACGGCCTATTCTTCCCTCCATGTTCCTGCGTTAATATAGCCAAAGCACATCCATCACATTCATGCACCAACAACACAAAGGCCTTTTCATAGTTTGGTGTGCCCAAAATTGGTGCCAAGCATAATGCAGTCCTGAGCAAGTCAAACGATTGCTGGTGTTCCGCGTTCCACAGCAATGGCGAAGAAATGCCCTTCTTTGTCAAAGCCAACATCGGTTTGATCACTAGTGAAAAATTTGGGATCCACAACCTACAGTAAGAAGCCATACCTATCAAGGCTCTAACTTCCTTCTGTGTATTTGGGACAGACATGCCAGAAATGTGTTTTATTCTTTCAGTTGTCAATCTTCTTCCCTCTTTTTACAGGAGATAGCCTAAAAAGGCGACCTCCTGGCAACAATATTGAAACTTTTTAAGCGAAGCTTTGTGACCATGTTTAGCTAGAGGAATAAGCAACAACACAGTGCCCTCCTTACAGGCGCTCTCAGAGTCAGCAGCTAAAATCAGGTCATCAACATATTGAAGCAATGTACAAGTAGAGGGCAATTCAAGGGTATCAAGATGTTCTTTGAAAGCCGTACTGTAGATGCTAGGACTCTCTGTATAACCTTGAGTTGCACGAGTAAATGTGAACGAGCGTCCCCCTAAGGTGAACGCGAACAAGTATCTACTATCCTTGTGTATAGGAATACTAAAGAAAGCATTCTTTAGAACCACCACACTAAAGTAAGTAGCTGTAGCTGGAATCATGGTCAATATTGTCGTCACATCACACACAATTGGAAATTGCGGAGCAACGACTTTATTAATGGCACGTAAATCAATTATGAAACAGAATGGAATTGCATTATCGCCTTTCTTGTACACGGGTAAAATTGGACTATTGCACAAACTTCCTGAAATTTCCCAATCACACCACGATGCACAAAATCGGAAACAATGCATTTCAAAGCTCGCTCACCCTCAACTGAAATCTTATACTGTGGAATGCTTGGCAGCTTAATTCCATGTTTCAAGACTATCTTAACAGGCTCAATCTGTAAAACACTGACATCATTGTCGTCAGCAGCCCATAAGCACTCTGGTACATCACTGAATTCTGGCGGCAAAGGTCTGGTTAAGAATTGAGAGACAGAAAGTTGCTGTGGTGAAATCGTCAAGCGCACTCCATCAGAAGAACAATAAATCACTGCATTTAATTATTTTGATAGATTCAACCCCAGCAAATTCTCTCCACAATTTGAAGTCAAAAGGAATGGACAGTGATCCGTAAAGGGACCCAAAGAAATAGATACCGGAGAAGAAACCGTAAAAACAACTGGTGTGCCAGAACACCCTACAGAAACATTGGTTTGCCCTGACAGTGGAATGTTTGGAACCCGTGAATGATCAATGGAACACTTCTGTGCTCCAGTGTCTATCAAAAACTGATGTTTCCTATTTCCCACCACCATTTCAACGTAGGGACCCTTGTGATTGACGGGAATAGGTGTAGGTTCCAAACCCTGCTTCGGGCAGTCCTAACGAAACAGAATATCATCAAAAGGAAGCTCTTCAGATAGATATGCAGCAGAAGGATGATCAAATATGTTCCTAGTATCCACACTCAGAGTCTGATTATCCTGTGAGAAAGGTTGCTGAGGATCCTGTGCAAACTGACCTCTACCAGGGCCCCCTACACCCAGGCGACCTCTGGATCGTCTACCCATATTCCCAAATGTGTTATTCGACCTCTGTCGAAGGACGGGGCATTGTGCATGCCAATGACCCTCTTGTCGACAATAGGCACACTGGTTAATGTTTACAGGACCCAAGGGCACATTCCCTTGCGGAACATACTGACCTCTAATCTGCGAACTACCCCCTCTGGGGCCTCTAACAATTTGCTGTAATAGTACTTTAGTCTTTAAATCACCTTTTCGTTTTTCAACTCTATCTTTTTCATTATTGATACGATTCTCGTAGTACTGAGCCATGCGCAGTACTTCTGATTGGGACTTCGCCTGCCAAGCGCTCTCAGCCCAGACTCTGTGCCTAAGTCTTGTCTGCTGGAATCCGAGAATACCTGTTAGAACCAATTAAAGAACTCAGTAGCACCCTTAGACTTCCCTTGGACACAGGCTGTAAGTTTGTCCCAAATAACTCTTTTATCGGGAATTATGGTTTTCAATTTTGTAATAATTCTATCAGGCAAAGTTAGTATCACCTGGGGCAGTCTTTCATCAGCTGGCCTTTCTCCATCGAATCTAGTTATATTCGCCCATGTATCTCCCAACCCTGGCACGTCGTCTATAGTCTTAACTTGTTTCCACAAATCTACGGGCAGGAGTACAGGAAATAACAAATCAATATCGCCTAGGGTGAACACTGAAGACTGCAAGACGGACTCTATTTCTTTATAGAATCCTGTCCGATTTTTCCTAATATCAGGAATAGATTGTCTAATAGTATTCACTTCCTGTCTTGAGAATGGGACGTGAACAAACTGTGATACATAATATGCAGGAATGTCCACAGCGACAATACCCGCCGCAGCATCGGCCGCAATCTCAACCTTCGGGACAAATGTCGGAGGAACCTCTCTCATAGGCAACTGAGAAGCAGGCAACTCCGAACACTTACTAAGCAACAGAGCTAAGTCGAGTGCTAAAGCAGTCGAAGAAGTGTCAAGTGAAAAAGCTCTCTTATAAATACTCAATAACTCTGTGGGACAACTAATGTTTCTCTTTACACAATCATCCTGCAGGTACTCTATCATTACCTGTATCACTTCCCTCTGCATTTCTGATGTATACTGACTATACGTGTCATATACCTCAACTGGAGTTATCGACATATCTGAAATCCATCAAAGCGCATCTTTTGTACAAATTCGTGCTTCCTCAGATATCGATTTACGACAAGGAAGGAACCGTTTCTGTACATACATACTTTCCCCCTCGTCATCCTCATTTTGTAACCTTTCCAACTCCTTTCTATACTCAAATAACCTCTCGACATGCTCATTTACTTTCTCCACAGTGTCTCTTGAAAACGCTAAAGTGTTTAGATCCCTTAACCCTTACGGGAGATCTGTATTATTTAATTTGCCCTACATTACACATAAATGAATCCCTAAACCTTCAATAAAAACATTTTTCTCAGGGAAATTATCCATATTAAAAAGTGTGGCAAAAACATTAGCTTGATCATCTCTCTCCATACAATGCTTAGCCCATGCAATCAAATCTCGTTTCTTCTCTGGCGGTACAGTATTGCGAGTGACAACCCTTGACCCGGCACCCTGATAGACTACAAGCGGCACAGGACCACTTGGAAGAGGGGGAGCAGGCAAATTCAATAAAGGTACTGTTACTGGTGCAATAAGAAGGGGTGGAGGAATAGGCGGAGGAGCAGTAACTGTAGGAAAAGGAACATTAGGAGGAGCAGGAACAACAGGAAGAAGCAAAGCAGCAGGAAGAGGAAGATACGGAGGTGGCGCAGAGGCACCAGGTCTTCGTTCATTTAGCAATTTGTCTATGAATTTGTCGGAAACATGAAGGTCTTTAGAAGGATACATTTTCTGAATTCCAAGTGAGAAAGCCCTATCCATGCTCATAGTCGACTCAGAATGTTTATCTTGGTCATACAATAATGCTTTTTCGGCGTTCGTCTAATGACGGCGCGCATGTTTTTCTCTACTCTTAAGTTGCTGCAACGCTTCTTTTTTCCAATTCTGCAAAACATCGAATGCTGCAGGTCTAGCCTTTTTCTTTAATAGAATTGACTCTAAATACTCAATACAAGGGATTTCAAATCTACCATTGATTGGCCACTGAAGTTCAGAGGCATGTCTGGTTTGTCTGCGCCAAATATCATTAAACACTATACTTCCAATGCCATGCTTACAGTTCATAGTACATGCCGGCGACCCCTCCTGTGGTGCTGGACGGCTAAATTCCAAAGATTGTCTATTGCTGCGGAATAACGCCCTGAAGCAGGTAGACAATTTCCCAGGCATATCAAATTATTGGTGTTACCTGGTCAATAATTGTGTCTGCAGATACAATACACTAAAATCAAATCATCAGGATATTTAAGAATCGGGTCACGACTCACCTGATCAATCCTAAGGAGGTCCGATCAGATTACAAAGAATCTTACCTAACTAATCTTACCTCGTGTTTGGTGATTTCAGCAAATCTCCCCGCCTCAATAACTGGACCCTCTTCAAGATGCCGTCTCGGACCACAAGCTAATCGTCCAGGGATCGGTCGTGCAGCGCTGCTGAGGTGTCGCGTCTCATTCAGAAGGGGCCCCTTATTTTGTCACACCGTCCGATCCCGGTCCGATAGCGTGCGTCAACCATCGACAATCCGGCATCAATCTTGAGGGTCCCTATTCGGGCGCCAACTGTGAAAACAAAGTTAAAATATCGAGGCTGAGTACCCCAAAAGGAAATACACTGAACAAGGGTTACAAAGGAACATACAAAGATCTTTGCTTTATACTGAACAGTTTTCCAAGAAAAGTAACAGATAGCTATCGGCCCTCAGTACAACACAACGGAGTCCAGCGTGGTTCAGTGTGCTTAGTGAGAGACGCTGTACATTAGAATTCGTTGCTCTTTTATACCATTTGCGAACATGATGTCCAACCCTACTTCGGGTTAATATTCCTCTAATATATTACTGATCTAGGGTTCATGCTGAGTTTGCACCACTATGTGCATAGGGATTGCCTTTAATACACTCGGCAACAAGCCTATACGGTAACAGTGTATTTTAGGATTTCTCATAAAGGACTTCTCAAACATTAATACCATGTAGTTAAACAAGTGTTCTTAGTTCAGTATTTGGATACATTGTTCTTAACATATGCTTGCAGATTAGTTTCATTGGCGTGAGTAATCCTTTACACACAGGTCAGTGAAGGACAAGGTCTCAGTTCACGACCCCAACAAGTGGCCTGCAGGCAAGTTACATATTAATTAAACACAGAGGTCAAGACGGCCATGTTGTATTTCGGAATGACATCGTCCACCATTTTAACTCACAGGGTGACTTTACAGAGAGAACCTAAAATGGCAGATTGACCTAAAATGGCGGCTTACATTGATTCTAAGTTCAGGACCTTGCAACACGTTTTTTTTTCACAAGTGACTTATAAGCAGCTTGGCGTAGGCCAATATACACATATTCATTGCAATAGGAGGTATGATATAATTTCCCGTTTGACAGCACCACCTACCTAGCACAACCCTACCTGGCACCACAGTACATAATACTACCTATCTAACCCCACTCTCCCTAGCACTACCTACCTAGGACCACCCTACTTAGCAGCACTTTAACTAGCACCATATACCTAGCACTACTCTACCTGGCATCACATCCCTAGAACCACTCTACCTAGCACCACCTACCTAGGACCACCCTACCTAGCACCACTCTATCTAGAACCACATGTCTAGCAACACTCTTACTGGCATAACCTACAGAGCACCACCTACACAGCACCCCTCTACCTTGTACCACCCTACCTAGCACCACTCTACCGAGCACTGTACCAACTACCTAGCACAACCCTATCTGGCATCACTGTATCCAGCACCACCTAACTAGCACCACACTACCTAGCACCACCTACCTAGGATCACCTACCTAGCACTACTCTGCCTAGAACCATATACCTAGCAAAGCTCTTACTGGCATAACCTACCTAGCACCACCCTACCTAGCACACCCTACCTGGCACCACTGTCCCTAGCACCACCTACCTAGTACCACTCTCCCTAGCACAACTGTACCTAGCACTACCTATCTAGCACAACCCTACCTGTCACCACTCTACCTAGCACCACCTACCTAGGATCACCCTACCTAGCACTCCTCTGCCTAGATCCAGATACCTAGCAAAGCTCTTACTGGCATAACCTACCTTGCACCACCATACCTAGCACTGCACCACCTACCTAGCACAACCCTACCTGGCACCACTGTACCCAGCACCACCTAACTAGTACCACACTACCTAGCACAACTGTACCTAGCACCACCTAACTAGTATCACACTACCTAGCACAACTCTACCTAGCACTACCTAATTAGCACCACTCTACCTAGCACCACCTACCTAGGATCACCATACCTAGCACTACTCTGCCTAGATCCAGATACCTAGCAAAGCTCTTACTGGCATAACCTACCTTGCACCACCCTACCTAGCACTGCACCGCCTACCTAGCACAACCTTACCTGGCACCACTGTACCCAGCACCACCTAACTAGTACCACACTACCTAGCACAACTGTACCTAGCACCACCTAACTAGTATCACACTACCTAGCACAACTCTACCTAGCACTACCTAATTGGCACCACTCTACATAGACCACCTACCTAGGATCACCCTACCTAGTACTACTCTGCCTAGAACAATATACCTAGAAAAGCTCTTACTGGCATAACCTACCTAGCACCACCCTACCTAGCACAACCCTACCTGGCACCACTGTAACTAGCACCACCTACCTAGCACCACTCTCCCTAGCATAACTGTACCTAGCACTACCTATCTAGCACAACCCTACCTGGCACCACTCTACCTAGCACCACCTACGTGGGATCACCCTACCTAGCACTACTCTGCCTAGAACCATATACCTAGCAAAGCTCTTACTGACATAACCTACCTAGCACTACCCTACATAGCACTGGACCACTCTCCTAGCACAACTGTACCTAGCACTACCTATCTAGCTCAACCCTACCTGGCACCACCTGCCTGTCATCACTCTCCCTAGCAGATACAATTCCACTTATTTACCCTATTGGATGCCCCAGTTCAAATGAATGATAGCAATTGAAGCTTCCTCTTGGCTATTTTTAAACTGGCCTGGAGAGAAGATTCTCTGCTGAGGGGGCGCCTTCCCCTGCTATCAGCCATCTCTGCTGAGGGGGCGCCTTCCCCTGCTATCAGCCATCTTTGCTGAGGGGGCGCCGTCCCCTGCTATCAGCCATCTCTGCTGAGGGGGTGCCGTCCCCTGCTATCAGCCATCTCTGCTGAGGGGCCGCCTTCACCTGCTATCAGCCATCTCTGCTGAGAGGGCGCTGTCCCTGCTATCAGAAATCTCTGCTGAGGGGGCGCCTTCCCCTGCCATCAGCCATCTCTGCTGCGGGGGCCCCGTCCCCTGCTATCAGCCATCTCTGCTGAGGGGGCGCCTTCCCCTGCCATCAGCCATCTCTGCTGAGGGGGCGACTTCCCCTGCTATCAGTCATCTCTGCTGAGGGGGCGCCTTCCCCTGCTATCAGCCATCTCTGCTGAGGGAGCGCCTTCCCCTGCTATCAGTCATCTCTGCTGAGGGGGCGCCTTCCCCTGCTATCAGCCATCTCTGCTGAGGGGACGCCTTCCCCTGCTATCAGCCATCTTTGCTGAGGGGGCGCCTTCCCTGCTATCAGCCATCTCTGCTGAGGGGGCGCCGTCCCCCGCTATCAGCCATCTCTGCTGAGGGGGCACCTTCCCCTGCCATCAGCCATCTCTGCTGAGGGGGCGCCGTCCCCCGCTATCAGCCATCTCTGCTGAGGGGGCGCCTCCCCCTGCCATCAGCCGTCTCTGCTGAGGGAGCACCGTCCCCCGCTATCAGCCGTCTCTGCTGAGGGGGCGCCTTCCACTGCTATCAGCCGTCTCTGCTGAGGGGGCGCCTTCCCCTGCTATCAGCCGTCTTTGCTGAGGGGGCGCCTTCCCCTGCTATCAGCCGTCTCTGCTGAGGGGGCGCCTTCCCCCGCTATCAGCCATCTCTGCTGAGGGGGAGCCTACCCCTGCTATCAGCCATTTCTGCTGAGGGGGCACCTACCCCCGCTATCAGCCATCTCTGCTGAGGGGGCGCCTTCCACCGCTATCAGTCATTTCTGCTGAGGGGGCGCCTTCCCCTCTATCAGTCATCTCTGCTGAGGGGGCGCCCACCCCCGCTATCAGTCATCTCTGCTGAAGGGGCACCTTCCCCTGCTATCAGTCCTCTCTGTTGAGGGGGCGCCTTCCCTGCTATCAGTCATCTCTGCTGAGGGGGCGCCTTGCCCTGCTATCAGTCATCTCTGTTGGGGGAGCGCCGTCCCCTGCTATCAGCTATCTCTGCTGAGGGGACGCCTTCTTCCTGCTATCAGTCATCTCTGCTGAGGGGGCGCCGTCCCCTGCTATCACCCATTTCTGCTGAGGGGGCGCCTTCCCCTGCTATCGGCCATCTCTGCTGAGGGGGCGCCGTCCCCTGCTATCAGCCATCTCTGCTGAGGGGGCGCTGTCCGCTGCTATCAGCCATCTCTGCTGAGGGGGCGCCTTCCCCCGCTATCAGCCATCTCTGCTGAGGGAGCGCCATTCCCTGCTATCAGCCATTTCTGTTGGGGGAGGGCCGTCCCCTGCTATCAGCCATCTCTGCTGAGGGGGCGCCTTCAACTGCTATCAGCCATCTCTGCTGAGGGGCGCCTTCCCCCGCTATCAGTCATCTCTGCTGAGGGGGCGCCTTCCCCTGCTATCATCCATCTCTGCTGAGGGGGTGCCGTCCCCTGCTATCAGCCATCTCTGGTGAGGGAGCGCCGTCCCTGCTATCAGCCATCTCTGTTGGTGAGCGCCTTCCCCTGCTATCAGCCATCTCTGCTAGGGAGCGCCTTCCCCTGCTATCACCCATCTCTGCTGAGGGGCGCCTTTCCCTGCTATCAGCCATCTCTGCTGAGGGGGTACCTTCCACTGCTATCAGCCATCTCTGCTGAGGGGGCGCCTTCCCCTGCTATCAGCCATCTCTGCTGAGGGGGCACCTTCCCCCGCTATCAGTCATCTCTGCTGAGGGGGCGCCTTCCCTGCTATCAGCCATCTCTGTTGGGGGAGGCCTGTCCCCTGCTATCAGCCAACTCTGCTGAGGGGGCGCGGTCCCCTGCTATCAGCCATTTCTGCTGAGGCGGCCCCTTTCCCTGCTATCAGCCATCTCTGTTGGGAGAGGCCCATCCTCTGCTATCAGCCATCTCTGCTGAGGGGGTGCCGTCCCCTGCTATCAGCCATCTCTGCTGAGGCAGCCCCTTCCCCTGCTATCAGCCATCTCTGTTGGGGGAGGCCCGTCCCCTGCTATCAGCCATCTGTGCTGAGGGGGCGCCTTCCCTGCTATCAGCCATCTCTGCTGAGGGGGTGCCTTTCCCTGCTATCAGCCATCTCTGCTGAGTGGGGGCCTTCCCTGCTATCAGCCATCTCTGCTGAGGGGGCGCCTTCCCCTGCTATCAGTCATCTCTGCTGAGGGAGCGCCTTCCCCTGCCATCAGCCACCTCTGCTGAGGGGGCACCTTCCCTGCTATCAGCCATCTCTGCTGACGGGGCGCCTTCCCCCCTGCTATCAGACATCTCTGCTGAGGGGGCGCCTTCCCTGCTATCAGCCATCTCTGCTGATGGGGCGCCTTCCCCCCTGCTATCAGACATCTCTGCTGAGGGGGCACCTTCCCCCGCTATCAGCCATCTCTGCTGAGGGGGCGCCTTCCCCTGCTATCAGTCATTTCTGCTTAGGGGGCGCCTACCCTGCTATCAGCCATCTCTGTTGGGGGAGGCCTGTCCCCTGCTATCAGCCATCTCTGCTGAGGGGACGCCGTCCCCTGCTATCAGCCATCTCTGCTGAGGCGGCCCCTTCTCCTGCTATCAGCCATCTGTGTTGGGGGAGGCCCATCCCCTGCTATGATCCATCTCTGCTGAGTGGGCGCCGTCCCCTGCTATCAGCCATCTCTGCTGAGGCGGCCCCTTCCCCTGCTATCAGCCATCTCTGTTGGGGGAGGCCCGTCCCCTGCTATCAGCCTTCTCTGCTGAGGGGGCGCCATCCCATGCTATCAGCCATCTCGGCTGAGGGGGCGCCTTCCCTGCTATCAGCCATCTCTGCTGAGGGGGCGCCTTCCCCTGCTATCAGCCATCTCTGCTGAGGGGGCGCCTTCCCCTGCTATCAGCCATATCTGCTGAGGGGGCGCCTTCCCCTGCTATCAACCATCTCTGCTGAGGGGGCGCCTTCCCCTGCTATCAGCCATCTCTGCTGAGGCGGCCCCTTCCCCTGCTGTCAGCCATCTCTGTTGGGAGAGGCCCGTCCCTTGCTATCAGCCATCTCTGCTGAGGGGGCGCCGTCCCCTGCTATCAGCCATCTCTGTTGATGCGGTCGCTTCCCCTGCTATCAGCCATCTCTGTTGGGGGAGGCCCGTCCCCTGCTATCAGCCATCTCTGCTGAGGGGGCGCCGTCCCCTGCTATCAGCCATCTCTGCTGAGGGGGCGCCTTCCCCTGCTATCAGCCATCTCTGCTGAGGGTGCGCCGTCCCCCGCTATCAGTCATCTCTGCTGAGGGGGCGCCTTCCCCCGCTATCAGACATCTATGCTGAGGGGGCGCCTTCCCCCGCTATCAGCCATCTCTGCTGAGGGGGCGCCTTCCCCTGCTATCAGTCATGTCTGCTTAGGGGGCGCCTTCCCTGCTATCAGCCATCTCTGTTGGAGGAGGCCTGTCAACTGCTATCAGCCATCTCTGCTGAGGGGGCGCCGTCCCCTGCTATCAGCCATCTCTGCTGAGGCGGCCCCTTCTCCTGCTATCAGCCATCTCTGTTGGGGGCGGCCCATCCCCTGCTATGATCCATCTCTGCTGAGGGGGCGCCGTCCCCTGCAATCAGCCATCTCTGCTGAGGCGGCCCCTTCCCCTGCTATCAGCCATCTCTGTTGGGGGAGGCCCGTCCCCTGCTATCAGCCATCTCTGCTGAGGGGGCGCCGTCCCATGCTATCAGCCATCTCTGCTAAGGGGGCGCCTTCCCCTGCTATCAGCCATCTCTGCTGAGGGGGTGCCTTCCCCTGCTATCAGCCATCTCTGCTGAGGGGGCACCTTCTCCTGCTATCAGCCATCTCTGCTGAGGGGGCACCTTCCCTGCTATCAGCCATCTCTGCTGAGGGGGCGCCTTCCCCTGCTATCAGCCATCTTTGCTGAGGGGGCGCCTTCCCCTGCTATCAGTCATCACTGCTGAGGGGGCGCCTTCCCTGCTATCAGCCATCTCTGCTGAGGGGGCACCTTCCCCTGCTATCAGACATCTCTGCTGAGGCGGCCCCTTCCGCTGCTGTCAGCCATCTCTGTTGGGGGAGGCCCGTCCCTTGCTATCAGCCATCTCTGCTGAGGGGGCGCCGTCCCCTGCTATCAGCCATCTCTGTTGAGGCGGTCCCTTCCCCTGCTATCAGCCATCTCTGTTGGGGGAGGCCCGTCCCCTGCTATCAGACATCTCTGCTGAGGGGGCGCCGTCCCCTGCTATCAGCCATCTCTGCTGAGGGGGCGCCTTCCCCTGCTATCAGCCATCTCTGCTGAGGGGGCGCCGCCCCCCGCTATCAGTCATCTCTGCTGAGGGGGTGCCTTCCCCCGCTATCAGCCATCTCTGCTGAGGGGGCGCCATCCCCTGCTATCAGTCATCTCTGCTGAGGGGGTGCATTCCCTGCTATCAGCCATCTCTGCTGAGGGGGCGCCAACGCCTGCTATCAGTCATCTCTGCTGAGGGGGCGCCTTCCCTGCTATCAGCCAACTTTGCTGAGGGGGCGCCGTCCCCCGCTATCAGCCATATCTGCTGAGGGGGTGCCTTCCCTGCTATCAGCCATCTCTGCTAAGGGGGCGCCTTCCCCTGCCATCAGCCATCTCTGCTGAGGGGGCACCTTCCCTGCTATCAGCCATCTCTGCTGAGGGGGCGCCGTCCCCTGCTATCAGCCATCTCTGCTGAGGGGGCGCCTTCCCTGCTTTCAGCCATCTCTGCAGAGGGGGCGCCTTCCCTGCTATCAGCCATCTCTGCTGAGGGGGCACCTTCCCTGCTATTAGCCATCTCTGCTGAGGGGGCGCCTTCCCTGCTATCAGCCATCTCTGCTGAGGGGGCGCCTTCCCCCGCTATCAGTCATCTCTGCTGAGGGGGCGCCTTCCCTGCTATCAGCCATCTCTGCTGAGGTGGCGCCTTCCCTGATATTAGCCATCTCTGCTGAGGGAGCGCCTTCCCCCGCTATCAGACATCTCTGCTGAGGGGGCGCCTTCCTTGCTATCAGCCATCTCTGTTGGGGGAGGCCTGTCCCCTGCTATCAGCCATCTCTGCTGAGGGGGTGCCATCCCCTGCTATCAGCCATCTCTGTTGAGGCGGCCCCTTCCCCTGCTATCAGCCATCTCTGTTGGGGAGGCCCATCCCCTGCTATCATCCATCTCTGCTGAGGGGGCGCCGTCCCCTGCTATCAACCATCTCTGCTGAGGCGGCTCCTTCCCCTGCTATCAGCCATCTCTGTTGGGGGAGGCCCCTTCCCTGCTATTAGCCATCTCTGCTGAGGGGGCGCTGTCCCCTGCTATCAGCCATCTCTGCTGAGGCGGCCCTTTCCCCTGCTATCAGCCATCTCTGCTGAGGGGGCGCATTCCCCCGCTGCTGAGGGGGCGCCTTCCCCTGCTATCAGTCATCTCTGCTGAGGGGGCGCCTTCCCTGCTATCAGCCAACTCTGCTGAGGGGGCGCCGTCCCCTGCTATCAGCCATCTCTGCTGAGCGGGAGACTTCCGCTGCTATCAGCCGTCTCTGCTGAGGGGGCGCATTCCCTGCTATCAGCCATCTCTGCTGAGGGGGAGCCTTCCCCTGCTATCAGCCATCTCTGCTGAGGGGGCGCCTCCCTGCTATCAGCCATCTCTGCTGAGGGGGCGCCTTCCCTGCTACCTGCCATCTCTGCTGAGGGGGCGCCTTCCCTGCTATCAGCCATCTCTGCTGAGGGGGCACCGTCCCCTGCTATCAGCCATCTCTGCTGAGGGGGCGCCTTCAACTGCTAACAGCCATCTCTGCTGAGGGGGCGCCTTCCCCCGCTATCAGCCATCTCTGCTGAGGGGGCGCCTTCCCCCGCTATCAGTCATCTCTGCCGAGTGGGCGCCTTCCCTGCTATCAGCCATCTCTGTTGGGGGAGGCCTGTCCCCTGCTATCAGCCATCTCTGCTGAGGGGGCGCCGTCCCCTGCTATCAGCCATCTCTGCTGAGGCGGCCCCTTCCCCTGCTATCAGCCATCTCTGCTGAGGGGGCACCGTCCCCTGCTATCAGCCATCTCTTCTGAGGGGGCGCCTTCCCCCGCTATCAGCCATCTCTGCTGAGGGGGCGCCTTCCCTGCTATCAGCCATCTCTGCTGAGGGGACGCCTTCCCCCGCTATCTGCCATCTCTGTTGAAGGGGTGCCTTCCCTGCTATCAGCCATCTCTGCTGAGGGGGCGCCATCCCCTGCTATCAGCCATCTCTGCTGAGGGGGCGCAGTCCCCCGCTATCAGCCATCTCTGCTGAGGGGACGCCGTCCCCTGCTATCAGTCATCTCTGCTGAGGGGGCGCCGTCCCCCGCTATCAGCCATCTCTGCTGAGGGGGCGCCGTCCCCTGCTATCAGTCATCTCTGCTGAGGGTGCGCCTTTTCCTGCTATCAGCCATCTCTGCTGAGGGGGCACCCTCCCCCGCTATCAGTCATCTCTGCTGAGGGGGCGCCGTCCCCTGCTATCAGTCATCTCTGCTGAGGGGGCGCCTTCCCTGCTATCAGCCATCTCTGCTGAGGGGGCGCAGTCCCCTGCTATCAGCCATCTGTGCTGAGGGGGCGCCGTCCCCCGCTATCAGTCATCTCTGCTGAGGGGGCACCTTCCCCTGCCATCAGCCATCTCTGCTGAGGGGTCCCGTCCCCTGCTATCAGCCATCTCTGCTGAGGGGGCGCCTTCCCCTGCCATCAGCCATCTCTGCTGAGGGGGCGCCGTCCCCTGCTATCAGTCATCTCTGCTGAGGGGGCGCCTTCCCTGCTATCAGCCATCTCTGCTGAGGGGGCGCCGTCCCCTGCTATCAGCCATCTGTGCTGAGGGGGCGCCGTCCCCCGCTATCAGTCATCTCTGCTGAGGGGGCTCCGTCCCCCGCTATCAGCCATCTCTGCTGAGGGGGCGCCGTCCCCTGCTATCAGCCAATTCTGCTGAGGGGGCGCCGTCCCCCGCTATCAGTCATCTCTGCTGAGTGGGCGCCTTCCCTGCTATCAGCCATCTCTGCTGAGGGGGCGCCTTCCCCCGCTATCAGCCATCTGTGCTGAGGGGGCACTGTCCCCCGCTATCAGCCATCTCTGCTGAGGGGGCATAATCCCCTGCTATCAGACATCTCTGCTGAGGGTGCGCCGTCCCCCGCTATCAGCCATCTCTGCTGAGGGGGCGCCGTCCCCTGCTATCAGTTATCTCTGCTGAGGGGGCGCAGTCCCCCGCAATCAGCCATCTCTGCTGAGGGGGCGCCGTCCCCTGCTATCAGTCTTCTCTGCTGAGGGTGCTACTTTTCCTGCTATCAGCCATCTCTGCTGAGGGGGCGCCTTCCCCTGCTATCAGCCATCTCTGCTGAGGGGGCGCCTTCCCCTGCTATCAGCCATCTCTGCTGAGGGGGCGCCTTCCCTGCTATCAGCCATCTCTGCTGAGGGGGCGCCTTCCCCTGCTATCAACCATCTCTGCTGAGGGGGCGCCTTCCCCTGCTATCAGCCATCTCTGCTGAGGCGGCCCCTTCCCCTGCTGTCAGCCAACTCTGTTGGGGGAGGCCCGTCCCTTGCTATCAGCCATCTCTGCTGAGGGGGCGCCGTCCCCTGCTATCAGCCATCTCTGTTGATGCGGTCCCTTCCCCTGCTATCAGCCATCTCTGTTGGGGGAGGCCCGTCCCCTGCTATCAGCCATCTCTGCTGAGGGAGCGCCGTCCCCTGCTATCAGCCAACTCTGCTGAGGGGGCGCCTTCCCCTGCTATCAGCCATCTCTGCTGAGGGGGCGCCGTCACCCGCTATCAGTCATCTCTGCTGAGGGGGCGCCTTCCCCCGCTATCAGACATCTCTGCTGAGGGGGCGCCTTCACCCGCTATCAGCCATCTCTGCTTTGGGGGCGCCTTCCCCTGCTATCAGTCATTTCTGCTTAGGGGGCGCCTTACCTGCTATCAGCCATCTCTGTTGGAGGAGGCCTGTCAACTGCTATCAGCCATCTCTGGTGAGGGGGCGCCGTCCCCTGCTATCAGCCATCTCTGCTGAGGCGGCCCCTTCTCCTGCTATCAGCCATCTCTGTTGGGGGAGGCCCATCCCCTGCTATGATCCATCTCTGCTGAGGGGGCGCCGTCCCCTGCTATCAGCCATCTCTGCTGAGGCAGCCCCTTCCCCTGCTATCAGCCATCTCTGTTGGGGGAGGCCCGTCCCCTGCTATCAGCCATCTCTGCTGAGGGGGCGCCGTCCCATGCTATCAGCCATCTCTGCTGAGGGGACGCCTTCCCTGCTATCAGCCATCTCTGCTGAGAGGGCGCCTTCCCCTGCTATCAGCCATCTCTGCTGAGGGGGCGCTTTCTCCTGCTATCAGCCATCTCTGCTGAGGGGGCGCCTTCCCTGCTATCAGCCATCTCTGCTGAGGGGGCGCCTTCCCCTGCTATCAGCCATCTTTGCTGAGGGGGCGCCTTCCCCTGCTATCAGTCATCACTGCTGAGGGGGTGCCTTCCCTGCTATCAGCCATCTCTGCTGAGGGGGCACCTTCCCCTGCTATCAGCCATCTCTGCTGAGGTGGCCCCTTCCGCTGCTGTCAGCCATCTCTGTTGGGGGAGGCCCGTCCCTTTCTATCAGCCATCTCTGCTGAGGGGGCGCCGTCCCATGCTATCAGCCATCTCTGTTGAGGCGGTCCCTTCCCCTGCTATCAGCCATCTCTGTTGAGGGAGGCCTGTCCCCTGCTATCAGCCATCTCTGCTGAGGGGGCAGCGTCCGCTGCTATCAGCCATCTCTGCTGAGGGGGCGCCTTCCCCTGCTATCAGCCATCTCTGCTGAGGGGGCGCCGTCCCCCGCTATCAGTCATCTCTGCTGAGGGGGCACCTTCCCCTGCCATCAGCCATCTCTGCTGAGGGGTCCCGTCCCCTGCTATCAGCCATCTCTGCTGAGGGGGCGCCTTCCCCTGCCATCAGCCATCTCTGCTGAGGGGGCGCCGTCCCCTGCTATCAGTCATCTCTGCTGAGGGGGCGCCTTCCCTGCTATCAGCCATCTCTGCTGAGGGGGCGCCGTCCCCTGCTATCAGCCATCTGTGCTGAGGGGGCGCCGTCCCCCGCTATCAGTCATCTCTGCTGAGGGGGCTCCGTCCCCCGCTATCAGCCATCTCTGCTGAGGGGGCGCCGTCCCCTGCTATCAGCCAATTCTGCTGAGGGGGCGCCGTCCCCCGCTATCAGTCATCTCTGCTGAGTGGGCGCCTTCCCTGCTATCAGCCATCTCTGCTGAGGGGGCGCCTTCCCCCGCTATCAGCCATCTGTGCTGAGGGGGCACTGTCCCCCGCTATCAGCCATCTCTGCTGAGGGGGCATAATCCCCTGCTATCAGACATCTCTGCTGAGGGTGCGCCGTCCCCCGCTATCAGCCATCTCTGCTGAGGGGGCGCCGTCCCCTGCTATCAGTTATCTCTGCTGAGGGGGCGCAGTCCCCCGCAATCAGCCATCTCTGCTGAGGGGGCGCCGTCCCCTGCTATCAGTCTTCTCTGCTGAGGGTGCTACTTTTCCTGCTATCAGCCATCTCTGCTGAGGGGGCGCCTTCCCCTGCTATCAGCCATCTCTGCTGAGGGGGCGCCTTCCCCTGCTATCAGCCATCTCTGCTGAGGGGGCGCCTTCCCTGCTATCAGCCATCTCTGCTGAGGGGGCGCCTTCCCCTGCTATCAACCATCTCTGCTGAGGGGGCGCCTTCCCCTGCTATCAGCCATCTCTGCTGAGGCGGCCCCTTCCCCTGCTGTCAGCCAACTCTGTTGGGGGAGGCCCGTCCCTTGCTATCAGCCATCTCTGCTGAGGGGGCGCCGTCCCCTGCTATCAGCCATCTCTGTTGATGCGGTCCCTTCCCCTGCTATCAGCCATCTCTGTTGGGGGAGGCCCGTCCCCTGCTATCAGCCATCTCTGCTGAGGGAGCGCCGTCCCCTGCTATCAGCCAACTCTGCTGAGGGGGCGCCTTCCCCTGCTATCAGCCATCTCTGCTGAGGGGGCGCCGTCACCCGCTATCAGTCATCTCTGCTGAGGGGGCGCCTTCCCCCGCTATCAGACATCTCTGCTGAGGGGGCGCCTTCACCCGCTATCAGCCATCTCTGCTTTGGGGGCGCCTTCCCCTGCTATCAGTCATTTCTGCTTAGGGGGCGCCTTACCTGCTATCAGCCATCTCTGTTGGAGGAGGCCTGTCAACTGCTATCAGCCATCTCTGGTGAGGGGGCGCCGTCCCCTGCTATCAGCCATCTCTGCTGAGGCGGCCCCTTCTCCTGCTATCAGCCATCTCTGTTGGGGGAGGCCCATCCCCTGCTATGATCCATCTCTGCTGAGGGGGCGCCGTCCCCTGCTATCAGCCATCTCTGCTGAGGCAGCCCCTTCCCCTGCTATCAGCCATCTCTGTTGGGGGAGGCCCGTCCCCTGCTATCAGCCATCTCTGCTGAGGGGGCGCCGTCCCATGCTATCAGCCATCTCTGCTGAGGGGACGCCTTCCCTGCTATCAGCCATCTCTGCTGAGGGGGCGCCTTCCCCTGCTATCAGCCATCTCTGCTGAGGGGGCGCTTTCTCCTGCTATCAGCCATCTCTGCTGAGGGGGCGCCTTCCCTGCTATCAGCCATCTCTGCTGAGGGGGCGCCTTCCCCTGCTATCAGCCATCTTTGCTGAGGGGGCGCCTTCCCCTGCTATCAGTCATCACTGCTGAGGGGGTGCCTTCCCTGCTATCAGCCATCTCTGCTGAGGGGGCACCTTCCCCTGCTATCAGCCATCTCTGCTGAGGTGGCCCCTTCCGCTGCTGTCAGCCATCTCTGTTGGGGGAGGCCCGTCCCTTTCTATCAGCCATCTCTGCTGAGGGGGCGCCGTCCCATGCTATCAGCCATCTCTGTTGAGGCGGTCCCTTCCCCTGCTATCAGCCATCTCTGTTGAGGGAGGCCTGTCCCCTGCTATCAGCCATCTCTGCTGAGGGGGCAGCGTCCGCTGCTATCAGCCATCTCTGCTGAGGGGGCGCCTTCCCCTGCTATCAGCCATCTCTGCTGAGGGGGCGCCGTCCCCCGCTATCAGTCATCTCTGCTGAGGGGGTGCCTTCCCCCGCTATCAGCCATCTCTGCTGAGAGGGCGCCATCCCCCGCTATCAGTCATCTCTGCTGAGGGGGTGCCTTCCCTGCTATCAGCCATCTCTGCTGAGGGGGCGCCATCGCCCGCTATCAGTCATCTCTGCTGAGGGGGCGCCTTCCCTGCTATCAGCCATCTTTGCTGAGGGGGCGCCGTCCCCCGCTATCAGCCATATCTGCTGAGGGGGTGCCTTCCCTGCTATCAGCCATCTCTGCTAAGGGGGCGCCTTCCCCTGCCATCAGCCATCTCTGCTGAAGGGGCACCTTCCCTGCTATCAGCCATCTCTGCTGAGGGGGCGCCGTCCCCTGCTATCAGCCATCTCTGCTGAGGGGGCGCCTTCCCAGCTATCAGCCATCTCTGCTGAAGGGGCGCCTTCCCTGCTTTCAGCCATCATTGCTGAGGGGGCGCCTTCCCTGCTATCAGCCATCTCTGCTGAGGGGGCGCCTTCCCTGCTATTAGCCATCTCTGCTGAGGGGGCGCCTTCCCTGCTATCAGCCATCTCTGCTGAGGGGGTGCCTTCCCCCGCTATCAGTCATCTCTGCTGAGGGGGAACCTTCCCTGCTATCAGCCATCTCTGCTGAGGGGGCGCCTTCCCCTGCTATGAGCCATCTCTGCTGAGGGAGCGCCTTCCCCCGCTATCAGACATCTCTGCTGAGGGGGCGCCTTCCCCTGCAATAAACCATCTTTGTTGGGGAAGGCCCGTCCCCTGCTATCAGCCATCTCTGCTGAGGGGGTGCCTTCCCCGGTTATCAGCCATCTCTGCTGAGGGGGCCCCTTCTCCTGCTATCAGCCATCTCTGCTGAGGGGACGCCTTCCCTGCTATCAGCCATCTCTGCTGAGGGGGTGCCTTCCCTGCTATCAGCCATCTCTGCTGAGGGGGTGCCGTCCCCTGCTATCAGCCATCTCTGCTGAGGGGCGCCGTCCCCTGCTATCAGCATTCTCTTTTGTGTGAGGCCCATCCCCTGCTATCAGCCATCTCTGCTGAGGGGGCGCCTTCCCCTGCTATCAGCCATCTCTGCTGAGGGGGCGCCTTCCCCTGCTATCAGCCATCTCTGCTGAGGGGGCGCCTTCCCTGCTATCAGCCATCTCTGCTGAGGGGGTGCCTTCCCTGCTATCAGCCATGTCTGCTGAGGGGGCGCTTCCATGCTATCAGCCATCTCTGCTGAGGGGGCACCTTCCCCTGCTATCAGCCATCTCTGCTGAGGGGGCGCCTTCCCTGCTATCAGCCATCTCTGCTGAGGGGGCGCCTTCCCCTGCTATCAGCCATCTCTGCTGAGGGGGCGCCTTCCCTGCTATCAGCCATTTCTGCTGATTAGGCGCCTTCCCCTGCTATCAGTCATCTCTGCTGAGGGGGCGCCTTCCCTGCTATCAGTCATCTCTGCTGAGGGGGTGCCTTCCCCTGCTATCAGCCATCTCTGCTGAGGGGCGCCTTTCCCTGCTATCAGCCATCTCTGCTGAGGGGGCGCCGTCCCCTGCTATCAGCCATCTCTGCTGAGGGGGCGCCTTCCCCCGCTATCAGCCATCTCTGCTGAGGGGGCGCCTTCCCCCGCTATCAGCCATCTCTGCTGAGGGGGCGCCTTCCCCCGCTATCAGTCATCTCTGCTGAGGGGGCGCCTTCCTTGCTATCAGCCATCTCTGTTGGGGGAGGCCTGTCCCCTGCTATCAGCCATCTCTGCTGAGGGGGTGCCATCCCCTGCTATCAGCCATCTCTGCTGAGGCGGCCCCTTCCCCTGCTATCAGCCATCTCTGTTGGGGAGGCCCATCCCCTGCTATCATCCATCTCTGCTGAGGGGGCGCCGTCCCCTGCCATCAACCATCTCTGCTGAGGCGGCTCCTTCCCCTGCTATCAGCCATCTCTGTTGGGGGAGGCCCCTTCCCTGCTATAAGCCATCTCTGCTGAGGGGGCGCTGTCCCCTGCTATCAGCCATCTCTGCTGAGGCGGCCGCTTCCCCTGCTATCAGCCATCTCTGCTGAGGGGGCGCATTCCCCCGCTATCAGCCATCTCTGCTGAGGGGGTGCCTTCCTCTGCTATCAGTCATCTCTGCTGAGGGGGCGCCTTCCCCTGCTATCAGTCAACTCTGCTGAGGGGGCGCCTTCCCCTGCTATCAGTCATCTCTGCTGAGGGGGCGCCTTCCCTGCTATCAGCCATCTCTGCTGAGGGGGCGCCGTCCCCTGCTATCAGCCATCTCTGCTGAGCGGGAGACTTCCCCTGCTATCAGCTGTCTCTGCTGAGGGGGCGCCTTCCCTGCAATCAGCCATCTCTGCTGAGGTGGAGACTTCCCCTGCTATCAGCCATCTCTGCTGAGGGGGCGCCTTCCCTGCTATCAGCCATCTCTGCTGAGGGGGAGACTTCCCCTGCTATCAGCCATCTCTGCTGCGGGGGCGCCTTCCCTGCTATCAGCCATCTCTGCTGAGGGGGAGACTTCCCCTGCTATCAGCCATCTCTGCTGAGGGGGCGCCTTCCCTGCTATCTGCCATCTCTGCTGAGGGGGCGCCTTCCCTGCTATCAGCCATCTCTGCTGAGGGGGCACCGTCCCCTGCTATCAGCCATCTCTGCTGAGGGGGCGCCTTCCCCTGCTATCAGCCATCTCTGCTGAGGGGGCGCCTTCCCCCGCTATCAGCCATCTCTGCTGAGCGGGCGCCTTCCCCCGCTATCAGCCATCTCCGCTGAGGGGGCACCTTCCCCCGCTATCCGTCATCTCTGCCGAGTGGGCGCCTTCCCTGCTATCAGCCATCTCTGTTGGGGGAGGCCTGTCCCCTGCTATCAGCCATCTCTGCTGAGGGGGCGCCGTCCCCTGCTATCAGCCATCTCTGCTGAGGCGGCACCTTCCCCTGCTATCAGCCATCTCTGCTGAGGGGGCACCGTCCCCTGCTATCAGCCATCTCTTCTGAGGGGGCGCCTTCCCCCGTTATCAGCCATCTCTGCTGAGGGGGCGCCTTCCCTGCTATCAGCCATCTCTGCTGAGGGGCCGCCTTCCCTGCTATCAGCCATCTCTGCTGAGGGGGTGCCTTCCCTGCTATCAGCCATCTCTGCTTAGGGGGCGCCATCCCCTGCTATCAGCGATCTCTGCTGAGGGGCGCCGTCCCCTGCTATCAGTCATCTCTGCTGAGGGGGCGCCTTCCCTGCTATCAGCCATCTCTGCTGAGGGGGCGCCGTCCCCTGCTATCAGCCATCTGTGCTGAGGGGGCGCCGTCCCCCGCTATCAGTCATCTCTGCTGAGGGTGTGCCGTCCCCCGCTATCAGCCATCTCTGCTGAGGGGGCGCCGTCCCCTGCTATCACCCAATTCTGCTGAGGGGGCGCCGTCCCCCGCTATCAGTCATCTCTGCTGAGGGGGCGCCTTCCTTGCTATCAGCCATCTCTGTTGGGGGAGGCCTGTCCCCTGCTATCAGCCATCTCTGCTGAGGGGGTGCCATCCCCTGCTATCAGCCATCTCTGCTGAGGCGGCCCCTTCCCCTGCTATCAGCCATCTCTGTTGGGGAGGCCCATCCCCTGCTATCATCCATCTCTGCTGAGGGGGCGCCGTCCCCTGCCATCAACCATCTCTGCTGAGGCGGCTCCTTCCCCTGCTATCAGCCAACTCTGTTGGGAGAGGCCCCTTCCCTGCTATTAGCCATCTCTGCTGAGGGGGCGCTGTCCCCTGCTATCAGCCATCTCTGCTGAGGCGGCTGCTTCCCCTGCTATCAGCCATCTCTGCTGAGGGGGCGCATTCCCCCTCTATCAGCCATCTCTGCTGAGGGGGTGCCTTCCTCTGCTATCAGTCATCTCTGCTGAGGGGGCGCCTTCCCCTGCTATCAGTCAACTCTGCTGAGGGGGCGCCTTCCCCTGCTATCAGTCATCTCTGCTGAGGGGGCGCCTTCCCTGCTATCAGCCATCTCTGCTGAGGGGGCGCCGTCCCCTGCTATCAGCCATCTCTGCTGAGCGGGAGACTTCCCCTGCTATCAGCTGTCTCTGCTGAGGGGGCGCCTTCCCTGCTATCAGCCATCTCTGCTGAGGGGGAGACTTCCCCTGCTATCAGCCATCTCTGCTGAGGGGGCGCCTTCCCTGCTATCAGCCATCTCTGCTGAGGGGGAGACTTCCCCTGCTATCAGCGATCTCTGCTGAGGGGGCACCTTCCCTGCTATCAGCCATCTCTGCTGAGGGGGAGACTTCCCCTGCTATCAGCCATCTCTGCTGAGGGGGCGCCTTCCCTGCTATCTGCCATCTCTGCTGAGGGGGCGCCTTCCCTGCTATCAGCCATCTCTGCTGAGGGGGCACCGTCCCCTGCTATCAGCCATCTCTGCTGAGGGGGCGCCTTCCCCTGCTATCAGCCATCTCTGCTGAGGGGGCGCCTTCCCCCGCTATCAGCCATCTCTGCTGAGGGGGCGCCTTCCCCCGCTATCAGCCATCTCTGCTGAGGGGGCACCTTCCCCCGCTATCCGTCATCTCTGCCGAGTGGGCGCCTTCCCTGCTATCAGCCATCTCTGTTGGGGGAGGCCTGTCCCCTGCTATCAGCCATCTCTGCTGAGGGGGTGCCTTCCCCCGCTATCAGCCATCTCTGCTGAGAGGGCGCCATCCCCCGCTATCAGTCATCTCTGCTGAGGGGGTGCCTTCCCTGCTATCAGCCATCTCTGCTGAGGGGGCGCCATCGCCCGCTATCAGTCATCTCTGCTGAGGGGGCGCCTTCCCTGCTATCAGCCATCTTTGCTGAGGGGGCGCCGTCCCCCGCTATCAGCCATATCTGCTGAGGGGGTGCCTTCCCTGCTATCAGCCATCTCTGCTAAGGGGGCGCCTTCCCCTGCCATCAGCCATCTCTGCTGAAGGGGCACCTTCCCTGCTATCAGCCATCTCTGCTGAGGGGGCGCCGTCCCCTGCTATCAGCCATCTCTGCTGAGGGGGCGCCTTCCCAGCTATCAGCCATCTCTGCTGAAGGGGCGCCTTCCCTGCTTTCAGCCATCATTGCTGAGGGGGCGCCTTCCCTGCTATCAGCCATCTCTGCTGAGGGGGCGCCTTCCCTGCTATTAGCCATCTCTGCTGAGGGGGCGCCTTCCCTGCTATCAGCCATCTCTGCTGAGGGGGTGCCTTCCCCCGCTATCAGTCATCTCTGCTGAGGGGGCACCTTCCCTGCTATCAGCCATCTCTGCTGAGGGGGCGCCTTCCCCTGCTATGAGCCATCTCTGCTGAGGGAGCGCCTTCCCCCGCTATCAGACATCTCTGCTGAGGGGGCGCCTTCCCCTGCAATAAACCATCTTTGTTGGGGAAGGCCCGTCCCCTGCTATCAGCCATCTCTGCTGAGGGGGTGCCTTCCCCGGTTATCAGCCATCTCTGCTGAGGGGGCCCCTTCTCCTGCTATCAGCCATCTCTGCTGAGGGGACGCCTTCCCTGCTATCAGCCATCTCTGCTGAGGGGGTGCCTTCCCTGCTATCAGCCATCTCTGCTGAGGGGGTGCCGTCCCCTGCTATCAGCCATCTCTGCTGAGGGGCGCCGTCCCCTGCTATCAGCATTCTCTTTTGTGTGAGGCCCATCCCCTGCTATCAGCCATCTCTGCTGAGGGGGCGCCTTCCCCTGCTATCAGCCATCTCTGCTGAGGGGGCGCCTTCCCCTGCTATCAGCCATCTCTGCTGAGGGGGCGCCTTCCCTGCTATCAGCCATCTCTGCTGAGGGGGTGCCTTCCCTGCTATCAGCCATGTCTGCTGAGGGGGCGCTTCCATGCTATCAGCCATCTCTGCTGAGGGGGCACCTTCCCCTGCTATCAGCCATCTCTGCTGAGGGGGCGCCTTCCCTGCTATCAGCCATCTCTGCTGAGGGGGCGCCTTCCCCTGCTATCAGCCATCTCTGCTGAGGGGGCGCCTTCCCTGCTATCAGCCATTTCTGCTGATTAGGCGCCTTCCCCTGCTATCAGTCATCTCTGCTGAGGGGGCGCCTTCCCTGCTATCAGTCATCTCTGCTGAGGGGGTGCCTTCCCCTGCTATCAGCCATCTCTGCTGAGGGGCGCCTTTCCCTGCTATCAGCCATCTCTGCTGAGGGGGCGCCGTCCCCTGCTATCAGCCGTCTCTGCTGAGGGGGCGCCTTCCCCCGCTATCAGCCATCTCTGCTGAGGGGGCGCCTTCCCCCGCTATCAGCCATCTCTGCTGAGGGGGCGCCTTCCCCCGCTATCAGTCATCTCTGCTGAGGGGGCGCCTTCCTTGCTATCAGCCCTCTCTGTTGGGGGAGGCCTGTCCCCTGCTATCAGCCATCTCTGCTGAGGGGGTGCCATCCCCTGCTATCAGCCATCTCTGCTGAGGCGGCCCCTTCCCCTGCTATCAGCCATCTCTGTTGGGGAGGCCCATCCCCTGCTATCATCCATCTCTGCTGAGGGGGCGCCGTCCCCTGCCATCAACCATCTCTGCTGAGGCGGCTCCTTCCCCTGCTTTCAGCCATCTCTGTTGGGGGAGGCCCCTTCCCTGCTATTAGCCATCTCTGCTGAGGGGGCGCTGTCCCCTGCTATCAGCCATCTCTGCTGAGGCGGCCGCTTCCCCTGCTATCAGCCATCTCTGCTGAGGGGGCGCATTCCCCCGCTATCAGCCATCTCTGCTGAGGGGGTGCCTTCCTCTGCTATCAGTCATCTCTGCTGAGGGGGCGCCTTCCCCTGCTATCAGTCAACTCTGCTGAGGGGGCGCCTTCCCCTGCTATCAGTCATCTCTGCTGAGGGGGCGCCTTCCCTGCTATCAGCCATCTCTGCTGAGGGGGCGCCGTCCCCTGCTATCAGCCATCTCTGCTGAGCGGGAGACTTCCCCTGCTATCAGCTGTCTCTGCTGAGGGGGCGCCTTCCCTGCAATCAGCCATCTCTGCTGAGGTGGAGACTTCCCCTGCTATCAGCCATCTCTGCTGAGGGGGCGCCTTCCCTGCTATCAGCCATCTCTGCTGAGGGGGAGACTTCCCCTGCTATCAGCCATCTCTGCTGAGGGGGCGCCTTCCCTGCTATCAGCCATCTCTGCTGAGGGGGAGACTTCCCCTGCTATCAGCCATCTCTGCTGAGGGGGCGCCTTCCCTGCTATCTGCCATCTCTGCTGAGGGGGCGCCTTCCCTGCTATCAGCCATCTCTGCTGAGGGGGCACCGTCCCCTGCTATCAGCCATCTCTGCTGAGGGGGCGCCTTCCCCTGCTATCAGCCATCTCTGCTGAGGGGGCGCCTTCCCCCGCTATCAGCCATCTCTGCTGAGGGGGCGCCTTCCCCCGCTATCAGCCATCTCCGCTGAGGGGGCACCTTCCCCCGCTATCCGTCATCTCTGCCGAGTGGGCGCCTTCCCTGCTATCAGCCATCTCTGTTGGGGGAGGCCTGTCCCCTGCTATCAGCCATCTCTGCTGAGGGGGCGCCGTCCCCTGCTATCAGCCATCTCTGCTGAGGCGGCCCCTTCCCCTGCTATCAGCCATCTCTGCTGAGGGGGCACCGTCCCCTGCTATCAGCCATCTCTTCTGAGGGGGCGCCTTCCCCCGTTATCAGCCATCTCTGCTGAGGGGGCGCCTTCCCTGCTATCAGCCATCTCTGCTGAGGGGGCGCCTTCCCTGCTATCAGCCATCTCTGCTGAGGGGGTGCCTTCCCTGCTATCAGCCATCTCTGCTTAGGGGGCGCCATCCCCTGCTATCAGCGATCTCTGCTGAGGGGCGCCGTCCCCTGCTATCAGTCATCTCTGCTGAGGGGGCGCCTTCCCTGCTATCAGCCATCTCTGCTGAGGGGGCGCCGTCCCCTGCTATCAGCCATCTGTGCTGAGGGGGCGCCGTCCCCCGCTATCAGTCATCTCTGCTGAGGGTGTGCCGTCCCCCGCTATCAGCCATCTCTGCTGAGGGGGCGCCGTCCCCTGCTATCACCCAATTCTGCTGAGGGGTCGCCGTCCCCCGATATCAGTCATCTCTGCTGAGGGGGCGCCTTCCTTGCTATCAGCCATCTCTGTTGGGGGAGGCCTGTCCCCTGCTATCAGCCATCTCTGCTGAGGGGGTGCCATCCCCTGCTATCAGCCATCTCTGCTGAGGCGGCCCCTTCCCCTGCTATCAGCCATCTCTGTTGGGGAGGCCCATCCCCTGCTATCATCCATCTCTGCTGAGGGGGCGCCGTCCCCTGCCATCAACCATCTCTGCTGAGGCGGCTCCTTCCCCTGCTATCAGCCATCTCTGTTGGGGGAGGCCCCTTCCCTGCTATTAGCCATCTCTGCTGAGGGGGCGCTGTCCCCTGCTATCAGCCATCTCTGCTGAGGCGGCTGCTTCCCCTGCTATCAGCCATCTCTGCTGAGGGGGCGCATTCCCCCGCTATCAGCCATCTCTGCTGAGGGGGTGCCTTCCTCTGCTATCAGTCATCTCTGCTGAGGGGGCGCCTTCCCCTGCTATCAGTCAACTCTGCTGAGGGGGCGCCTTCCCCTGCTATCAGTCATCTCTGCTGAGGGGGCGCCTTCCCTGCTATCAGCCATCTCTGCTGAGGGGGCGCCGTCCCCTGCTATCAGCCATCTCTGCTGAGCGGGAGACTTCCCCTGCTATCAGCTGTCTCTGCTGAGGGGGCGCCTTCCCTGCTATCAGCCATCTCTGCTGAGGGGGAGACTTCCCCTGCTATCAGCCATCTCTGCTGAGGGGGCGCCTTCCCTGCTATCAGCCATCTCTGCTGAGGGGGAGACTTCCCCTGCTATCAGCCATCTCTGCTGAGGGGGCACCTTCCCTGCTATCAGCCATCTCTGCTGAGGGGGAGACTTCCCCTGCTATCAGCCATCTCTGCTGAGGGGGCGCCTTCCCTGCTATCTGCCATCTCTGCTGAGGGGGCGCCTTCCCTGCTATCAGCCATCTCTGCTGAGGGGGCACCGTCCCCTGCTATCAGCCATCTCTGCTGAGGGGGCGCCTTCCCCTGCTATCAGCCATCTCTGCTGAGGGGGTGCCTTCCCCCGCTATCAGCCATCTCTGCTGAGGGGGCGCCTTCCCCCGCTATCAGCCATCTCTGCTGAGGGGGCACCTTCCCCCGCTATCCGTCATCTCTGCCGAGTGGGCGCCTTCCCTGCTATCAGCCATCTCTGTTGGGGGAGGCCTGTCCCCTGCTATCAGCCATCTCTGCTGAGGCGGCGCCGTCCCCTGCTATCAGCCATCTCTGCTGAGGGGGCACCGTCCCCTGCTATCAGCCATCTCTTCTGAGGGGGCGCCTTCCCCCGTTATCAGCCATCTCTGCTGAGGGGGCGCCTTCCCTGCTATCAGCCATCTCTGCTGAGGGGGCGCCTTCCCTGCTATCAGCCATCTCTGCTGAGGGGGTGCCTTCCCTGCTATCAGCCATCTCTGCTTAGGGGGCGCCATCCCCTGCTATCAGCGATCTCTGCTGAGGGGCGCCGTCCCCTGCTATCAGTCATCTCTGCTGAGGGGGCGCCTTCCCTGCTATCAGCCATCTCTGCTGAGCGGGCGCCGTCCCCTGCTATCAGCCATCTGTGCTGAGGGGGCGCCGTCCCCCGCTATCAGTCATCTCTGCTGAGGGTGTGCCGTCCCCCGCTATCAGCCATCTCTGCTGAGGGGGCGCCGTCCCCTGCTATCACCCAATTCTGCTGAGGGGGCGCCGTCCCCCGCTATCAGTCATCTCTCCTGAGTGGGCGCCTTCCCCGCTATCAGCCATCTGTGCTGAGGGGGCACTGTCCCCTGCTATCAGCCATCTCTGCTGAGGGGGCATAATCCCCTGCTATCAGCCATCTCTGCTGAGGGTGCGCCGCCCCCCGCTATCAGCCATCTCTGCTGAGGGGGCGCCGTCCCCTGCTATCAGTTATCTCTGCTGAGGGGGCGCAGTCCCCCGCTATCAGCCATCTCTGCTGAGGGTGCGCCGTCCCCTGCTATCAGTCTTCTCTGCTGAGGGTGCACCTTTTCCTGCTATCAGCCATCTCTGCTGAGGGGGCACCGTCCCCCGCTATCAGCCATCTCTGCTGAGGGGGCGCATTCACCTGCTATCAGCCATCTCTGCTGAGGGGGCGCCTTCCCCTGCTATCAGCCATCTCTGCTGAGGGGGCGCCTTCCCTGCTATCAGCCATCTCTGCTGAGGGGGTGCCTTCCCTGCTATCAGCCATCTCTGCTGAGGGGGCGCTTCCATGCTATCAGCCATCTCTGCTGAGGGGGCGCCTTCCCCTGCTATCAGCCATCTCTGCTGAGGGGGCGCCTTCCCTGCTATCAGCCATCTCTGCTGAGGGGGCGCCTTCCCCTGCTATCAGCCATCTCTGCTGAGGGGGCGCCTTCCCTGCTATCAGCCATTTCTGCTGATTAGGCGCCTTCCCCTGCTATCAGTCATCTCTGCTGACGGGGCGCCTTCCCTGCTATCAGTCATCTCTGCTGAGGGGGTGCCTTCCCCTGCTATCAGCCATCTCTGCTGAGGGGCGCCTTTCCCTGCTATCAGCCATCTCTGCTGAGGGGGCGCCTTCCCCCGCTATCAGCCATCTCTGCTGAGGGGGCGCCTTCCCCCGCTATCAGCCATCTCTGCTGAGGGGGCGTCTTCCCCTGCTATCAGCCATCTCTGCTGAGGGGGCGCCTTCCCCCGCTATCAGTCATCTCTGCTGAGGCGGCTCCTTCCCCTGCTATCAGCCATCTCTGTTGGGGGAGGCCCCTTCCCTGCTATTAGCCATCTCTGCTGAGGGGGCGCTGTCCCCTGCTATCAGCCATCTCTGCTGAGGCGGCCCCTTCCCCTGCTATCAGCCATCTCTGCTGAGGGGGCGCATTCCCCCGCTAGCAGCCATCTCTGCTGAGGGGGTGCCTTCCCCTGCTATCAGTCATCTCTGCTGAGGGGGCGCCTTCCCCTGCTATCAGTCAACTCTGCTGAGGGGGCGCCTTCCCCTGCTATCAGTCATCTCTGCTGAGGGGGCGCCTTCCCTGCTATCAGCCGTCTCTGCCGAGGGGGCGCCGTCCCCTGCTATCAGCCATCTCTGCTGAGCGGGAGACTTCCCCTGCTATCAGCCGTCTCTGCTGAGGGGGCGCCTTCCCTGCTATCAGCCATCTCTGCTGAGGGGGAGACTTCCCCTGCTATCAGCCATCTCTGCTGAGGGGGCGCCTTCCCTGCTATCAGCCATCTCTGCTGAGGGGGAGACTTCCCCTGCTATCAGCCATCTCTGCTGAAGGGGCGCCTTCCCTGCTATCAGCCATCTCTGCTGAGGGGGAGACTTCCCCTGCTATCAGCCATCTCTGCTGAGGGGGCGCCTTCCCTGCTATCAGCCATCTCTGCTGAGGGGGCGCCTTCCCTGCTATCAGCCATCTCTGCTGAGGGGGCACCGTCCCCTGCTATCAGCCATCTCTGCTGAGGGGGCGCCTTCCCCTGCTATCAGCCATCTCTGCTGAGGGGGCGCCTTCCCCCGCTATCAGCCATCTCTGCTGAGGGGGCGCCTTCCCCCGCTATCAGCCATCTCTGCTGAGGGGGCACCGTCCCCTGCTATCAGCCATCTCTGCTGAGGCGGCCCCTTCCCCTGCTATCAGCCATCTCTGCTGAGGGGGCACCGTCCCCTGCTATCAGCCATCTCTTCTGAGGGGGCGCCTTCCCCCGCTTTCAGCCATCTCTGCTGAGGGGGCGCCTTCCCTGCTATCAGCCATCGCTGCTGAGGGGGCGCCTTCCCTGCTATCAGCCATCTCTGCTGAGGGGGTGCCTTCCCTGCTATCAGCCATCTCTGCTTAGGGGGCGCCATCCCCTGCTATCAGCCATCTCTGCTGAGGGGGCGCCGTCCCCTGCTATCAGTCATCTCTGCTGAGGGGGCGCCTTCCCTGCTATCAGCCATCTCTGCTGAGGGGGCGCCGTCCCCTGCTATCAGCCATCTGTGCTGAGGGGGCGCCGTACACCGCTATCAGTCATCTCTGCTGAGGGGGCGCCGTCCCCAGCTATCAGTCATCTCTGCTGAGTGGGCGCCTTCCCTGCTATCAGCCATCTCTGCTGAGGGGGCGCCTTCCCCCGCTATCAGCCATCTGTGCTGAGGGGGCACTGTCCCCCGCTATCAGCCATCTCTGCTGAGGGGGCATAATCCCCTGCTATCAGCCATCTCTGCTGAGGGGGCACCGTCCCCTGCTATCAGCCATCTCTTCTGAGGGGGCGCCTTCCCCCGCTTTCAGCCATCTCTGCTGAGGGGGCGCCTTCCCTGCTATCAGCCATCTCTGCTGAGGGGGCGCCTTCCCTGCTATCAGCCATCTCTGCTGAGGGTGTGCCTTCCCTGCTATCAGCCATCTCTGCTTAGGGGGCGCCATCCCCTGCTATCAGCCATCTCTGCTGAGGGGGCGCCGTCCCCTGCTATCAGTCATCTCTGCTGAGGGGGCGCCTTCCCTGCTATCAGCCATCTCTGCTGAGGGGGCGCCGTCCCCTGCTATCAGCCATCTGTGCTGAGGGGGCGCCGTACACCGCTATCAGTCATCTCTGCTGAGGGGGCGCCGTCCCCAGCTATCAGTCATCTCTGCTGAGTGGGCGCCTTCCCTGCTATCAGCCATCTCTGCTGAGGGGGCGCCTTCCCCCGCTATCAGCCATCTGTGCTGAGGGGGCACTGTCCCCCGCTATCAGCCATCTCTGCTGAGGGGGCATAATCCCCTGCTATCAGCCATCTCTGCTGAGGGTGCGCCGCCCCCCGCTATCAGCCATCTCTGCTGAGGGGGCGCCGTCCCCTGCTATCAGTTATCTCTGCTGAGGGGGCGCAGTCCCCCGCTATCAGCCATCTCTGCTGAGGGGGCGCCGTCCCCTGGTATCAGTCTTCTCTGCTGAGGGTGCGCCTTTTCCTGCTATCAGCCATCTCTGCTGAGGGGGCACCGTCTCCCGCTATCAGTCATCTCTGCTGAGGGGGCGCTGTCCCCTGCTATCAGTCATCTCTGCTGAGGGGGCGCCTTCCCTGCTATCAGCCATCTCTGCTGAGGGGGCGCCGTCCACTGCTATCAGCCATCTGTGCTGAGGGGGCGCCGTCCCCCGCTATCAGTCATCTCTGCTGAGGGGGCGCCTTCCCCTGCCATCAGCCATCTCTGCTGAGGGGGCCCCGTCCCCTGCTATCAGCCATCTCTGCTGAGGGGGCACCTTCCCCTGCATCAGCCATCTCTGCTGAGGGGGCGCCATCCCCTGCTATCAGTCATCTCTGCTGAGGGGGCGCCTTCCCTGCTATCAGCCATCTCTGCTGAGGGGGCGCCGTCCACTGCTATCAGCCATCTGTGCTGAGGGGGCACCGTCTCCCGCTATCAGTCATCTCTGCTGAGGGGGCGCTGTCCCCTGCTATCAGTCATCTCTGCTGAGGGGGCGCCTTCCCTGCTATCAGCCATCTCTGCTGAGGGGGCGCCGTCCCCTGCTATCACCCATCTGTGCTGAGGGGGCGCCGTCCCCCGCTATCAGTCATCTCTGCTGAGGGTGCGCCGTCCCCCGCTATCAGCCATCTCTGCTGAGGGGGCGCCGTCCCCTGCTATCAGCCATCTCTGCTGAGGGGGCACCGTCCCCCACTATCAGTCATCTATGCTGAGTGGGCGCCGTCCCCTGCTATCAGTCATATCTGCTGAGGGGGCGCCTTCCCTGCTATCAGCCATCTCTGCTGAGGGGGCGCCGTCCCCTGCTATCAGCCATCTGTGCTGAGGGGGCGCCGTCCCCTGCTATCAGTCATCTCTGCTGAGTGGGCGCCGTCCCCTGCTATCAGTCATCTATGCTGAGGGGGCGCCTTCCCCCGCTATCAGTCATCTCTGCTGAGGGGGCGCCGTCCCCCGCTATCAGTCATCTCTTTTGGGGGAGGCCCGTCCCCTGCTATCAGTCATCTCTGCTGAGGGGGCGCCGTCCCCTGCTATCAGTCATCTCTGCTGAGGGGGCGCCTTCCCCCGCTATCAGCCATCTCTGCTGAGGGGGCGCCGTCCCCTGCTATCAGCCATCTCTGCTGAGGGGGCGCCGTCCCCTGCTATCAGCCATCTCTGCTAAGGGGGCGCCGTCCCCTGCTATCAGCCATCTCTGCTGAGGGGGCGCCTTCCCTGCTATCAGTCATCTCTGCTGAGGGGGCGCCGCACCCTTCTATCAGCCATCTCTGCTGAGGGGGCACCGTCCCCCGCTATCAGCCATCTCTGCTGAGGGGGCGCCTTCCCCTGCTATCAGCCATCTCTGCTGAGGGGGCGCCTTCCCCTGCTATCAGCCATCTCTGCTGAGGGGGCGCCTTCCCTGCTATCAGCCATCTCTGCTGAGGGGGTGCCTTCCCTGCTATCGGCCATCTCTGCTGAGGGGGCGCTTCCATGCTATCAGCCATCTCTGCTGAGGGGGCGCCTTCCCCTGCTATCAGCCATCTCTGCTGAGGGGGCGCCTTCCCTGCTATCAGCCATCTCTGCTGAGGGGGCGCCTTCCCCTGCTATCAGCCATCTCTGCTGAGGGGGCGCCTTCCCTGCTATCAGCCATTTCTGCTGATTAGGCGCCTTCCCCTGCTATCAGTCATCTCTGCTGACGGGGCGCCTTCCCTGCTATCAGTCATCTCTGCTGAGGGGGTGCCTTCCCCTGCTATTAGCCATCTCTGCTGAGGGGCGCCTTTCCCTGCTATCAGCCATCTCTGCTGAGGGGGCGCCGTCCCCTGCTATCAGCCATCTCTGCTGAGGGGGCGCCTTCCCCCGCTATCAGCCATCTCTGCTGAGGGGGCGCCTTCCCCCGCTATCAGCCATCTCTGCTGAGGGGGCGCCTTCCCCCGCTAATAGTCATCTCTGCTGAGGCGGCTCCTTCCCCTGCTATCAGCCATCTCTGTTGGGGAAGGCCCCTTCCCTGCTATTAGCCATCTCTGCTTAGGGGGCGCTGTCCCCTGCTATCAGCCATCTCTGCTGAGGCGGCCCCTTCCCCTGCTATCAACCATCTCTGCTGAGGGGGCGCATTCCCCCACTATCAGCCATCTCTGCTGAGGGGGTGCCTTCCCCTGCTATCAGTCATCTCTGCTGAGGGGGCGCCTTCCCCTGCTATCAGTCAACTCTGCTGAGGGGGCGCCTTCCCCTGCTATCAGTCATCTCTGCTGAGGGGGCGCCTTCCCTGCTATCAGCCGTCTCTGCCGAGGGGGCGCCGTCCCCTGCTATCAGCCATCTCTGCTGAGCGGGAGACTTCCCCTGCTATCAGCCGTCTCTGCTGAGGGGGCGCCTTCCCTGCTATCAGCCATCTCTGCTGAGGGGGAGACTTCCCCTGCTATCAGCCATCTCTGCTGAGGGGGCGCCTTCCCTGCTATCAGCCATCTCTGCTGAGGGGGAGACTTCCCCTGCTATCAGCCATCTCTGCTGAGGGGGCGCCTTCCCTGCTATCAGCCATCTCTGCTGAGGGGGAGACTTCCCCTGCTATCAGCCATCTCTGCTGAGGGGGCGCCTTCCCTGCTATCAGCCATCTCTGCTGAGGGGGCACCGTCCCCTGCTATCAGCCATCTCTGCTGAGGGGGCGCCTTCCCTGCTATCAGCCATCTCTGCTGAGGGGGCGCCTTCCCCCGCTATCAGCCATCTCTGCTGAGGGGGCGCCTTCCCCCGCTATCAGCCATCTCTGCTGAGGGGGCACCGTCCCCTGCTATCCGCCATCTCTGCTGAGGCGGCCCCTTCCCCTGCTATCAGCCATCTCTGCTGAGGGGGCACCGTCCCCTGCTATCAGCCATCTCTTCTGAGGGGGCGCCTTCCTCCGCTATCAGCCATCTCTGCTGAGGGGGCGCCTTCCCTGCTATCAGCCATCTCTGCTGAGGGGGCGCCTTCCCTGCTATCAGCCATCTCTGCTGAGGGGGTGCCTTCCCTGCTATCAGCCATCTCTGCTTAGGGGGCGCCATCCCCTGCTATCAGCCATCTCTGCTGAGGGGGCGCCGTCCCCTGCTATCAGTCATCTCTGCTGAGGGGGCGCCTTCCCTGCTATCAGCCATCTCTGCTGAGGGGGCGCCGTCCCCTGCTATCAGCCATCTGTGCTGAGGGGGCGCCGTACACCGCTATCAGTCATCTCTGCTGAGGGGGCGCCGTCCCCCGCTATCAGTCATCTCTGCTGAGTGGGCGCCTTCCCTGCTATCAGCCATCTCTGCTGAGGGGGCGCCTTCCCCCGCTAATAGCCATCTGTGCTGAGGGGGCACTGTCCCCCGCTATCAGCCATCTCTGCTGAGGGGGCATAATCCCCTGCTATCAGCCATCTCTGCTGAGGGTGCGCCGCCCCCGCTATCAGCCATCTCTGCTGAGGGGGCGCTGTCCCCTGCTATCAGTTATCTCTGCTGAGGGGGCGCAGTCCCCCGCTATCAGCCATCTCTGCTGAGGGGGCGCCGTCCCCTGGTATCAGTCTTCTCTGCTGAGGGTGCGCCTTTTCCTGCTATCAGCCATCTCTGCTGAGGGGGCACCGTCTCCCGCTATCAGTCATCTCTGCTGAGGGGGCGCTGTCCCCTGCTATCAGTCATCTCTGCTGAGGGGGCGCCTTCCCTGCTATCAGCCATCTCTGCTGAGGGGGCGCCGTCCACTGCTATCAGCCATCTGTGCTGAGGGGGCGCCGTCCCCCGCTATCAGTCATCTCTGCTGAGGGGGCGCCTTCCCCTGCCATCAGCCATCTCTGCTGAGGGGGCCCCGTCCCCTGCTATCAGCCATCTCTGCTGAGGGGGCACCTTCCCCTGCCATCAGCCATCTCTGCTGAGGGGGCGCCGTCCCCTGCTATCAGTCATCTCTGCTGAGGGGGCGCCTTCCCTGCTATCAGCCATCTCTGCTGAGGGGGCGCCGTCCCCTGCTATCACCCATCTGTGCTGAGGGGCCGCCGTCCCCCGCTATCAGTCATCTCTGCTGAGGGTGCGCCGTCCCCCGCTATCAGCCATCTCTGCTGAGGGGGCGCCGTCCCCCACTATCAGTCATCTATGCTGAGTGGGCGCCGTCCCCTGCTATCAGTCATATCTGCTGAGGGGGCGCCTTCCCTGCTATCAGCCATCTCTGCTGAGGGGGCACCGTCCCCCACTATCAGTCATCTATGCTGAGTGGGCGCCGTCCCCTGCTATCAGTCATATCTGCTGAGGGGGCGCCTTCCCTGCTATCAGCCATCTCTGCTGAGGGGGCGCCGTCCCCTGCTATCAGCCATCTGTGCTGAGGGGGCGCCGTCCCCCGCTATCAGTCATCTCTGCTGAGTGGGCGCCGTCCCCTGCTATCAGTCATCTCTGCTGAGGGGGCGCCTCCCCCCGCTATCAGTCATCTCTGCTGAGGGGGCGCCGTCCCCCGCTATCAGTCATCTCTTTTGGGGGAGGCCCGTCCCCTGCTATCAGTCATCTCTGCTGAGGGGGCGCCGTCCCCTGCTATCAGTCATCTCTGCTGAGGGGGCGCCTTCCCCCGCTATCAGCCATCTCTGCTGAGGGGGCGCCGTCCCCTGCTATCAGCTATCTCTGCTGAGGGGGCGCCGTCCCCTGCTATCAGCCATCTCTGCTGAGGGGGCGCCGTCCCCTGCTATCAGCCATCTCTGCTGAGGGGGCGCCTTCCCTGCTATCAGTCATCTCTGCTGAGGGGGCGCCGCACCCTTCTATCAGCCATCTCTGCTGAGGGGGCACCGTCCCCCGCTATCAGCCATCTCTGCTGAGGGGGCGTCATCCCCTGTTATCAGCCATCTCTGCTGAGGGGGCGCCGTCCCCTGCTATCAGCCATCTCTGCTGAGGGGGCGCCTTCCCTGCTATCAGCCATCTCTGCTGAGGGGGCGCCTTCCCCCGCTATCAGCCATCTCTGCTGAGGGGGCGCCTTCCCTGCTATCAGTCATCTCTGCTGAGGGGGCGCCTTCCCCTGCTATCAGCCATCTGTGCTGAGGGGGCACTGTCCCCCGCTATCAGCCATCTCTGCTGA
Source organism: Ambystoma mexicanum (assembly GCF_040938575.1). Lineage (NCBI taxonomy): Eukaryota > Metazoa > Chordata > Amphibia > Caudata > Ambystomatidae > Ambystoma > Ambystoma mexicanum. The sequence continues at coordinate 5,522,303 of NC_090940.1, forward strand.
GGGGGGGCCTTCCCCCGCTATCAGCCATCTGTGCTGAGGGGGCACTGTCCCCCGCTATCAGCCATCTCTGCTGAGGGGGCGCCTTCCCCCGCTATCAGCCATCTGTGCTGAGGGGGCACTGTCCCCCGCTATCAGCCATCTCTGCTGAGGGGGCGCCGTCCCCTGCTATCAGCCATCTCTGCTGAGGGGGCGCCTTCCCCTCGTATCAGTCATCTCTGCTGAGGGGGTGCCTTCCCTGCTATAAGCCATCTCTGCTGAGGGGGAGCCTTCCCCTGCTATCAGCCATCTCTGCTTAGCGGGTGCCTCCCTGCTATCAGCCATCTCTGCTGAGGGGGCGCCTTCCCTGCTATCTGCCATCTCTGCTGAGGGGGCGCGTTCCCTGCTATTAGCCATCTCTGCTGAGGGGGCGCCGTCCCTTGCTATCAGCTATCTCTGCTGAGGGGGCGCCTTCCCCTGCTATCAGCCATCTCTGCTGAGGGGGCGCCTTCCCCCGCTATCAGTCATCTCTGCTGAGTGGGCGCCTTCCCTGCTATCAGCCATCTCTGTTGGGGGAGGCCTGTCCCCTGCTATCAGCCATCTCTGCTGAGGGGTGCCGTCCCCTGCTATCAGCCATCTCTGCTGAGGCGTCCCCTTCCCCTGCTATCAGCCATCTCTGCTGAGGGGGCGCCGTCCCCTGCTATCAGCCATCTCTTCTGAGGGGGCACCTTCCCCCGCTATCAGCCATCTCTGCTGAGCGGGCGCCTTCCCTGCTATCAGCCATCTCTGCTGAGGGGGCGCCTTCCCTGCTATCAGCCATCTCTGCTGAGGGGGCGCCATCCCCTGCTATCAGCCATCTCTGCTGAGGGGGCCCCGTCCCCCGCTATCAGCCATCTCTGCTCAGGGGGCGCCCACCCCTGCTATCAGTCATCTCTGCTGAGGTGGCGCCATCCCGCGCTATCAGCCATCTCTGCTGAGGGGGCGCCGTCCTCTGCTATCAGTCATCTCTGCTGAGGGGGCGCCGTCCCCTGCTATCAGCCATCTGTGCTGAGGGGGCGCCGTCCCCCGCTATCAGTCATCTCTGCTGAGGGGGCGCCTTCCCCTGCCATCAGCCATCTCTGCTGAGGGGGCCCCGTCCCCTGCTATCAGCCATCTCTGCTGAGGGGGCACCTTCCCCTGCCATCAGCCATCTCTGCTGAGGGGGCGCCATCCCCTGCTATCAGTCATCTCTGCTGAGGGGGCTCCTTCCCTGCAATCAGCCATCTCTGCTGAGGGGGCGCCGTCCACTGCTATCAGCCATCTGTGCTGAGGGGGCGCCGTCCCCCGCTATCAGTCATCTCTGCTGAGGGGGCGCCGTCTCCCGCTATCAGCCATCTCTGCTGAGGGGGCGCCGTCCCCCGCTATCAGCCATCTCTGCTGAGGGGGCGCCGTCCCCCGCTATCAGTCATCTCTGCTGTTGGGGCGCCGTCCCCTGCTATCAGTCATCTCTGCTAAGGGGGCGCCGTCCCTGCTATCAGCCATCTCTGCTGAGGGGGCGCCGTCCCCCGCTATCAGCCATCTCTGCTGAGGGGGCGCCGTCCCCTGCTATCAGTCATCTCTGCTGAGGGGGCGCCTTCCCTGCTATCAGCCATCTCTGCTGAGGGGGCGCCGTCCCCTGCTATCAACCATCTGTGTTGAGGGCTCGCCGTCCCCCTCTATCAGTCATCTCTGCTGAGGGGGCGCCTTCCCCCGCTATCAGCCATCTGTGCTGAGGGGGCACCGTCCCCCGCTATCAGCCATCTGTGTTGAGGGGGCACTGTCCCCCGCTATCAGCCATCTCTGCTGAGGGGGCGTCATCCCCTGCGATAAGCCATCTCTGCTGAGGGGGCGCCGTCGCCCGCTATCAGCCATCTCTACTGAGGAGGCGCCGTCCCCTGCTATCAGTCATCTCTGCTGAGGGGGCGCCGTCCCCCGCTATCAGCCATCTCTGCTGAGGGGGCGCCGTCCCCTGCTATCAGTCATCTCTGCTGAGGGGGCGCCATCGCCGCTATCAGCCATTTCTGCTGAGGGGGCACCGTCCCCTGCTATCAGTCATCTCTGCTGAGGGTGCACCTTTTCCTGCTATCAGCCATCTCTGCTGAGGGGGCACCCCCCCCGCTTTCAGTCATCTCTGCTGAGGGGGCGCCGTCCCCTGCTATCAGTCATCTCTGCTGAGGGGGCACCTTCCCTGCTATCAGCCATCTCTGCTGAGGGGGCGCCGTCCCCTGCTATCAGCCATCTGTGCTGAGGGGGCGCCTTCCCTGCTATCAGCCATCTCTGCTGAGGGGGTGCCGTCCCCCGCTATCAGTCATCTCTGCTGAGGGGGCGCCTTCCCTGCTATCAGCCATCTCTGCTGAGGGGGCGCCGTCCCCTGCTATCAGCCATCTGTGCTGAGGGGGCGCCGTCCCCCTCTATCAGTCATCTCTGCCGAGGGGGCGCCTTCCCCTGCTATCAGCCATCTCTGCTGAGGGGGCGCCTTCCCCCGCTATCAGCCATCTTTGCTGAGGGGGCACTGTCCCCCGCTATCAGCCATCTCTGCTGAGGGGGCGCCGTCCCCTGCTATCAGCCATCTGTGCTGAGGGGGCGCCGTCCCCCGCTATCAGTCATCTCTGCTGAGGGGGCGCCGTCCCCTGCTATCAGTCATCTCTGCTGAGGGGGCGCCTTCCCCCGCTATCAGTCATCTCTGCTGAAGGGGCACTGTCCCCCGCTATCAGCCATCGCTGCTGAGGGGGCGCCGTCCCCTGCTATGAGCCATCTGTGCTGAGGGGGCACCGTCCCCCGCTATCAGTCATCTCTGCTGAGGGGGCACCGTCCCCTGCTATCAGTGATCTCTGCTGAGGGGGCGCCTTCCCCCGCTATCAGTCATCTCTGCTGAGGGGGCGCCATCCCCCGCTATCAGTCATCTGTGCTGAGGGGGCGCCGTCCCCTGCTATCAGTCATCTCTGCTGAGGGGGCGCCTTCCCCCGCTATCAGTCATCTCTGCTGAAGGGGCACTGTCGCCCGCTATCAGCCATCTCTGCTGAGGGGGCGCCGTCCCCTGCTATCAGCCATCTGTGCTGAGGGGGCGCCGTCCCCCGCTATCAGTCATCTCTGCTGAGGGGGCGCCGTCCCCTGCTATCAGTCATCTCTGCTGAGGGGGCGCCTTCCCCCGCTATCAGTCATCTCTGCTGAGGGGGCGCCGTCCCCCGCTATCAGTCATCTCTTTTGGGGGAGGCCCGTCCCCTGCTATCAGCCATCTCTGCTGAGGGGGCGCCGTCCCCTGCTATCAGTCATCTCTGCTGAGGGGGCGCCGTCCCCTGCTATCAGCCCGCTATCAGCCATCTCCGCTGAGGGGGAGCCGCCCCCTGCTATCAGCCATCTGTGCTGAGGGGGCGCTGTCCCCCGCTATCAGTCATCTCTGCTGAGGGGGCGCCGTCCCCTGCTATCAGTCATCTCTGCTGAGGGGGCGCCTTCCCCCGCTATCAGTCATCTCTGCTGAGGGGGCGCCGTCCCCCGCTATCAGTCATCTCTTTTGGGGGAGGCCCGTCCCCTGCTATCAGACATCTCTGCTGAGGGGGCGCCGTCCCCTGCTATCAGTCATCTCTGCTGAGGGGGCGCCGTCCCCTGCTATCAGCCATCTCTGCTGAGGGGGCGCCGTCCCCCGCTATCAGTCAGCTCTGCTGAGGAGGAGCCGTCCCCTGCTTTCAGCCATCTCTGCTGAGGGGGCGCCGTCCCCCGCTATCAGCCATCTCTGCTGAGGGGGCGCCGTCCCCTGCTATCAGCCATCTCTGCTGAGGGGGCGCCGTCCCCCGCTATCAGCCATCTCTGCTGATGGGGCGCCTTCCCTGCTATCAGTCATCTCTGCTGAGGGGGCGCCGTCCCCCGCTATCAGCCATCTCTGCTGAGGGGGCGCCTTCCCCCGCTATCAGCCATCTCTGCTGAGGGGGCGCGTTCCCCCACTATCAGCCATCTCTGCTGAGGGGGCGCCTTCCCTGCTATCAGTCATCTCTGCTGAGGGTGCGCCTTCCCCCGCTATCAGTCATCTCTGCTGAGGGGGCACCTTCCCTGCTAACAGCCATCTCTGCTGAGGGGGCGCCGTCCCCTGCTATCAGCCATCTGTGCTGAGGGGGCGCCGTCCCCCGCTATCAGTCATCTCTGCTGAGGGGGCGCCTTCCCCTGCCATCAGCCATCTCTGCTGAGGGGGCCCCGTCCCCCGCTATCAGCCACCTCTGCTGAGGGGGCACCTTCCCCTGCCATCAGCCATCTCTGCTGAGGGGGTGCCATCCCATGCTATCAGTCATCTCTGCTGAGGGGGCCCCGTCCCCCGCTATCAGCCATCTCTGCTGAGGGGGCGCCTTCCCCTGCCATCAGCCATCTCTGCTGAGGGGGCGCCGTCCCCCGCTATCAGTCATCTCTGGCGCCTTCCCTGCTATCAGACATCTGTGCTGAGGGGACGCCGTCCCCCGCTATCAGTCATCTCTGCTGAGGGGGCGCCTTCCCCCGCTATCAGCCATCTCTGCTGAGGGGGCGCCGTCCCCCGCTATCAGCCATCTCTGCTGAGGGGGCGCTGTCCCCTGCTATCAGCCATCTCTGCTGAGGGGGCGCCGTCCCCCGCTATCAGTCATCTCTGCTGAGGGGGCCCCGTCCCTGCTATCAGCCATCTCTGCTGAGGGGGCGCCGTCCCCCGCTATCAGCCATCTCTGCTGAGGGGGCGCCGTCCCCTGCTATCAGTCATCTCTGCTGAGGGGGCGCCGTCCCCCTCTATCAGTCATCTCTGCTGAGGGGGCGCCTTCCCCCGCTATCAGCTATCTGTGCTGAGGGGGCACCGTCCCCCGCTATCAGCCATCTCTGCTGAGGGGGCGCCGTCGCCCGCTATCAGCCATCTCTACTGAGGGGGCGCCGTCCCCCGCTATCAGTCATCTCTGCTGAGGGGGCGCCGTCCCCCGCTATCAGCCATCTCTGCTGAGGGGGCACCGTCCCCTGCTATCAGTCATCTCTGCTGAGGGTGCGCCTTTTCCTGCTATCAGCCATCTCTGCTGAGGGGGAGACTTCCCCTGCTATCAGCCATCTCTGCTGAGGGGGCGCCTTCCCTGCTATCAGCCATCTCTGCTGAGGGGGAGACTTCCCCTGCTATCAGCCATCTCTGCTGAGGGGGCGCCTTCTCTGCTATCAGCCATCTCTGCTGAGGGGGAGACTTCCCCTGCTATCAGCCATCTCTGCTGAGGGGGCACCGTCCCCTGCTATCAGCCATCTCTGCTGAGGGGGCGCCTTCCCTGCTATCAGCCATCTCTGCTGAGGGGGCGCCTTCCCCCGCTATCAGCCATCTCTGCTGAGCGGGCGCCTTCCCCCGCTATCAGCCATCTCTGCTGAGGGGGCACCGTCCCCTGCTATCAGCCATCTCTGCTGAGGCGGCCCCTTCCCCTGCTATCAGCCATCTCTGCTGAGGGGGCACCGTCCCCTGCTATCAGCCATCTCTTCTGAGGGGGCGCCTTCCTCCGCTATCAGCCATCTCTGCTGAGGGGGCGCCTTCCCTGCTATCAGCCATCTCTGCTGAGGGGGCGCCTTCCCTGCTATCAGCCATCTCTGCTGAGGGGGTGCCTTCCCTGCTATCAGCCATCTCTGCTTAGGGGGCGCCATCCCCTGCTATCAGCCATCTCTGCTGAGGGGGCGCCGTCCCCTGCTATCAGTCATCTCTGCTGAGGGGGCGCCTTCCCTGCTATCAGCCATCTCTGCTGAGGGGGCGCCGTCCCCTGCTATCAGCCATCTGTGCTGAGGGGGCGCCGTACACCGCTATCAGTCATCTCTGCTGAGGGGGCGCCGTCCCCCGCTCTCAGTCATCTCTGCTGAGTGGGCGCCTTCCCTGCTATCAGCCATCTCTGCTGAGGGGGCGCCTTCCCCCGCTATCAGCCATCTGTGCTGAGGGGGCACTGTCCCCCGCTATCAGCCATCTCTGCTGAGTGGGCATAATCCCCTGCTATCAGCCATCTCTGCTGAGGGTGCGCCGCCCCCCGCTATCAGCCATCTCTGCTGAGGGGGCGCTGTCCCCTGCTATCAGTTTTCTCTGCTGAGGGCGCGCAGTCCCCCGCTATCAGCCATCTCTGCTGAGGGGGCGCCGTCCCCTGGTATCAGTCTTCTCTGCTGAGGGTGCGCCTTTTCCTGCTATCAGCCATCTCTGCTGAGGGGGCACCGTCTCCCGCTATCAGTCATCTCTGCTGAGGGGGCGCTTTCGCCTGCTATCAGTCATCTCTGCTGAGGGCGCGCCTTCCCTGCTATCAGCCATCTCTGTTGAGGGGGCTCCGTCCACTGCTATCAGCCATCTGTGCTGAGGGGGCGCCGTCCCCCGCTATCAGTCATCTCTGCTGAGGGGGCGCCTTCCCCTGCCATCAGCCATCTCTGCTGAGGGGGCCCCGTCCCCTGCTATCAGCCATCTCTGCTGAGGGGGCACCTTCCCCTGCCATCAGCCATCTCTGCTGAGGGGGCGCCGTCCCCTGCTATCAGTCATCTCTGCTGAGGGGGCGCCTTCCCTGCTATCAGTCATCTCTGCTGAGGGCGCGCCTTCCCTGCTATCAGCCATCTCTGCTGAGGGGGCGCCGTCCACTGCTATCAGCCATCTGTGCTGAGGGGGCGCCGTCCCCCGCTATCAGTCATCTCTGCTGAGGGGGCGCCTTCCCCTGCCATCAGCCATCTCTGCTGAGGGGGCCCCGTCCCCTGCTATCAGCCATCTCTGCTGAGGGGGCACCTTCCCCTGCCATCAGCCATCTCTGCTGAGGGGGCGCCGTCCCCTGCTATCAGTCATCTCTGCTGAGGGGGCGCCTTCCCTGCTATCAGCCATCTCTGCTGAGGGGGCGCCGTCCCCTGCTATCACCCATCTGTGCTGAGGGGGCGCCGTCCCCCGCTATCAGTCATCTCTGCTGAGGGTGCGCCGTCCCCCGCTATCAGCCATCTCTGCTGAGGGTGCGCCGTCCCCCGCTATCAGCCATCTCTGCTGAGGGGGCGCCGTCCCCTGCTATCAGCCATCTCTGCTGAGGGGGCACCGTCCCCCACTATCAGTCATCTATGCTGAGTGGGCGCCGTCCCCTGCTATCAGTCATATCTGCTGAGGGGGCGCCTTCCCTGCTATCAGCCATCTCTGCTGAGGGGGCGCCGTCCCCTGCTATCAGCCATCTGTGCTGAGGGGGCGCCGTCCCCCGCTAGCAGTCATCTCTGCTGAGTGGGCGCCGTCCCCTGCTATCAGTCATCTCTGCTGAGGGGGCGCCTTCCCCCGCTATCAGTCATCTCTGCTGAGGGGGCACCGTCCCCCACTATCAGTCATCTATGCTGAGGGGGCACCTTCCCCTGCCATCAGCCATCTCTGCTGAGGGGGCGCCGTCCCCTGCTATCAGTCATCTCTGCTGAGGGGGCGCCTTCCCTGCTATCAGCCATCTCTGCTGAGGGGGCGCCGTCCCCTGCTATCACCCATCTGTGCTGAGGGGGCGCCGTCCCCCGCTATCAGTCATCTCTGCTGAGGGTGCGCCGTCCCCCGCTATCAGCCATCTCTGCTGAGGGTGCGCCGTCCCCCGCTATCAGCCATCTCTGCTGAGGGGGCGCCGTCCCCTGCTATCAGCCATCTCTGCTGAGGGGGCACCGTCCCCCACTATCAGTCATCTATGCTGAGTGGGCGCCGTCCCCTGCTATCAGTCATATCTGCTGAGGGGGCGCCTTCCCTGCTATCAGCCATCTCTGCTGAGGGGGCGCCGTCCCCTGCTATCAGCCATCTGTGCTGAGGGGGCGCCGTCCCCCGCTAGCAGTCATCTCTGCTGAGTGGGCGCCGTCCCCTGCTATCAGTCATCTCTGCTGAGGGGGCGCCTTCCCCCGCTATCAGTCATCTCTGCTGAGGGGGCACCGTCCCCCGCTATCAGTCATCTCTGCTGAGGGGGCGCCTTCCCCTGCCATCAGCCATCTCTGCTGAGGGGGCCCCGTCCCCTGCTATCAGTCATCTCTGCTGAGGGGGCGCCTTCCCCCGCTATCAGTCATCTCTGCTGAGGGGGCACCTTCCCCTGCCATCAGCCATCTCTGCTGAGGGGGCGCCGTCCCCTGCTATCAGTCATCTCTGCTGAGGGGGCGCCTTCCCTGCTATCAGCCATCTCTGCTGAGGGGGCGCCGTCCCCTGCTATCACCCATCTGTGCTGAGGGGGCGCCGTCCCCCGCTATCAGTCATCTCTGCTGAGGGTGCGCCGTCCCCCGCTATCAGCCATCTCTGCTGAGGGTGCGCCGTCCCCCGCTATCAGCCATCTCTGCTGAGGGGGCGCCGTCCCCTGCTATCAGCCATCTCTGCTGAGGGGGCACCGTCCCCCACTATCAGTCATCTATGCTGAGTGGGCGCCGTCCCCTGCTATCAGTCATATCTGCTGAGGGGGCGCCTTCCCTGCTATCAGCCATCTCTGCTGAGGGGGCGCCGTCCCCTGCTATCAGCCATCTGTGCTGAGGGGGCGCCGTCCCCCGCTAGCAGTCATCTCTGCTGAGTGGGCGCCGTCCCCTGCTATCAGTCATCTCTGCTGAGGGGGCGCCTTCCCCCGCTATCAGTCATCTCTGCTGAGGGGGCGCCGTCCCCCGCTATCAGTCATCTCTTTTGGGGGAGGCCCGTCCCCTGCTATCAGTCATCTCTGCTGAGGGGGCGCCGTCCCCTGCTATCAGTCATCTCTGCTGAGGGGGCGCCTTCCCCCGCTATCAGCCATCTCTGGTGAGGGGGCGCCGTCCCCTGCTATCAGCCATCTCTGCTGAGGGGGCGCCGTCCACTGCTATCAGCCATCTCTGCTGAGGGGGCGCCGTCCCCTGCTATCAGCCATCTCTGCTGAGGGGGCGCCTTCCCTGCTATCAGTCATCTCTGCTGAGGGGGCGCCGCACCCTTCTATCAGCCATCTCGGCTGAGGGGGCACCGTCCCCCGCTATCAGCCATCTCTGCTGAGGGGGCGTTGTCCCCTGTTATCAGCCATCTCTGCTGAGGGGGCGCCGTCCCCTGCTATCAGCCATCTCTGCTGAGGGGGCGCCTTCCCTGCTATCAGCCATCTCTGCTGAGGGGGCGCCTTCCCCCGCTATCAGCCATCTCTGCTGAGGGGGCGCCTTCCCTGCTATCAGTCATCTCTGCTGAGGGGGCGCCTTCCCCTGCTATCAGCCATCTGTGCTGAGGGGGCATTGTCCCCCGCTATCAGCCATCTCTGCTGAGGGGGGCCTTCCCCCGCTATCACCCATCTGTGCTGAGGGGGCACTGTCCCCCGCTATCAGCCATCTCTGCTGAGGGGGCGCCTTCCCTCGCTATCAGCCATCTGTGCTGAGGGGGCACTGTCCCCCTCTATCAGCCATCTCTGCTGAGGGGGCGCCGTCCCCTGCTATCAGCCATCTCTGCTGAGGGGGCGCCTTCCCCTCGTATCAGTCATCTCTGCTGAGGGGGTGCCTTCCCTGCTATAAGCCATCTCTGCTGAGGGGGAGCCTTCCCCTGCTATCAGCCATCTCTGCTTAGCGGGTGCCTCCCTGCTATCAGCCATCTCTGCTGAGGGGGCGCCTTCCCTGCTATCTGCCATCTCTGCTGAGGGGGCGCGTTCCCTGCTATTAGCCATCTCTGCTGAGGGGGCGCTGTCCCTTGCTATCAGCTATCTCTGCTGAGGGGGCGCCTTCCCCTGCTATCAGCCATCTCTGCTGAGGGGGCGCCTTCCCCCGCTATCAGTCATCTCTGCTGAGTGGGCGCCTTCCCTGCTATCAGCCATCTCTGTTGGGGGAGGCCTGTCCCCTGCTATCAGCCATCTCTGCTGAGGGGTGCCGTCCCCTGCTATCAGCCATCTCTGCTGAGGCGTCCCCTTCCCCTGCTATCAGCCATCTCTGCTGAGGGGGCGCCGTCCCCTGCTATCAGCCATCTCTTCTGAGGGGGCACCTTCCCCCGCTATCAGCCATCTCTGCTGAGGGGGCGCCTTCCCTGCTATCAGCCATCTCTGCTGAGGGGGCGCCTTCCCTGCTATCAGCCATCTCTGCTGAGGGGGCGCCATCCCCTGCTATCAGCCATCTCTGCTGAGGGGGCCCCGTCCCCCGCTATCAGCCATCTCTGCTCAGGGGGCGCCCACCCCTGCTATCAGTCATCTCTGCTGAGGTGGCACCGTCCCGCGCTATCAGCCATCTCTGCTGAGGGGGCGCCGTCCTCTGCTATCAGTCATCTCTGCTGAGGGTGCGCCTTTTCCTGCTATCAGCCATCTCTGCTGAGGGGGCACCGTCCCCCGCTATCAGTCATCTCTACTGAGGGGGCGCCGTCCCCTGCTATCAGTCATCTCTGCTGAGGGGGCACCTTCCCTGCTAACAGCCATCTCTGCTGAGGGGGCGCCGTCCCCTGCTATCAGCCATCTGTGCTGAGGGGGCGCCGTCCCCCGCTATCAGTCATCTCTGCTGAGGGGGCGCCTTCCCCTGCCATCAGCCATCTCTGCTGAGGGGGCCCCGTCCCCTGCTATCAGCCATCTCTGCTGAGGGGGCACCTTCCCCTGCCATCAGCCATCTCTGCTGAGGGGGCGCCATCCCCTGCTATCAGTCATCTCTGCTGAGGGGGCTCCTTCCCTGCAATCAGCCATCTCTGCTGAGGGGGCGCCGTCCACTGCTATCAGCCATCTGTGCTGAGGGGGCGCTGTCCCCCGCTATCAGTCATCTCTGCTGAGGGGGCGCCGTCTCCCGCTATCAGCCATCTCTGCTGAGGGGGCGCCGTCCCCCGCTATCAGCCATCTCTGCTGAGGGGGCGCAGTCCCCCGCTATCAGTCATCTCTGCTGTTGGGGCGCCGTCCCCTGCTATCAGTCATCTCTGCTAAGGGGGCGCCGTCCCTGCTATCAGCCATTTCTGCTGAGGGGGCGCCGTCCCCCGCTATCAGCCATCTCTGCTGAGGGGGCGCCGTCCCCTGCTATCAGTCATCTCTGCTGAGGGGGCGCCTTCCCTGCTATCAGCCATCTCTGCTGAGGGGGCGCCGTCCCCTGCTATCAACCATCTGTGTTGAGGGCTCGCCGTCCCCCTCTATCAGTCATCTCTGCTGAGGGGGCGCCTTCCCCCGCTATCAGCCATCTGTGCTGAGGGGGCACTGTCCCCCGCTATCAGCCATCTCTGCTGAGGGGGCGTCATCCCCTGCGATAAGCCATCTCTGCTGAGGGGGCGCCGTCGCCCGCTATCAGCCATCTCTACTGAGGAGGCGCCGTCCCCTGCTATCAGTCATCTCTGCTGAGGGGGCGCCGTCCCCCGCTATCAGCCATCTCTGCTGAGGGGGCGCCGTCCCCTGCTATCAGTCATCTCTGCTGAGGGGGCGCCATCCCCCGCTATCAGCCATTTCTGCTGAGGGGGCACCGTCCCCTGCGATCAGTCATCTCTGCTGAGGGTGCGCCTTTTCCTGCTATCAGCCATCTCTGCTGAGGGGGCACCCCCCCCCCGCTTTCAGTCATCTCTGCTGAGGGGGCGCCGTCCCCTGCTATCAGTCATCTCTGCTGAGGGGGCACCTTCCCTGCTATCAGCCATCTCTGCTGAGGGGGCGCCGTCCCCTGCTATCAGCCATCTGTGCTGAGGGGGCGCCTTCCCTGCTATCAGCCATCTCTGCTGAGGGGGTGCCGTCCCCCGCTATCAGTCATCTCTGCTGAGGGGGCGCCTTCCCTGCTATCAGCCATCTCTGCTGAAAGGGCGCCGTCCCCTGCTATCAGCCATCTGTGCTGAGGGGGCGCCGTCCCCCTCTATCAGTCATCTCTGCTGAGGGGGCGCCTTCCCCTGCTATCAGCCATCTCTGCTGAGGGGGCGCCTTCCCCCGCTATCAGCCATCTTTGCTGAGGGGGCACTGTCCCCCGCTATCAGCCATCTCTGCTGAGGGGGCGCCGTCCTCTGCTATCAGCCATCTGTGCTGAGGGGGCGCCGTCCCTCGCTATCAGTCATCTCTGCTGAGGGGGCGCCGTCCCCTGCTATCAGTCATCTCTGCTGAGGGGGCGCCTTCCCCCGCTATCAGTCATCTCTGCTGAAGGGGCACTGTCCCCCGCTATCAGCCATCGCTGCTGAGGGGGCGCCGTCCCCTGCTATCAGCCATCTGTGCTGAGGGGGCGCCGTCCCCCGCTATCAGTCATCTCTGCTGAGGGGGCGCCGTCCCTTGCTATCAGTGATCTCTGCTGAGGGGGCGCCTTCCCCCGCTATCAGTCATCTCTGCTGAGGGGGCGCCATCCCCCGCTATCAGTCATCTGTGCTGAGGGGGCGCCGTCCCCTGCTATCAGTCATCTCTGCTGAGGGGGCGCCTTCCCCCGCTATCAGTCATCTCTGCTGAAGGGGCACTGTCCCCCGCTATCAGCCATCTCTGCTGAGGGGGCGCCGTCCCCTGCTATCAGCCATCTGTGCTGAGGGGGCGCCGTCCCCCGCTATCAGTCATCTCTGCTGAGGGGGCGCCGTCCCCTGCTATCAGTCATCTCTGCTGAGGGGGCGCCTTCCCCCGCTATCAGTCATCTCTGCTGAGGGGGCGCCGTCCCCCGCTATCAGTCATCTCTTTTGGGGGAGGCCCGTCCCCTGCTATCAGCCATCTCTGCTGAGGGGGCGCCGTCCCCTGCTATCAGTCATCTCTACTGAGGGGGCGCCGTCCCCTGCTATCAGCCCGATATCAGCCATCTCCGCTGAGGGGGAGCCACCCCCTGCTATCAGCCATCTGTGCTGAGGGGGCGCTGTCCCCCGCTATCAGTCATCTCTGCTGAGGGGGCGCCGTCCCCTGCTATCAGTCATCTCTGCTGAGGGGGCGCCTTCCCCCGCTATCAGTCATCTCTGCTGAGGGGGCGCCATCCCCCGCTATCAGTCATCTCTTTTGGGGGAGGCCCGTCCCCTGCTATCAGACATCTCTGCTGAGGGGGCGCCGTCCCCTGCTATCAGTCATCTCTGCTGAGGGGGCGCCGTCCCCTGCTATCAGCCATCTCTGCTGAGGGGGCGCCGTCCCCCGCTATCAGTCAGCTCTGCTGAGGAGGAGCCGTCCCCTGCTTTCAGCCATCTCTGCTGAGGGGGCGCCGCCCCCCGCTATCAGCCATCTCTGCTGAGGGGGCGCCGTCCCCTGCTATCAGCCATCTCTGCTGAGGGGGCGCCGCCCCCCGCTATCAGCCATCTCTGCTGATGGGGCGCCTTCCCTGCTATCAGTCATCTCTGCTGAGGGGGCGCCGTCCCCCGCTATCAGCCATCTCTGCTGAGGGGGCGCCGTCCCCCGCTATCAGCCATCTCTGCTGAGGGGGCGCCGTCCCCCGCTATCAGCCATCTCTGCTGAGGGGGGCCCCGTCCCCCGCTATCAGCCATCTCTGCTGAGGGGGCGCCGTCCCCCGCTATCAGCCATCTCTGCTGAGGGGGCGCCTTCCCCCGCTATCAGCCATCTCTGCTGAGGGGGCGCCTTCCCCCACTATCAGCCATCTCTGCTGAGGGGGCGCCTTCCCTGCTATCAGTCATCTCTGCTGAGGGGGCGCCTTCCCCCGCTATCAGTCATCACTGCTGAGGGGGCACCTTCCCTGCTAACAGCCATCTCTGCTGAGGGGGCGCCGTCCCCTGCTATCAGCCATCTGTGCTGAGGGGGTGCCGTCCCCCGCTATCAGTCATCTCTGCTGAGGGGGCGCCTTCCCCTGCCATCAGCCATCTCTGCTGAGGGGGCCCCGTCCCCCGCTATCAGCCACCTCTGCTGAGGGGGCACCTTCCCCTGCCATCAGCCATCTCTGCTGAGGGGGTGCCATCCCATGCTATCAGTCATCTCTGCTGAGGGGGCCCCGTCCCCCGCTATCAGCCATCTCTGCTGAGGGGGCGCCTTCCCCTGCCATCAGCCATCTCTGCTGAGGGGGCGCCGTCCCCCGCTATCAGTCATCTCTGGCGCCTTCCCTGCTATCAGACATCTGTGCTGAGGGGACGCCGTCCCCCGCTATCAGTCATCTCTGCTGAGGGGGCGCCTTCCCCCGCTATCAGCCATCTCTGCTGAGGGGGCGCCGTCCCCCGCTATCAGCCATCTCTGCTGAGGGGGCGCTGTCCCCTGCTATCAGCCATCTCTGCTGAGGGGGCGCCGTCCCCCGCTATCAGTCATCTCTGCTGAGGGGGCCCCGTCCCTGCTATCAGCCATCTCTGCTGAGGGGGCGCCGTCCCCCGCTATCAGCCATCTCTGCTGAGGGGGCGCCGTCCCCTGCTATCAGTCATCTCTGCTGAGGGGGCGCCGTCCCCCTCTATCAGTCATCTCTGCTGAGGGGGCGCCTTCCCCCGCTATCAGCTATCTGTGCTGAGGGGGCACCGTCCCCCGCTATCAGCCATCTCTGCTGAGGGGGCGCCGTCGCCCGCTATCAGCCATCTCTACTGAGGGGGCGCCGTCCCCGCTATCAGTCATCTCTGCTGAGGGGGCGCCGTCCCCCGCTATCAGCCATCTCTGCTGAGGGGGCGCCGTCCCCTGCTATCAGTCATCTCTGCTGAGGGGGCGCCATCCCCCGCTATCAGCCATCTCTGCTGAGGGGGCACCGTCCCCTGCTATCAGTCATCTCTGCTGAGGGTGCGCCTTTTCCTGCTATCAGCCATCTCTGCTGAGGGGGAGACTTCCCCTGCTATCAGCCATCTCTGCTGAGGGGGCGCCTTCCCTGCTATCAGCCATCTCTGCTGAGGGGGAGACTTCCCCTGCTATCAGCCATCTCTGCTGAGGGGGCGCCTTCCCTGCTATCAGCCATCTCTGCTGAGGGGGAGACTTCCCCTGCTATCAGCCATCTCTGCTGAGGGGGCACCGTCCCCTGCTATCAGCCATCTCTGCTGAGGGGGCGCCTTCTCTGCTATCAGCCATCTCTGCTGAGGGGGCGCCTTCCCCCGCTATCAGCCATCTCTGCTGAGCGGGCGCCTTCCCCCGCTATCAGCCATCTCTGCTGAGGGGGCACCGTCCCCTGCTATCAGCCATCTCTGCTGAGGCGGCCCCTTCCCCTGCTATCAGCCATCTCTGCTGAGGGGGCACCGTCCCCTGCTATCAGCCATCTCTTCTGAGGGGGCGCCTTCCTCCGCTATCAGCCATCTCTGCTGAGGGGGCGCCTTCCCTGCTATCAGCCATCTCTGCTGAGGGGGCGCCTTCCCTGCTATCAGCCATCTCTGCTGAGGGGGCGCCTTCCTCCGCTATCAGCCATCTCTGCTGAGGGGGTGCCTTCCCTGCTATCAGCCATCTCTGCTTAGGGGGCGCCATCCCCTGCTATCAGCCATCTCTGCTGAGGGGGCGCCGTCCCCTGCTATCAGTCATCTCTGCTGAGGGGGCGCCTTCCCTGCTATCAGCCATCTCTGCTGAGGGGGCGCCGTCCCCTGCTATCAGCCATCTGTGCTGAGGGGGCGCCGTACACCGCTATCAGTCATCTCTGCTGAGGGGGCGCCGTCCCCCGCTCTCAGTCATCTCTGCTGAGTGGGCGCCTTCCCTGTTATCAGCCATCTCTGCTGAGGGGGCGCCTTCCCCCGCTATCAGCCATCTGTGCTGAGGGGGCACTGTCCCCCGCTATCAGCCATCTCTGCTGAGGGGGCATAATCCCCTGCTATCAGCCATCTCTGCTGAGGGTGCGCCGCCCCCCGCTATCAGCCATCTCTGCTGAGGGGGCGCTGTCCCCTGCTATCAGTTATCTCTGCTGAGGGGGCGCAGTCCCCCGCTATCAGCCATCTCTGCTGAGGGGGCGCCGTCCCCTGGTATCAGTCTTCTCTGCTGAGGGTGCGCCTTTTCCTGCTATCAGCCATCTCTGCTGAGGGGGCACCGTCTCCCGCTATCAGTCATCTCTGCTGAGGGGGCGCTGTCGCCTGCTATCAGTCATCTCTGCTGAGGGCGCGCCTTCCCTGCTATCAGCCATCTCTGCTGAGGGGGCGCCGTCCACTGCTATCAGCCATCTGTGCTGAGGGGGCGCCGTCCCCCGCTATCAGTCATCTCTGCTGAGGGGGCCCCGTCCCCTGCCATCAGCCATCTGTGCTGAGGGGGCGCCTTCCCCTGCCATCAGCCATCTCTGCTGAGGGGGCCCCGTCCCCTGCTATCAGCCATCTCTGCTGAGGGGGCACCTTCCCCTGCCATCAGCCATCTCTGCTGAGGGGGCGCCGTCCCCTGCTATCAGTCATCTCTGCTGAGGGGGCGCCTTCCCTGCTATCAGCCATCTCTGCTGAGGGGGCGCCGTCCCCTGCTATCACCCATCTGTGCTGAGGGGGCGCCGTCCCCCGCTATCAGTCATCTCTGCTGAGGGTGCGCCGTCCCCCGCTATCAGCCATCTCTGCTGAGGGGGCGCCGTCCCCTGCTATCAGCCATCTCTGCTGAGGGGGCACCGTCCCCCACTATCAGTCATCTATGCTGAGTGGGCGCCGTCCCCTGCTATCAGTCATATCTGCTGAGGGGGCGCCTTCCCTGCTATCAGCCATCTCTGCTGAGGGGGCGCCGTCCCCTGCTATCAGCCATCTGTGCTGAGGGGGCGCCGTCCCCCGCTATCAGTCATCTCTGCTGAGTGGGCGCCGTCCCCTGCTATCAGTCATCTCTGCTGAGGGGGCGCCTTCCCCCGCTATCAGTCATCTCTGCTGAGGGGGCGCCTTCCCCCGCTATCAGCCATCTCTGCTGAGGCTGCGCCGTCCCCTGCTATCAGCCATCTCTGCTGAGGGGGCGCCGTCCCCTGCTATCAGCCATCTCTGCTGAGGGGGCGCCGTCCCCTGCTATCAGCCATCTCTTCTGAGGGGGCGCCTTCCTCCGCTATCAGCCATCTCTGCTGAGGGGGCGCCTTCCCTGCTATCAGCCATCTCTGCTGAGGGGGCGCCTTCCCTGCTATCAGCCATCTCTGCTGAGGGGGTGCCTTCCCTGCTATCAGCCATCTCTGCTTAGGGGGCGCCATCCCCTGCTATCAGCCATCTCTGCTGAGGGGGCGCCGTCCCCTGCTATCAGTCATCTCTGCTGAGGGGGCGCCTTCCCTGCTATCAGCCATCTCTGCTGAGGGGGCGCCGTCCCCTGCTATCAGCCATCTGTGCTGAGGGGGCGCCGTACACCGCTATCAGTCATCTCTGCTGAGGGGGCGCCGTCCCCCGCTCTCAGTCATCTCTGCTGAGTGGGCGCCTTCCCTGCTATCAGCCATCTCTGCTGAGGGGGCGCCTTCCCCCGCTATCAGCCATCTGTGCTGAGGGGGCACTGTCCCCCGCTATCAGCCATCTCTGCTGAGGGGGCATAATCCCCTGCTATCAGCCATCTCTGCTGAGGGTGCGCCGCCCCCCGCTATCAGCCATCTCTGCTGAGGGGGCGCTGTCCCCTGCTATCAGTTATCTCTGCTGAGGGGGCGCAGTCCCCCGCTATCAGCCATCTCTGCTGAGGGGGCGCCGTCCCCTGGTATCAGTCTTCTCTGCTGAGGGTGCGCCTTTTCCTGCTATCAGCCATCTCTGCTGAGGGGGCACCGTCTCCCGCTATCAGTCATCTCTGCTGAGGGGGCGCTGTCGCCTGCTATCAGTCATCTCTGCTGAGGGCGCGCCTTCCCTGCTATCAGCCATCTCTGCTGAGGGGGCGCCGTCCACTGCTATCAGCCATCTGTGCTGAGGGGGCGCCGTCCCCCGCTATCAGTCATCTCTGCTGAGGGGGCGCCTTCCCCTGCCATCAGCCATCTCTGCTGAGGGGGCCCCGTCCCCTGCTATCAGCCATCTCTGCTGAGGGGGCACCTTCCCCTGCCATCAGCCATCTCTGCTGAGGGGGCGCCGTCCCCTGCTATCAGTCATCTCTGCTGAGGGGGCGCCTTCCCTGCTATCAGTCATC
Organism: Ambystoma mexicanum; assembly: GCF_040938575.1. Classification (NCBI taxonomy): domain Eukaryota; kingdom Metazoa; phylum Chordata; class Amphibia; order Caudata; family Ambystomatidae; genus Ambystoma; species Ambystoma mexicanum. The sequence continues at coordinate 5,540,017 of NC_090940.1, forward strand.
TCTGCTGAGGGCGCGCCTTCCCTGCTATCAGCCATCTCTGCTGAGGGGGCGCCGTCCACTGCTATCAGCCATCTGTGCTGAGGGGGCGCCGTCCCCCGCTATCAGTCATCTCTGCTGAGGGGGCGCCTTCCCCTGCCATCAGCCATCTCTGCTGAGGGGGCCCCGTCCCCTGCTATCAGCCATCTCTGCTGAGGGGGCACCTTCCCCTGCCATCAGCCATCTCTGCTGAGGGGGCGCCGTCCCCTGCTATCAGTCATCTCTGCTGAGGCGGCGCCTTCCCTGCTATCAGCCATCTCTGCTGAGGGGGCGCTGTCCCCTGCTATCACCCATCTGTGCTGAGGGGGCGCCGTCCCCCGCTATCAGTCATCTCTGCTGAGGGTGCGCCGTCCCCCGCTATCAGCCATCTCTGCTGAGGGTGCGCCGTCCCCCGCTATCAGCCATCTCTGCTGAGGGGGCGCCGTCCCCTGCTATCAGCCATCTCTGCTGAGGGGGCACCGTCCCCCACTATCAGTCATCTATGCTGAGTGGGCGCCGTCCCCTGCTATCAGTCATATCTGCTGAGGGGGCGCCTTCCCTGCTATCAGCCATCTCTGCTGAGGGGGCGCCGTCCCCTGCTATCAGCCATCTGTGCTGAGGGGGCGCCGTCCCCCGCTATCAGTCATCTCTGCTGAGTGGGCGCCGTCCCCTGCTATCAGTCATCTCTGCTGAGGGGGCGCCTTCCCCCGCTATCAGTCATCTCTGCTGAGGGGGCGCCGTCCCCCGCTATCAGTCATCTCTTTTGGGGGAGGCCCGTCCCCTGCTATCAGTCATCTCTGCTGAGGGGGCGCCGTCCCCTGCTATCAGCCATCTCTGCTGAGGGGGCACCGTCCCCCACTATCAGTCATCTATGCTGAGTGGGCGCCGTCCCCTGCTATCAGTCATATCTGCTGAGGGGGCGCCTTCCCTGCTATCAGCCATCTCTGCTGAGGGGGCGCCGTCCCCTGCTATCAGCCATCTGTGCTGAGGGGGCGCCGTCCCCCGCTATCAGTCATCTCTGCTGAGTGGGCGCCGTCCCCTGCTATCAGTCATCTCTGCTGAGGGGGCGCCTTCCCCCGCTATCAGTCATCTCTGCTGAGGGGGCGCCGTCCCCCGCTATCAGTCATCTCTTTTGGGGGAGGCCCGTCCCCTGCTATCAGTCATCTCTGCTGAGGGGGCGCCGTCCCCTGCTATCAGTCATCTCTGCTGAGGGGGCGCCTTCCCCCGCTATCAGCCATCTCTGCTGAGGCTGCGCCGTCCCCTGCTATCAGCCATCTCTGCTGAGGGGGCGCCGTCCCCTGCTATCAGCCATCTCTGCTGAGGGGGCGCCGTCCCCTGCTATCAGCCATCTCTTCTGAGGGGGCGCCTTCCTCCGCTATCAGCCATCTCTGCTGAGGGGGCGCCTTCCCTGCTATCAGCCATCTCTGCTGAGGGGGCGCCTTCCCTGCTATCAGCCATCTCTGCTGAGGGGGTGCCTTCCCTGCTATCAGCCATCTCTGCTTAGGGGGCGCCATCCCCTGCTATCAGCCATCTCTGCTGAGGGGGCGCCGTCCCCTGCTATCAGTCATCTCTGCTGAGGGGGCGCCTTCCCTGCTATCAGCCATCTCTGCTGAGGGGGCGCCGTCCCCTGCTATCAGCCATCTGTGCTGAGGGGGCGCCGTACACCGCTATCAGTCATCTCTGCTGAGGGGGCGCCGTCCCCCGCTCTCAGTCATCTCTGCTGAGTGGGCGCCTTCCCTGCTATCAGCCATCTCTGCTGAGGGGGCGCCTTCCCCCGCTATCAGCCATCTGTGCTGAGGGGGCACTGTCCCCCGCTATCAGCCATCTCTGCTGAGGGGGCATAATCCCCTGCTATCAGCCATCTCTGCTGAGGGTGCGCCGCCCCCCGCTATCAGCCATCTCTGCTGAGGGGGCGCTGTCCCCTGCTATCAGTTATCTCTGCTGAGGGGGTGCAGTCCCCCGCTATCAGCCATCTCTGCTGAGGGGGCGCCGTCCCCTGGTATCAGTCTTCTCTGCTGAGGGTGCGCCTTTTCCTGCTATCAGCCATCTCTGCTGAGGGGGCACCGTCTCCCGCTATCAGTCATCTCTGCTGAGGGGGCGCTGTCGCCTGCTATCAGTCATCTCTGCTGAGGGCGCGCCTTCCCTGCTATCAGCCATCTCTGCTGAGGGGGCGCCGTCCACTGCTATCAGCCATCTGTGCTGAGGGGGCGCCGTCCCCCGCTATCAGTCATCTCTGCTGAGGGGGCGCCTTCCCCTGCCATCAGCCATCTCTGCTGAGGGGGCCCCGTCCCCTGCTATCAGCCATCTCTGCTGAGGGGGCACCTTCCCCTGCCATCAGCCATCTCTGCTGAGGGGGCGCCGTCCCCTGCTATCAGTCATCTCTGCTGAGGGGGCGCCTTCCCTGCTATCAGTCATCTCTGCTGAGGGCGCGCCTTCCCTGCTATCAGCCATCTCTGCTGAGGGGGCGCCGTCCACTGCTATCAGCCATCTGTGCTGAGGGGGCGCCGTCCCCCGCTATCAGTCATCTCTGCTGAGGGGGCGCCTTCCCCTGCCATCAGCCATCTCTGCTGAGGGGGCCCCGTCCCCTGCTATCAGCCATCTCTGCTGAGGGGGCACCTTCCCCTGCCATCAGCCATCTCTGCTGAGGGGGCGCCGTCCCCTGCTATCAGTCATCTCTGCTGAGGCGGCGCCTTCCCTGCTATCAGCCATCTCTGCTGAGGGGGCGCCGTCCCCTGCTATCACCCATCTGTGCTGAGGGGGCGCCGTCCCCCGCTATCAGTCATCTCTGCTGAGGGTGCGCCGTCCCCCGCTATCAGCCATCTCTGCTGAGGGTGCGCCGTCCCCCGCTATCAGCCATCTCTGCTGAGGGGGCGCCGTCCCCTGCTATCAGCCATCTCTGCTGAGGGGGCACCGTCCCCCACTATCAGTCATCTATGCTGAGTGGGCGCCGTCCCCTGCTATCAGTCATATCTGCTGAGGGGGCGCCTTCCCTGCTATCAGCCATCTCTGCTGAGGGGGCGCCGTCCCCTGCTATCAGCCATCTGTGCTGAGGGGGCGCCGTCCCCCGCTATCAGTCATCTCTGCTGAGTGGGCGCCGTCCCCTGCTATCAGTCATCTCTGCTGAGGGGGCGCCTTCCCCCGCTATCAGTCATCTCTGCTGAGGGGGCGCCGTCCCCCGCTATCAGTCATCTCTTTTGGGGGAGGCCCGTCCCCTGCTATCAGTCATCTCTGCTGAGGGGGCGCCGTCCCCTGCTATCAGTCATCTCTGCTGAGGGGGCGCCTTCCCCCGCTATCAGCCATCTCTGCTGAGGGGGCGCCGTCCCCTGCTATCAGCCATCTCTGCTGAGGGGGCGCCGTCCCCTGCTATCAGCCATCTCTGCTGAGGGGGCGCCGTCCCCTGCTATCAGCCATCTCTGCTGAGGGGGCGCCTTCCCTGCTATCAGTCATCTCTGCTGAGGGGGCGCCGCACCCTTCTATCAGCCATCTCGGCTGAGGGGGCACCGTCCCCCGCTATCAGCCATCTGTGCTGAGGGGGCGTTGTCCCCTGTTATCAGCCATCTCTGCTGAGGGGGCGCCGTCCCCTGCTATCAGCCATCTCTGCTGAGGGGGCGCCTTCCCTGCTATCAGCCATCTCTGCTGAGGGGGCGCCTTTCCCCGCTATCAGCCATCTCTGCTGAGGGGGCGCCTTCCCTGCTATCAGTCATCTCTGCTGAGGGGGCGCCTTCCCCTGCTATCAGCCATCTGTGCTGAGGGGGCACTGTCCCCCGCTATCAGCCATCTCTGCTGAGGGGGGCCTTCCCCCGCTATCACCCATCTGTGCTGAGGGGGCACTGTCCCCCGCTATCAGCCATCTCTGCTGAGGGGGCGCCTTCCCCCGCTATCAGCCATCTGTGCTGAGGGGGCACTGTCCCCCTCTATCAGCCATCTCTGCTGAGGGGGCGCCGTCCCCTGCTATCAGCCATCTCTGCTGAGGGGGCGCCTTCCCCTCGTATCAGTCATCTCTGCTGAGGGGGTGCCTTCCCTGCTATAAGCCATCTCTGCTGAGGGGGAGCCTTCCCCTGCTATCAGCCATCTCTGCTTAGCGGGTGCCTCCCTGCTATCAGCCATCTCTGCTGAGGGGGCGCCTTCCCTGCTATCTGCCATCTCTGCTGAGGGGGCGCGTTCCCTGCTATTAGCCATCTCTGCTGAGGGGGCGCCGTCCCTTGCTATCAGCTATCTCTGCTGAGGGGGCGCCTTCCCCTGCTATCAGCCATCTCTGCTGAGGGGGCGCCTTCCCCCGCTATCAGTCATCTCTGCTGAGTGGGCGCCTTCCCTGCTATCAGCCATCTCTGTTGGGGGAGGCCTGTCCCCTGCTATCAGCCATCTCTGCTGAGGGGTGCCGTCCCCTGCTATCAGCCATCTCTGCTGAGGCGTCCCCTTCCCCTGCTATCAGCCATCTCTGCTGAGGGGGCGCCGTCCCCTGCTATCAGCCATCTCTTCTGAGGGGGCACCTTCCCCTGCTATCAGCCATCTCTGCTGAGGGGGCGCCTTCCCTGCTATCAGCCATCTCTGCTGAGGGGGCGCCTTCCCTGCTATCAGCCATCTCTGCTGAGGGGGCGCCATCCCCTGCTATCAGCCATCTCTGCTGAGGGGGCCCCGTCCCCCGCTATCAGCCATCTCTGCTCAGGGGGCGCCCACCCCTGCTATCAGTCATCTCTGCTGAGGTGGCGCCGTCCCGCGCTATCAGCCATCTCTGCTGAGGGGGCGCCGTCCTCTGCTATCAGTCATCTCTGCTGAGGGTGCGCCTTTTCCTGCTATCAGCCATCTCTGCTGAGGGGGCACCGTCCCCCGCTATCAGTCATCTCTACTGAGGGGGCGCCGTCCCCTGCTATCAGTCATCTCTGCTGAGGGGGCACCTTCCCTGCTAACAGCCATCTCTGCTGAGGGGGCGCCGTCCCCTGCTATCAGCCATCTGTGCTGAGGGGGCGCCGTCCCCCGCTATCAGTCATCTCTGCTGAGGGGGCGCCTTCCCCTGCCATCAGCCATCTCTGCTGAGGGGGCCCCGTCCCCTGCTATCAGCCATCTCTGCTGAGGGGGCACCTTCCCCTGCCATCAGCCATCTCTGCTGAGGGGGCGCCATCCCCTGCTATCAGTCATCTCTGCTGAGGGGGCTCCTTCCCTGCAATCAGCCATCTCTGCTGAGGGGGCGCCGTCCACTGCTATCAGCCATCTGTGCTGAGGGGGCGCTGTCCCCCGCTATCAGTCATCTCTGCTGAGGGGGCGCCGTCTCCCGCTATCAGCCATCTCTGCTGAGGGGGCGCCGTCCCCCGCTATCAGCCATCTCTGCTGAGGGGGCGCAGTCCCCCGCTATCAGTCATCTCTGCTGTTGGGGCGCCGTCCCCTGCTATCAGTCATCTCTGCTAAGGGGGCGCCGTCCCTGCTATCAGCCATTTCTGCTGAGGGGGCGCCGTCCCCCGCTATCAGCCATCTCTGCTGAGGGGGCGCCGTCCCCTGCTATCAGTCATCTCTGCTGAGGGGGCGCCTTCCCTGCTATCAGCCATCTCTGCTGAGGGGGCGCCATCCCCTGCTATCAACCATCTGTGTTAAGGGCTCGCCGTCCCCCTCTATCAGTCATCTCTGCTGAGGGGGCGCCTTCCCCCGCTATCAGCCATCTGTGCTGAGGGGGCACTGTCCCCCGCTATCAGCCATCTCTGCTGAGGGGGCGTCATCCCCTGCGATAAGCCATCTCTGCTGAGGGGGCGCCGTCGCCCGCTATCAGCCATCTCTACTGAGGAGGCGCCGTCCTCTGCTATCAGTCATCTCTGCTGAGGGGGCGCCGTCCCCCGCTATCAGCCATCTCTGCTGAGGGGGCGCCGTCCCCTGCTATCAGTCATCTCTGCTGAGGGGGCGCCATCCCCCGCTATCAGCCATTTCTGCTGAGGGGGCACCGTCCCCTGCTATCAGTCATCTCTGCTGAGGGTGCGCCTTTTCCTGCTATCAGCCATCTCTGCTGAGGGGGCACCCCCCCCCGCTTTCAGTCATCTCTGCTGAGGGGGCGCCGTCCCCTGCTATCAGTCATCTCTGCTGAGGGGGCACCTTCCCTGCTATCAGCCATCTCTGCTGAGGGGGCGCCGTCCCCTGCTATCAGCCATCTGTGCTGAGGGGGCGCCTTCCCTGCTATCAGCCATCTCTGCTGAGGGGGTGCCGTCCCCCGCTATCAGTCATCTCTGCTGAGGGGGCGCCTTCCCTGCTATCAGCCATCTCTGCTGAAGGGGCGCCGTCCCCTGCTATCAGCCATCTGTGCTGAGGGGGCGCCGTCCCCCTCTATCAGTCATCTCTGCTGAGGGGGCGCCTTCCCCTGCTATCAGCCATCTCTGCTGAGGGGGCGCCTTCCCCCGCTATCAGCCATCTTTGCTGAGGGGGCACTGTCCCCCGCTATCAGCCATCTCTGCTGAGGGGGCGCCGTCCCCTGCTATCAGCCATCTGTGCTGAGGGGGCGCCGTCCCTCACTATCAGTCATCTCTGCTGAGGGGGCGCCGTCCCCTGCTATCAGTCATCTCTGCTGAGGGGGCGCCTTCCCCCGCTATCAGTCATCTCTGCTGAAGGGGCGCTGTCCCCCGCTATCAGCCATCGCTGCTGAGGGGGCGCCGTCCCCTGCTATCAGCCATCTGTGCTGAGGGGGCGCCGTCCCCCGCTATCAGTTATCTCTGCTGAGGGGGCGCCGTCCCTTGCTATCAGTGATCTCTGCTGAGGGGGCGCCTTCCCCCGCTATCAGTCATCTCTGCTGAGGGGGCGCCATCCCCCGCTATCAGTCATCTGTGCTGAGGGGGCGCCGTCCCCTGCTATCAGTCATCTCTGCTGAGGGGGCGCCTTCCCCCGCTATCAGTCATCTCTGCTGAAGGGGCACTGTCCCCCGCTATCAGCCATCTCTGCTGAGGGGGCGCCGTCCCCTGCTATCAGCCATCTGTGCTGAGGGGGCGCCGTCCCCCGCTATCAGTCATCTCTGCTGAGGGGGCGCCGTCCCCTGCTATCAGTCATCTCTGCTGAGGGGGCGCCTTCCCCCGCTATCAGTCATCTCTGTTGAGGGGGCGCCGTCCCCCGCTATCAGTCATCTCTTTTGGGGGAGGCCCGTCCCCTGCTATCAGCCATCTCTGCTGAGGGGGCGCCGTCCCCTGCTATCAGTCATCTCTGCTGAGGGGGCGCCGTCCCCTGCTATCAGCCCGCTATCAGCCATCTCCGCTGAGGGGGAGCCGCCCCCTGCTATCAGCCATCTGTGCTGAGGGGGCGCTGTCCCCCGCTATCAGTCATCTCTGCTGAGGGGGCGCCGTCCCCTGCTATCAGTCATCTCTGCTGAGGGGGCGCCTTCCCCCGCTATCAGTCATCTCTGCTGAGGGGGCGCCATCCCCCGCTATCAGTCATCTCTTTTGGGGGAGGCCCATCCCCTGCTATCAGACATCTCTGCTGAGGGGGCGCCGTCCCCTGCTATCAGTCATCTCTGCTGAGGGGGCACCGTCCCCTGCTATCAGCCATCTCTGCTGAGGGGGCGCCGTCCCCCGCTATCAGTCAGCTCTGCTGAGGAGGAGCCGTCCCCTGCTTTCAGCCATCTCTGCTGAGGGGGCGCCGCCCCCCGCTATCAGCCATCTCTGCTGAGGGGGCGCCGTCCCCTGCTATCAGCCATCTCTGCTGAGGGGGCGCCGTCCCCCGCTATCAGCCATCTCTGCTGATGGGGCGCCTTCCCTGCTATCAGTCATCTCTGCTGTGGGGGCGCCGTCCCCCGCTATCAGCCATCTCTGCTGAGGGGGCGCCGTCCCCCGCTATCAGCCATCTCTGCTGAGGGGGGCCCCGTCCCCCGCTATCAGCCATCTCTGCTGAGGGGGCGCCGTCCCCCGCTATCAGCCATCTCTGCTGAGGGGGCGCCTTCCCCCGCTATCAGCCATCTCTGCTGAGGGGGCGCCTTCCCCCACTATCAGCCATCTCTGCTGAGGGGGCGCCTTCCCTGCTATCAGTCATCTCTGCTGAGGGGGCGCCTTCCCCAACTATCAGTCATCACTGCTGAGGGGGCACCTTCCCTGCTAACAGCCATCTCTGCTGAGGGGGCGCCGTCCCCTGCTATCAGCCATCTGTGCTGAGGGGGTGCCGTCCCCCACTATCAGTCATCTCTGCTGAGGGGGCGCCTTCCCCTGCCATCAGCCATCTCTGCTGAGGGGGCCCCGTCCCCCGCTATCAGCCACCTCTGCTGAGGGGGCACCTTCCCCTGCCATCAGCCATCTCTGCTGAGGGGGTGCCATCCCATGCTATCAGTCATCTCTGCTGAGGGGGCCCCGTCCCCCGCTATCAGCCATCTCTGCTGAGGGGGCGCCTTCCCCTGCCATCAGCCATCTCTGCTGAGGGGGCGCCGTCCCCCGCTATCAGTCATCTCTGGCGCCTTCCCTGCTATCAGACATCTGTGCTGAGGGGACGCCGTCCCCCGCTATCAGTCATCTCTGCTGAGGGGGCGCCGTCCCCCGCTATCAGCCATCTCTGCTGAGGGGGCGCTGTCCCCTGCTATCAGCCATCTCTGCTGAGGGGGCGCCGTCCCCCGCTATCAGTCATCTCTGCTGAGGGGGCCCCGTCCCTGCTATCAGCCATCTCTGCTGAGGGGGCGCCGTCCCCCGCTATCAGCCATCTCTGCTGAGGGGGCGCCGTCCCCTGCTATCAGTCATCTCTGCTGAGGGGGCGCCGTCCCCCTCTATCAGTCATCTCTGCTGAGGGGGCGCCTTCCCCCGCTATCAGCTATCTGTGCTGAGGGGGCACCGTCCCCCGCTATCAGCCATCTCTGCTGAGGGGGCGCCGTCGCCCGCTATCAGCCATCTCTACTGAGGGGGCGCCGTCCCCCGCTATCAGTCATCTCTGCTGAGGGGGGCGCCGTCCCCCGCTATCAGCCATCTCTGCTGAGGGGGCGCCGTCCCCTGCTATCAGTCATCTCTGCTGAGGGGGCGCCATCCCCCGCTATCAGCCATCTCTGCTGAGGGGGCACCGTCCCCTGCTATCAGTCATCTCTGCTGAGGGTGCGCCTTTTCCTGCTATCTGCCATCTCTGCTGAGGGGGAGACTTCCCCTGCTATCAGCCATCTCTGCTGAGGGGGCGCCTTCCCTGCTATCAGCCATCTCTGCTGAGGGGGAGACTTCCCCTGCTATCAGCCATCTCTGCTGAGGGGGCGCCTTCCCTGATATCAGCCATCTCTGCTGAGGGGGAGACTTCCCCTGCTATCAGCCATCTCTGCTGAGGGGGCACCGTCCCCTGCTATCAGCCATCTCTGCTGAGGGGGCGCCTTCCCTGCTATCAGCCATCTCTGCTGAGGGGGCGCCTTCCCCCGCTATCAGCCATCTCTGCTGAGCGGGCGCCTTCCCCCGCTATCAGCCATCTCTGCTGAGGGGGCACCGTCCCCTGCTATCAGCCATCTCTGCTGAGGCGGCCCCTTCCCCTGCTATCAGCCATCTCTGCTGAGGGGGCACCGTCCCCTGCTATCAGCCATCTCTTCTGAGGGGGCGCCTTCCTCCGCTATCAGCCATCTCTGCTGAGGGGGCGCCTTCCCTGCTATCAGCCATCTCTGCTGAGGGGGCGCCTTCCCTGCTATCAGCCATCTCTGCTGAGGGGGTGCCTTCCCTGCTATCAGCCATCTCTGCTTAGGGGGCGCCATCCCCTGCTATCAGCCATCTCTGCTGAGGGGGCGCCGTCCCCTGCTATCAGTCATCTCTGCTGAGGGGGCGCCTTCCCTGCTATCAGCCATCTCTGCTGAGGGGGCGCCGTCCCCTGCTATCAGCCATCTGTGCTGAGGGGGCGCCGTACACCGCTATCAGTCATCTCTGCTGAGGGGGCGCCGTCCCCCGCTCTCAGTCATCTCTGCTGAGTGGGCGCCTTCCCTGCTATCAGCCATCTCTGCTCAGGGGGCGCCTTCCCCCGCTATCAGCCATCTGTGCTGAGGGGGCACTGTCCCCCGCTATCAGCCATCTCTGCTGAGGGGGCATAATCCCCTGCTATCAGCCATCTCTGCTGAGGGTGCGCCGCCCCCCGCTATCAGCCATCTCTGCTGAGGGGGCGCTGTCCCCTGCTATCAGTTATCTCTGCTGAGGGGGCGCAGTCCCCCGCTATCAGCCATCTCTGCTGAGGGGGCGCCGTCCCCTGGTATCAGTCTTCTCTGCTGAGGGTGCGCCTTTTCCTGCTATCAGCCATCTCTGCTGAGGGGGCACCGTCTCCCGCTATCAGTCATCTCTGCTGAGGGGGCGCTGTCGCCTGCTATCAGTCATCTCTGCTGAGGGCGCGCCTTCCCTGCTATCAGCCATCTCTGCTGAGGGGGCGCCGTCCACTGCTATCAGCCATCTGTGCTGAGGGGGCGCCGTCCCCCGCTATCAGTCATCTCTGCTGAGGGGGCGCCTTCCCCTGCCATCAGCCATCTCTGCTGAGGGGGCCCCGTCCCATGCTATCAGCCATCTCTGCTGAGGGGGCACCTTCCCCTGCCATCAGCCATCTCTGCTGAGGGGGCGCCGTCCCCTGCTATCAGTCATCTCTGCTGAGGGGGCGCCTTCCCTGCTATCAGCCATCTCTGCTGAGGGGGCGCCGTCCCCTGCTATCACCCATCTGTGCTGAGGGGCCGCCGTCCCCCGCTATCAGTCATCTCTGCTGAGGGTGCGCCGTCCCCCGCTATCAGCCATCTCTGCTGAGGGGGCGCCGTCCCCTGCTATCAGCCATCTCTGCTGAGGGGGCACCGTCCCCCACTATCAGTCATCTATGCTGAGTGGGCGCCGTCCCCTGCTATCAGTCATATCTGCTGAGGGGGCGCCTTCCCTGCTATCAGCCATCTCTGCTGAGGGGGCGCCGTCCCCTGCTATCAGCCATCTGTGCTGAGGGGGCGCCGTCCCCCGCTATCAGTCATCTCTGCTGAGTGGGCGCCGTCCCCTGCTATCAGTCATCTCTGCTGAGGGGGCGCCTTCCCCCGCTATCAGTCATCTCTGCTGAGGGGGCGCCGTCCCCCGCTATCAGTCATCTCTTTTGGGGGAGGCCCGTCCCCTGCTATCAGTCATCTCTGCTGAGGGGGCGCCGTCCCCTGCTATCAGTCATCTCTGCTGAGGGGGCGCCTTCCCCCGCTATCAGCCATCTCTGCTGAGGGGGCGCCGTCCCCTGCTATCAGCCATCTCTGCTGAGGGGGCGCCGTCCCCTGCTATCAGCCATCTCTGCTGAGGGGGCGCTGTCCCCTGCTATCAGCCATCTCTGCTGAGGGGGCGCCTTCCCTGCTATCAGTCATCTCTGCTGAGGGGGCGCCGCACCCTTCTATCAGCCATCTCGGCTGAGGGGGCACCGTCCCCCGCTATCAGCCATCTCTGCTGAGGGGGCGTTGTCCTCTGTTATCAGCCATCTCTGCTGAGGGGGCGCCGTCCCCTGCTATCAGCCATCTCTGCTGAGGGGGCGCCTTCCCTGCTATCAGCCATCTCTGCTGAGGGGGCGCCTTCCCCCGCTATCAGCCATCTCTGCTGAGGGGGCGCCTTCCCTGCTATCAGTCATCTCTGCTGAGGGGGCGCCTTCCCCTGCTATCAGCCATCTGTGCTGAGGGGGCACTGTCCCCCGCTATCAGCCATCTCTGCTGAGGGGGGCCTTCCCCCGCTATCACCCATCTGTGCTGAGGGGGCACTGTCCCCCGCTATCAGCCATCTCTGCTGAGGGGGCGCCTTCCCCCGCTATCAGCCATCTGTGCTGAGGGGGCACTGTCCCCCTCTATCAGCCATCTCTGCTGAGAGGGCGCCGTCCCCTGCTATCAGCCATCTCTGCTGAGGGGGCGCCTTCCCCTCGTATCAGTCATCTCTGCTGAGGGGGTGCCTTCCCTGCTATAAGCCATCTCTGCTGAGGGGGAGCCTTCCCCTGCTATCAGCCATCTCTGCTTAGCGGGTGCCTCCCTGCTATCAGCCATCTCTGCTGAGGGGGCGCCTTCCCTGCTATCTGCCATCTCTGCTGAGGGGGCGCGTTCCCTGCTATTAGCCATCTCTGCTGAGGGGGCGCCTGCCCCCGCTATCAGTCATCTCTGCTGAGTGGGCGCCTTCCCTGCTATCAGCCATCTCTGTTGGGGGAGGCCTGTCCCCTGCTATCAGCCATCTCTGCTGAGGGGTGCCGTCCCCTGCTATCAGCCATCTCTGCTGAGGCGTCCCCTTCCCCTGCTATCAGCCATCTCTGCTGAGGGGGCGCCGTCCCCTGCTATCAGCCATCTCTTCTGAGGGGGCACCTTCCCCCGCTATCAGCCATATCTGCTGAGGGGGCGCCTTCCCTGCTATCAGCCATCTCTGCTGAGGGGGCGCCTTCCCTGCTATCAGCCATCTCTGCTGAGGGGGCGCCATCCCCTGCTATCAGCCATCTCTGCTGAGGGGGCCCCGTCCCCCGCTATCAGCCATCTCTGCTCAGGGGGCGCCCACCCCTGCTATCAGTCATCTCTGCTGAGGTGGCGCCGTCCCGCGCTATCAGCCATCTCTGCTGAGGGGGCGCCGTCCTCTGCTATCAGTCATCTCTGCTGAGGGTGCGCCTTTTCCTGCTATCAGCCATCTCTGCTGAGGGGGCACCGTCCCCCGCTATCAGTCATCTCTACTGAGGGGGCGCCGTCCCCTGCTATCAGTCATCTCTGCTGAGGGGGCACCTTCCCTGCTAACAGCCATCTCTGCTGAGGGGGCGCCGTCCCCTGCTATCAGCCATCTGTGCTGAGGGGGCGCCGTCCCCCGCTATCAGTCATCTCTGCTGAGGGGGCGCCTTCCCCTGCCATCAGCCATCTCTGCTGAGGGGGCCCCGTACCCTGCTATCAGCCATCTCTGCTGAGGGGGCACCTTCCCCTGCCATCAGCCATCTCTGCTGAGGGGGCGCCATCCCCTGCTATCAGTCATCTCTGCTGAGGGGGCTCCTTCCCTGCAATCAGCCATCTCTGCTGAGGGGGCGCCGTCCACTGCTATCAGCCATCTGTGCTGAGGGGGCGCCGTCCCCCGCTATCAGTCATCTCTGCTGAGGGGGCGCCGTCTCCCGCTATCAGCCATCTCTGCTGAGGGGGCGCCGTCCCCCGCTATCAGCCATCTCTGCTGAGGGGGCGCAGTCCCCCGCTATCAGTCATCTCTGCTGTTGGGGCGCCGTCCCCTGCTATCAGTCATCTCTGCTAAGGGGGCGCCGTCCCTGCTATCAGCCATCTCTGCTGAGGGGGCGCCGTCCCCCGCTATCAGCCATCTCTGCTGAGGGGGCGCCGTCCCCTGCTATCAGTCATCTCTGCTGAGGGGGCGCCTTCCCTGCTATCAGCCATCTCTGCTGAGGGGGCGCCGTCCCCTGCTATCAACCATCTGTGTTGAGGGCTCGCCGTCCCCCTCTATCAGTCATCTCTGCTGAGGGGGCGCCTTCCCCCGCTATCAGCCATCTGTGCTGAGGGGGCACTGTCCCCCGCTATCAGCCATCTCTGCTGAGGGGGCGTCATCCCCTGCGATAAGCCATCTCTGCTGAGGGGGCGCCGTCGCCCGCTATCAGCCATCTCTACTGAGGAGGCGCCGTCCCCTGCTATCAGTCATCTCTGCTGAGGGGGCGCCGTCCCCCGCTATCAGCCATCTCTGCTGAGGGGGCGCCGTCCCCTGCTATCAGTCATCTCTGCTGAGGGGGCGCCATCCCCCGCTATCAGCCATTTCTGCTGAGGGGGCACCGTCCCCTGCTATCAGTCATCTCTGCTGAGGGTGCGCCTTTTCCTGCTATCAGCCATCTCTGCTGAGGGGGCACCCCCCCCCCGCTTTCAGTCATCTCTGCTGAGGGGGCGCCGTCCCCTGCTATCAGTCATCTCTGCTGAGGGGGCACCTTCCCTGCTATCAGCCATCTCTGCTGAGGAGGCGCCGTCCCCTGCTATCAGCCATCTGTGCTGAGGGGGCGCCTTCCCTGCTATCAGCCATCTCTGCTGAGGGGGTGCCGTCCCCCGCTATCAGTCATCTCTGCTGAGGGGGCGCCTTCCCTGCTATCAGCCATCTCTGCTGAGGGGGCGCCGTCCCCTGCTATCAGCCATCTGTGCTGAGGGGGCGCCGTCCCCCTCTATCAGTCATCTCTGCTGAGGGGGCGCCTTCCCCTGCTATCAGCCATCTCTGCTGAGGGGGCGCCTTCCCCCGCTATCAGCCATCTTTGCTGAGGGGGCACTGTCCCCCGCTATCAGCCATCTCTGCTGAGGGGGCGCCGTCCCCTGCTATCAGCCATCTGTGCTGAGGGGGCGCCGTCCCCCGCTATCAGTCATCTCTGCTGAGGGGGCGCCGTCCCCTGCTATCAGTCATCTCTGCTGAGGGGGCGCCTTCCCCCGCTATCAGTCATCTCTGCTGAAGGGGCACTGTCCCCCGCTATCAGCCATCGCTGCTGAGGGGGCGCCGTCCCCTGCTATCAGCCATCTGTGCTGAGGGGGCGCCGTCCCCCGCTATCAGTCATCTCTGCTGAGGGGGTGCCGTCCCCTGCTATCAGTGATCTCTGCTGAGGGGGCGCCTTCCCCCGCTATCAGTCATCTCAGCTGAGGGGGCGCCATCCCCCGCTATCAGTCATCTGTGCTGAGGGGGCGCCGTCCCCCGCTATCAGTCATCTCTTTTGGGGGAGGCCCGTCCCCTGCTATCAGCCATCTCTGCTGAGGGAGCGCCGTCCCCTGCTATCAGTCATCTCTGCTGAGGGGGCGCCGTCCCCTGCTATCAGCCCGCTATCAGCCATCTCCGCTGAGGGGGAGCCGCCCCCTGCTATCAGCCATCTGTGCTGAGGGGGCGCTGTCCCCCGCTATCAGTCATCTCTGCTGAGGGGGCGCCGTCCCCTGCTATCAGTCATCTCTGCTGAGGGGGCGCCTTCCCCCGCTATCAGTCATCTCTGCTGAGGGGGCGCCATCCCCCGCTATCAGTCATCTCTTTTGGGGGAGGCCCGTCCCCTGCTATCAGACATCTCTGCTGAGGGGGCGCCGTCCCCTGCTATCAGTCATCTCTGCTGAGGGGGCGCCGTCCCCTGCTATCAGCCATCTCTGCTGAGGGGGCGCCGTCCCCCGCTATCAGTCAGCTCTGCTGAGGAGGAGCCGTCCCCTGCTTTCAGCCATCTCTGCTGAGGGGGCGCCGCCCCCCGCTATCAGCCATCTCTGCTGAGGGGGCGCCGTCCCCTGCTATCAGCCATCTCTGCTGAGGGGGCGCCGTCCCCCGCTATCAGCCATCTCTGCTGATGGGGCGCCTTCCCTGCTATCAGTCATCTCTGCTGAGGGGGCGCCGTCCCCCGCTATCAGCCATCTCTGCTGAGGGGGCGCCGTCCCCCGCTATCAGCCATCTCTGCTGAGGGGGCGCCGTCCCCCGCTATCAGCCATCTCTGCTGAGGGGGGCCCCGTCCCCCGCTATCAGCCATCTCTGCTGAGGGGGCGCCGTCCCCCGCTATCAGCCATCTCTGCTGAGGGGGCGCCTTCCCCCGCTATCAGCCATCTCTGCTGAGGGGGCGCCTTCCCCCACTATCAGCCATCTCTGCTGAGGGGGCGCCTTCCCTGCTATCAGTCATCTCTGCTGAGGGGGCGCCTTCCCCCGCTATCAGTCATCACTGCTGAGGGGGCACCTTCCCTGCTAACAGCCATCTCTGCTGAGGGGGCGCCGTCCCCTGCTATCAGCCATCTGTGCTGAGGGGGCGCCGTCCCCCGCTATCAGTCATCTCTGCTGAGGGGGCGCCTTCCCCTGCCATCAGCCATCTCTGCTGAGGGGGCCCCGTCCCCCGCTATCAGCCACCTCTGCTGAGGGGGCACCTTCCCCTGCCATCAGCCATCTCTGCTGAGGGGGTGCCATCCCATGCTATCAGTCATCTCTGCTGAGGGGGCCCCGTCCCCCGCTATAAGCCATCTCTGCTGAGGGGGCGCCTTCCCCTGCCATCAGCCATCTCTGCTGAGGGGGCGTCGTCCCCCGCTATCAGTCATCTCTGGCGCCTTCCCTGCTATCAGACATCTGTGCTGAGGGGGCGCCGTCCCCCGCTATAAGCCATCTCTGCTGAGGGGGCGCCTTCCCCTGCCATCATCCATCTCTGCTGAGGGGGCCCCGTCCCCCGCTATCAGCCACCTCTGCTGAGGGGGCACCTTCCCCTGCCATCAGCCATCTCTGCTGAGGGGGTGCCATCCCATGCTATCAGTCATCTCTGCTGAGGGGGCCCCGTCCCCCGCTATAAGCCATCTCTGCTGAGGGGGCGCCTTCCCCTGCCATCAGCCATCTCTGCTGAGGGGGCGCCGTCCCCCGCTATCAGTCATCTCTGGCGCCTTCCCTGCTATCAGCCATCTCTGCTGAGGGGGCGCCTTCCCTGCTATCAGCCATTTCTGCTGATTAGGCGCCTTCCCCTGCTATCAGTCATCTCTGCTGACGGGGCGCCTTCCCTGCTATCAGTCATCTCTGCTGAGGGGGTGCCTTCCCCTGCTATCAGCCATCTCTGCTGAGGGGCGCCTTTCCCTGCTATCAGCCATCTCTGCTGAGGGGGCGCCGTCCCCTGCTATCAGCCATCTCTGGTGAGGGGGCGCCTTCCCCCGCTATCAGCCATCTCTGCTGAGGGGGCGCCTTCCCCCGCTATCAGCCATCTCTGCTGAGGGGGCGCCTTCCCCCGCTATCAGTCATCTCTGCTGAGGCGGCTCCTTCCCCTGCTATCAGCCATCTCTGTTGGGGAAGGCCCCTTCCCTGCTATTAGCCATCTCTGCTGAGGGGGCGCTGTCCCCTGCTATCAGCCATCTCTGCTGAGGCGGCCCCTTCCCCTGCTATCAACCATCTCTGCTGAGGGGGCGCATTCCCCCGCTATCAGCCATCTCTGCTGAGGGGGTGCCTTCCCCTGCTATCAGTCATCTCTGCTGAGGGGGAGCCTTCCCCTGCTATCAGTCAACTCTGCTGAGGGGGCGCCTTCCCCTGCTATCAGTCATCTCTGCTGAGGGGGCGCCTTCCCTGCTATCAGCCGTCTCTGCTGAGGGGGCGTCGTCCCCTGCTATCAGCCATCTCTGCTGAGCGGGAGACTTCCCCTGCTATCAGCCGTCTCTGCTGAGGGGGCGCCTTCCCTGCTATCAGCCATCTCTGCTGAGGGGGAGACTTCCCCTGCTATCAGCCATCTTTGCTGAGGGGGCGCCTTCCCTGCTATCAGCCATCTCTGCTGAGGGGGAGACTTCCACTGCTATCAGCCATCTCTGCTGAGGGGGCGCCTTCCCTGCTATCAGCCATCTCTGCTGAGGGGGCGCCTTCCCTGCTATCAGCCATCTCTGCTGAGGGGGCACCGTCCCCTGCTATCAGCCATCTCTGCTGAGGGGGCGCCTTCCCTGCTATCAGCCATCTCTGCTGAGGGGGCGCCTTCCCCCGCTATCAGCCATCTCTGCTGAGGGGGCGCCTTCCCCCGCTATCAGCCATCTCTGCTGAGGGGGCACCGTCCCCTGCTATCAGCCATCTCTGCTGAGGCGGCCCCTTCCCCTGCTATCAGCCATCTCTGCTGAGGGGGCACCGTCCCCTGCTATCAGCCATCTCTTCTGAGGGGGTGCCTTCCTCCGCTATCAGCCATCTCTGCTGAGGGGGCGCCTTCCCTGCTATCAGCCATCTCTGCTGAGGGGGCGCCTTCCCTGCTATCAGCCATCTCTGCTGAGGGGGTGCCTTCCCTGCTATCAGCCATCTCTGCTTAGGGGGCGCCATCCCCTGCTATCAGCCATCTCTGCTGAGGGGGCGCCGTCCCCTGCTATCAGTCATCTCTGCTGAGGGGGCGCCTTCCCTGCTATCAGTCATCTCTGCTGAGGGGGCGCCGTCCCCCGCTATCAGTCATCTCTGCTGAGTGGGCGCCTTCCCTGCTATCAGCCATCTCTGCTGAGGGGGCGCCTTCCCCCGCTATCAGCCATCTGTGCTGAGGGGGCACTGTCCCCCGCTATCAGCCATCTCTGCTGAGGGGGCATAATCCCCTGCTATCAGCCATCTCTGCTGAGGGTGCGCCGCCCCCGCTATCAGCCATCTCTGCTGAGGGGGCGCTGTCCCCTGCTATCAGTTATCTCTGCTGAGGGGGCGCAGTCCCCCGCTATCAGCCATCTCTGCTGAGGGGGCGCCGTCCCCTGGTATCAGTCTTCTCTGCTGAGGGTGCACCTTTTCCTGCTATCAGCCATCTCTTCTGAGGGGGCACCGTCTCCCGCTATCAGTCATCTCTGCTGAGGGGGCGCTGTCCCCTGCTATCAGTCATCTCTGCTGAGGGGGCGCCTTCCCTGCTATCAGCCATCTCTGCTGAGGGGGCGCCGTCCACTGCTATCAGCCATCTGTGCTGAGGGGGCGCCGTCCCCCGCTATCAGTCATCTCTGCTGAGGGGGCGCCTTCCCCTGCCATCAGCCATCTCTGCTGAGGGGGCCCCGTCCCCTGCTATCAGCCATCTCTGCTGAGGGGGCACCTTCCCCTGCCATCAGCCATCTCTGCTGAGGGGGCGCCGTCCCCTGCTATCAGTCATCTCTGCTGAGGGGGCGCCTTCCCTGCTATCAGCCATCTCTGCTGAGGGGGCGCCGTCCCCTGCTATCACCCATCTGTGCTGAGGGGGCGCCGTCCCCCGCTATCAGTCATCTCTGCTGAGGGTGGGCCGTCCCCCGCTATCAGCCATCTCTGCTGAGGGGGCGCCGTCCCCCACTATCAGTCATCTATGCTGAGTGGGCGCCGTCCCCTGCTATCAGTCATATCTGCTGAGGGGGCGCCTTCCCTGCTATCAGCCATCTCTGCTGAGGGGGCGCCGTCCCCTGCTATCAGCCATCTGTGCTGAGGGGGCGCCTTCCCTGCTATCAGCCATCTCTGCTGAGGCGGCACCGTCCCCCACTATCAGTCATCTATGCTGAGTGGGCGCCGTCCCCTGCTATCAGTCATATCTGCTGAGGGGGCGCCTTCCCTGCTATCAGCCATCTCTGCTGAGGGGGCGCCGTCCCCTGCTATCAGCCATCTGTGCTGAGGGGGCGCCGTCCCCCGCTATCAGTCATCTCTGCTGAGTGGGCGCCGTCCCCTGCTATCAGTCATCTCTGCTGAGGGGGCGCCTCCCCCCGCTATCAGTCATCTCTGCTGAGGGGACGCCGTCCCCCGCTATCAGTCATCTCTTTTGGGGGAGGCCCGTCCCCTGCTATCAGTCATCTCTGCTGAGGGGGCGCCGTCCCCTGCTATCAGTCATCTCTGCTGAGGGGGCGCCTTCCCCCGCTATCAGCCATCTCTGCTGAGGGGGCGCCGTCCCCTGCTATCAGCTATCTCTGCTGAGGGGGCGCCGTCCCCTGCTATCAGCCATCTCTGCTGAGGGGGCGCCGTCCCCTGCTATCAGCCATCTCTGCTGAGGGGGCGCCTTCCCTGCTATCAGTCATCTCTGCTGAGGGGGCGCCGCACCCTTCTATCAGCCATCTCTGCTGAGGGGGCACCGTCCCCCGCTATCAGCCATCTCTGCTGAGGGGGCGTCGTCCCCTGTTATCAGCCATCTCTGCTGAGGGGGCGCCGTCCCCTGCTATCAGCCATCTCTGCTGAGGGGGCGCCTTCCCTGCTATCAGCCATCTCTGCTGAGGGGGCGCCTTCCCCCGCTATCAGCCATCTCTGCTGAGGGGGCGCCTTCCCTGCTATCAGTCATCTCTGCTGAGGGGGCGCCTTCCCCTGCTATCAGCCATCTGTGCTGAGGGGGCACTGTCCCCCGCTATCAGCCATCTCTGCTGAGGGGGGCCTTCCCCCGCTATCAGCCATCTGTGCTGAGGGGGCACTGTCCCCCGCTATCAGCCATCTCTGCTGAGGGGGCGCCTTCCCCCGCTATCAGCCATCTGTGCTGAGGGGGCACTGTCCCCCGCTATCAGCCATCTCTGCTGAGGGGGCGCCGTCCCCTGCTATCAGCCATCTCTGCTGAGGGGGCGCCTTCCCCTCGTATCAGTCATCTCTGCTGAGGGGGTGCCTTCCCTGCTATAAGCCATCTCTGCTGAGGGGGAGCCTTCCCCTGCTATCAGCCATCTCTGCTTAGCGGGTGCCTCCCTGCTATCAGCCATCTCTGCTGAGGGGGCGCCTTCCCTGCTATCTGCCATCTCTGCTGAGGGGGCGCGTTCCCTGCTATTAGCCATCTCTGCTGAGGGGGCGCCGTCCCTTGCTATCAGCTCTCTCTGCTGAGGGGGCGCCTTCCCCTGCTATCAGCCATCTCTGCTGAGGGGGCGCCTTCCCCCGCTATCAGTCATCTCTGCTGAGTGGGCGCCTTCCCTGCTATCAGCCATCTCTGTTGGGGGAGGCCTGTCCCCTGCTATCAGCCATCTCTGCTGAGGGGTGCCGTCCCCTGCTATCAGCCATCTCTGCTGAGGCGTCCCCTTCCCCTGCTATCAGCCATCTCTGCTGAGGGGGCGCCGTCCCCTGCTATCAGCCATCTCTTCTGAGGGCGCACCTTCCCCCGCTATCAGCCATCTCTGCTGAGCGGGCGCCTTCCCTGCTATCAGCCATCTCTGCTGAGGGGGCGCCTTCCCTGCTATCAGCCATCTCTGCTGAGGGGGCGCCATCCCCTGCTATCAGCCATCTCTGCTGAGGGGGCCCCGTCCCCCGCTATCAGCCATCTCTGCTCAGGGGGCGCCCACCCCTGCTATCAGTCATCTCTGCTGAGGTGGCGCCGTCCCGCGCTATCAGCCATCTCTGCTGAGGGGGCGCCGTCCTCTGCTATCAGTCATCTCTGCTGAGGGGGCGCCGTCCCCTGCTATCAGCCATCTGTGCTGAGGGGGCGCCGTCCCCCGCTATCAGTCATCTCTGCTGAGGGGGCGCCTTCCCCTGCCATCAGCCATCTCTGCTGAGGGGGCCCCGTCCCCTGCTATCAGCCATCTCTGCTGAGGGGGCACCTTCCCCTGCCATCAGCCATCTCTGCTGAGGGGGCGCCATCCCCTGCTATCAGTCATCTCTGCTGAGGGGGCTCCTTCCCTGCAATCAGCCATCTCTGCTGAGGGGGCGCCGTCCACTGCTATCAGCCATCTGTGCTGAGGGGGCGCCGTCCCCCGCTATCAGTCATCTCTGCTGAGGGGGCGCCGTCTCCCGCTATCAGCCATCTCTGCTGAGGGGGCGCCGTCCCCCGCTATCAGCCATCTCTGCTGAGGGGGCGCCGTCCCCCGCTATCAGTCATCTCTGCTGTTGGGGCGCCGTCCCCTGCTATCAGTCATCTCTGCTAAGGGGGCGCCGTCCCTGCTATCAGCCATCTCTGCTGAGGGGGCGCCGTCCCCCGCTATCAGCCATCTCTGCTGAGGGGGCGCCGTCCCCTGCTATCAGTCATCTCTGCTGAGGGGGCGCCTTCCCTGCTATCAGCCATCTCTGCTGAGGGGGCGCCGTCCCCTGCTATCAACCATCTGTGTTGAGGGCTCGCAGTCCCCCTCTATCAGTCATCTCTGCTGAGGGGGCGCCTTCCCCCGCTATCAGCCATCTGTGCTGAGGGGGCACCGTCCCCCGCTATCAGCCATCTGTGTTGAGGGTGCACTGTCCCCCGCTATCAGCCATCTCTGCTGAGGGGGCGTCATCCCCTGCGATAAGCCATCTCTGCTGAGGAGGCGCCGTCGCCCGCTATCAGCCATCTCTACTGAGGAGGCGCCGTCCCCTGCTATCAGTCATCTCTGCTGAGGGGGCGCCGTCCCCCGCTATCAGCCATCTCTGCTGAGGGGGCGCCGTCCCCTGCTATCAGTCATCTCTGCTGAGGGGGCGCCATCCCCCGCTATCAGCCATTTCTGCTGAGGGGGCACCGTCCCCTGCTATCAGTCATCTCTGCTGAGGGTGCGCCTTTTCCTGCTATCAGCCATCTCTGCTGAGGGGGCACCCCCCCCCCGCTTTCAGTCATCTCTGCTGAGGGGGCGCCGTCCCCTGCTATCAGTCATCTCTGCTGAGGGGACACCTTCCCTGCTATCAGCCATCTCTGCTGAGGGGGCGCCGTCCCCTGCTATCAGCCATCTGTGCTGAGGGGGCGCCTTCCCTGCTATCAGCCATCTCTGCTGAGGGGGTGCCGTCCCCCGCTATCAGTCATCTCTGCTGAGGGGGCGCCTTCCCTGCTATCAGCCATCTCTGCTGAGGGGGCGCCGTCCCCTGCTATCAGCCATCTGTGCTGAGGGGGCGCCGTCCCCCTCTATCAGTCATCTCTGCTGAGGGGGCGCCTTCCCCTGCTATCAGCCATCTCTGCTGAGGGGGCGCCTTCCCCCGCTATCAGCCATCTTTGCTGAGGGGGCACTGTCCCCCGCTATCAGCCATCTCTGCTGAGGGGGCGCCGTCCCCTGCTATCAGCCATCTGTGCTGAGGGGGCGCCGTCCCCCGCTATCAGTCATCTCTGCTGAGGGGGCGCCGTCCCCTGCTATCAGTCATCTCTGCTGAGGGGGCGCCTTCCCCCGCTATCAGTCATCTCTGCTGAAGGGGCACTGTCCCCCGCTATCAGCCATCGCTGCTGAGGGGGCGCCGTCCCCTGCTATGAGCCATCTGTGCTGAGGGGGCACCGTCCCCCGCTATCAGTCATCTCTGCTGAGGGGGCGCCGTCCCCTGCTATCAGTGATCTCTGCTGAGGGGGCGCCTTCCCCCGCTATCAGTCATCTCTGCTGAGGGGGCGCCATCCCCCGCTATCAGTCATCTGTGCTGAGGGGGCGCCGTCCCCTGCTATCAGTCATCTCTGCTGAGGGGGCGCCTTCCCCCGCTATCAGTCATCTCTGCTGAAGGGGCACTGTCCCCCGCTATCAGCCATCTCTGCTGAGGGGGCGCCGTCCCCTGCTATCAGCCATCTGTGCTGAGGGGGCGCCGTCCCCCGCTATCAGTCATCTCTGCTGAGGGGGCGCCGTCCCCTGCTATCAGTCATCTCTGCTGAGGGGGCGCCTTCCCTGCTATCAGCCATCTCTGCTGAGGGGGCGCCGTCCCCTGCTATCAGCCATCTGTGCTGAGGGGGCGCCGTACACCGCTATCAGTCATCTCTGCTGAGGGGGCGCCGTCCCCCGCTATCAGTCATCTCTGCTGAGTGGGCGCCTTCCCTGCTATCAGCCATCTCTGCTGAGGGGGCGCCTTCCCCCGCTATCAGCCATCTGTGCTGAGGGGGCACTGTCCCCCGCTATCAGCCATCTCTGCTGAGGGGGCATAATCCCCTGCTATCAGCCATCTCTGCTGAGGGTGCGCCGCCCCCGCTATCAGCCATCTCTGCTGAGGGGGCGCTGTCCCCTGCTATCAGTTATCTCTGCTGAGGGGGCGCAGTCCCCCGCTATCAGCCATCTCTGCTGAGGGGGCGCCGTCCCCTGGTATCAGTCTTCTCTGCTGAGGGTGCACCTTTTCCTGCTATCAGCCATCTCTTCTGAGGGGGCACCGTCTCCCGCTATCAGTCATCTCTGCTGAGGGGGCGCTGTCCCCTGCTATCAGTCATCTCTGCTGAGGGGGCGCCTTCCCTGCTATCAGCCATCTCTGCTGAGGGGGCGCCGTCCACTGCTATCAGCCATCTGTGCTGAGGGGGCGCCGTCCCCCGCTATCAGTCATCTCTGCTGAGGGGGCGCCTTCCCCTGCCATCAGCCATCTCTGCTGAGGGGGCCCCGTCCCCTGCTATCAGCCATCTCTGCTGAGGGGGCACCTTCCCCTGCCATCAGCCATCTCTGCTGAGGGGGCGCCGTCCCCTGCTATCAGTCATCTCTGCTGAGGGGGCGCCTTCCCTGCTATCAGCCATCTCTGCTGAGGGGGCGCCGTCCCCTGCTATCACCCATCTGTGCTGAGGGGGCGCCGTCCCCCGCTATCAGTCATCTCTGCTGAGGGTGGGCCGTCCCCCGCTATCAGCCATCTCTGCTGAGGGGGCGCCGTCCCCCACTATCAGTCATCTATGCTGAGTGGGCGCCGTCCCCTGCTATCAGTCATATCTGCTGAGGGGGCGCCTTCCCTGCTATCAGCCATCTCTGCTGAGGCGGCACCGTCCCCCACTATCAGTCATCTATGCTGAGTGGGCGCCGTCCCCTGCTATCAGTCATATCTGCTGAGGGGGCGCCTTCCCTGCTATCAGCCATCTCTGCTGAGGGGGCGCCGTCCCCTGCTATCAGCCATCTGTGCTGAGGGGGCGCCGTCCCCCGCTATCAGTCATCTCTGCTGAGTGGGCGCCGTCCCCTGCTATCAGTCATCTTTGCTGAGGGGGCGCCTCCCCCCGCTATCAGTCATCTCTGCTGAGGGGGCGCCGTCCCCCGCTATCAGTCATCTCTTTTGGGGGAGGCCCGTCCCCTGCTATCAGTCATCTCTGCTGAGGGGGCGCCGTCCCCTGCTATCAGTCATCTCTGCTGAGGGGGCGCCTTCCCCCGCTATCAGCCATCTCTGCTGAGGGGGCGCCGTCCCCTGCTATCAGCTATCTCTGCTGAGGGGGCGCCGTCCCCTGCTATCAGCCATCTCTGCTAAGGGGGCGCCGTCCCCTGCTATCAGCCATCTCTGCTGAGGGGGCGCCTTCCCTGCTATCAGTCATCTCTGCTGAGGGGGCGCCGCACCCTTCTATCAGCCATCTCTGCTGAGGGGGCACCGTCCCCCGCTATCAGCCATCTCTGCTGAGGGGGCGTCGTCCCCTGTTATCAGCCATCTCTGCTGAGGGGGCGCCGTCCCCTGCTATCAGCCATCTCTGCTGAGGGGGCGCCTTCCCTGCTATCAGCCATCTCTGCTGAGGGGGCGCCTTCCCCCGCTATCAGCCATCTCTGCTGAGGGGGCGCCTTCCCTGCTATCAGTCATCTCTGCTGAGGGGGCGCCTTCCCCTGCTATCAGCCATCTGTGCTGAGGGGGCACTGTCCCCCGCTATCAGCCATCTCTGCTGAGGGGGGCCTTCCCCCGCTATCAGCCATCTGTGCTGAGGGGGCACTGTCCCCCGCTATCAGCCATCTCTGCTGAGGGGGCGCCTTCCCCCGCTATCAGCCATCTGTGCTGAGGGGGCACTGTCCCCCGCTATCAGCCATCTCTGCTGAGGGGGCGCCGTCCCCTGCTATCAGCCATCTCTGCTGAGGGGGCGCCTTCCCCTCGTATCAGTCATCTCTGCTGAGGGGGTGCCTTCCCTGCTATAAGCCATCTCTGCTGAGGGGGAGCCTTCCCCTGCTATCAGCCATCTCTGCTTAGCGGGTGCCTCCCTGCTATCAGCCATCTCTGCTGAGGGGGCGCCTTCCCTGCTATCTGCCATCTCTGCTGAGGGGGCGCGTTCCCTGCTATTAGCCATCTCTGCTGAGGGGGCGCCGTCCCTTGCTATCAGCTATCTCTGCTGAGGGGGCGCCTTCCCCTGCTATCAGCCATCTCTGCTGAGGGGGCGCCTTCCCCCGCTATCAGTCATCTCTGCTGAGTGGGCGCCTTCCCTGCTATCAGCCATCTCTGTTGGGGGAGGCCTGTCCCCTGCTATCAGCCATCTCTGCTGAGGGGTGCCGTCCCCTGCTATCAGCCATCTCTGCTGAGGCGTCCCCTTCCCCTGCTATCAGCCATCTCTGCTGAGGGGGCGCCGTCCCCTGCTATCAGCCATCTCTTCTGAGGGCGCACCTTCCCCCGCTATCAGCCATCTCTGCTGAGCGGGCGCCTTCCCTGCTATCAGCCATCTCTGCTGAGGGGGCGCCTTCCCTGCTATCAGCCATCTCTGCTGAGGGGGCGCCATCCCCTGCTATCAGCCATCTCTGCTGAGGGGGCCCCGTCCCCCGCTATCAGCCATCTCTGCTCAGGGGGCGCCCACCCCTGCTATCAGTCATCTCTGCTGAGGTGGCGCCGTCCCGCGCTATCAGCCATCTCTGCTGAGGGGGCGCCGTCCTCTGCTATCAGTCATCTCTGCTGAGGGGGCGCCGTCCCCTGCTATCAGCCATCTGTGCTGAGGGGGCGCCGTCCCCCGCTATCAGTCATCTCTGCTGAGGGGGCGCCTTCCCCTGCCATCAGCCATCTCTGCTGAGGGGGCCCCGTCCCCTGCTATCAGCCATCTCTGCTGAGGGGGCACCTTCCCCTGCCATCAGCCATCTCTGCTGAGGGGGCGCCATCCCCTGCTATCAGTCATCTCTGCTGAGGGGGCTCCTTCCCTGCAATCAGCCATCTCTGCTGAGGGGGCGCCGTCCACTGCTATCAGCCATCTGTGCTGAGGGGGCGCCGTCCCCCGCTATCAGTCATCTCTGCTGAGGGGGCGCCGTCTCCCGCTATCAGCCATCTCTGCTGAGGGGGCGCCGTCCCCCGCTATCAGCCATCTCTGCTGAGGGGGCGCCGTCCCCCGCTATCAGTCATCTCTGCTGTTGGGGCGCCGTCCCCTGCTATCAGTCATCTCTGCTAAGGGGGCGCCGTCCCTGCTATCAGCCATCTCTGCTGAGGGGGCGCCGTCCCCCGCTATCAGCCATCTCTGCTGAGGGGGCGCCGTCCCCTGCTATCAGTCATCTCTGCTGAGGGGGCGCCTTCCCTGCTATCAGCCATCTCTGCTGAGGGGGCGCCGTCCCCTGCTATCAACCATCTGTGTTGAGGGCTCGCAGTCCCCCTCTATCAGTCATCTCTGCTGAGGGGGCGCCTTCCCCCGCTATCAGCCATCTGTGCTGAGGGGGCACCGTCCCCCGCTATCAGCCATCTGTGTTGAGGGGGCACTGTCCCCCGCTATCAGCCATCTCTGCTGAGGGGGCGTCATCCCCTGCGATAAGCCATCTCTGCTGAGGAGGCGCCGTCGCCCGCTATCAGCCATCTCTACTGAGGAGGCGCCGTCCCCTGCTATCAGTCATCTCTGCTGAGGGGGCGCCGTCCCCCGCTATCAGCCATCTCTGCTGAGGGGGCGCCGTCCCCTGCTATCAGTCATCTCTGCTGAGGGGGCGCCATCCCCCGCTATCAGCCATTTCTGCTGAGGGGGCACCGTCCCCTGCTATCAGTCATCTCTGCTGAGGGTGCGCCTTTTCCTGCTATCAGCCATCTCTGCTGAGGGGGCACCCCCCCGCTTTCAGTCATCTCTGCTGAGGGGGCGCCGTCCCCTGCTATCAGTCATCTCTGCTGAGGGGGCACCTTCCCTGCTATCAGCCATCTCTGCTGAGGGGGCGCCGTCCCCTGCTATCAGCCATCTGTGCTGAGGGGGCGCCTTCCCTGCTATCAGCCATCTCTGCTGAGGGGGTGCCGTCCCCCGCTATCAGTCATCTCTGCTGAGGGGGCGCCTTCCCTGCTATCAGCCATCTCTGCTGAGGGGGCGCCGTCCCCTGCTATCAGCCATCTGTGCTGAGGGGGCGCCGTCCCCCTCTATCAGTCATCTCTGCTGAGGGGGCGCCTTCCCCTGCTATCAGCCATCTCTGCTGAGGGGGCGCCTTCCCCCGCTATCAGCCATCTTTGCTGAGGGGGCACTGTCCCCCGCTATCAGCCATCTCTGCTGAGGGGGCGCCGTCCCCTGCTATCAGCCATCTGTGCTGAGGGGGCGCCGTCCCCCGCTATCAGTCATCTCTGCTGAGGGGGCGCCGTCCCCTGCTATCAGTCATCTCTGCTGAGGGGGCGCCTTCCCCCGCTATCAGTCATCTCTGCTGAAGGGGCACTGTCCCCCGCTATCAGCCATCGCTGCTGAGGGGGCGCCGTCCCCTGCTATGAGCCATCTGTGCTGAGGGGGCACCGTCCCCCGCTATCAGTCATCTCTGCTGAGGGGGCGCCGTCCCCTGCTATCAGTGATCTCTGCTGAGGGGGCGCCTTCCCCCGCTATCAGTCATCTCTGCTGAGGGGGCGCCATCCCCCGCTATCAGTCATCTGTGCTGAGGGGGCGCCGTCCCCTGCTATCAGTCATCTCTGCTGAGGGGGCGCCTTCCCCCGCTATCAGTCATCTCTGCTGAAGGGGCACTGTCCCCCGCTATCAGCCATCTCTGCTGAGGGGGCGCCGTCCCCTGCTATCAGCCATCTGTGCTGAGGGGGCGCCGTCCCCCGCTATCAGTCATCTCTGCTGAGGGGGCGCCGTCCCCTGCTATCAGTCATCTCTGCTGAGGGGGCGCCTTCCCCCGCTATCAGTCATCTCTGCTGAGGGGGCGCCGTCCCCCGCTATCAGTCATCTCTTTTGGGGGAGGCCCGTCCCCTGCTATCAGCCATCTCTGCTGAGGGGGCGCCGTCCCCTGCTATCAGTCATCTCTGCTGAGGGGGCGCAGTCCCCTGCTATCAGCCCGCTATCAGCCATCTCCGCTGAGGGGGAGCCGCCCCCTGCTATCAGCCATCTGTGCTGAGGGGGCGCTGTCCCCCGCTATCAGTCATCTCTGCTGAGGGGGCGCCGCCCCCTGCTATCAGTCATCTCTGCTGAGGGGGCGCCTTCCCCCGCTATCAGTCATCTCTGCTGAGGGGGCGCCGTCCCCCGCTATCAGTCATCTCTTTTGGGGGAGGCCCGTCCCCTGCTATCAGACATCTCTGCTGAGGGGGCGCCGTCCCCTGCTATCAGTCATCTCTGCTGAGGGGGCGCCGTCCCCTGCTATCAGCCATCTCTGCTGAGGGGGCGCCGTCCCCCGCTATCAGTCAGCTCTGCTGAGGAGGAGCCGTCCCCTGCTTTCAGCCATCTCTGCTGAGGGGGCGCCGTCCCCCGCTATCAGCCATCTCTGCTGAGGGGGCGCCGTCCCCTGCTATCAGCCATCTCTGCTGAGGGGGCGCCGTCCCCCGCTATCAGCCATCTCTGCTGATGGGGCGCCTTCCCTGCTATCAGTCATCTCTGCTGAGGGGGCGCCGTCCCCCGCTATCAGCCATCTCTGCTGAGGGGGCGCCTTCCCCCGCTATCAGCCATCTCTGCTGAGGGGGCGCGTTCCCCCACTATCAGCCATCTCTGCTGAGGGGGCGCCTTCCCTGCTATCAGTCATCTCTGCTGAGGGGGCGCCTTCCCCCGCTATCAGTCATCTCTGCTGAGGGGGCACCTTCCCTGCTAACAGCCATCTCTGCTGAGGGGGCGCCGTCCCCTGCTATCAGCCATCTGTGCTGAGGGGGCGCCGTCCCCCGCTATCAGTCATCTCTGCTGAGGGGGCGCCTTCCCCTGCCATCAGCCATCTCTGCTGAGGGGGCCCCGTCCCCCGCTATCAGCCACCTCTGCTGAGGGGGCACCTTCCCCTGCCATCAGCCATCTCTGCTGAGGGGGTGCCATCCCATGCTATCAGTCATCTCTGCTGAGGGGGCCCCGTCCCCCGCTATCAGCCATCTCTGCTGAGGGGGCGCCTTCCCCTGCCATCAGCCATCTCTGCTGAGGGGGCGCCGTCCCCCGCTATCAGTCATCTCTGGCGCCTTCCCTGCTATCAGACATCTGTGCTGAGGGGACGCCGTCCCCCGCTATCAGTCATCTCTGCTGAGGGGGCGCCTTCCCCCGCTATCAGCCATCTCTGCTGAGGGGGCGCCGTCCCCCGCTATCAGCCATCTCTGCTGAGGGGGCGCTGTCCCCTGCTATCAGCCATCTCTGCTGAGGGGGCGCCGTCCCCCGCTATCAGTCATCTCTGCTGAGGGGGCCCCGTCCCTGCTATCAGCCATCTCTGCTGAGGGGGCGCCGTCCCCCGCTATCAGCCATCTCTGCTGAGGGGGCGCCATCCCCTGCTATCAGTCATCTCTGCTGAGGGGGCGCCGTCCCCCTCTATCAGTCATCTCTGCTGAGGGGGCGCCTTCCCCCGCTATCAGCTATCTGTGCTGAGGGGGCACCGTCCCCCGCTATCAGCCATCTCTGCTGAGGGGGCGCCGTCGCCCGCTATCAGCCATCTCTACTGAGGGGGCGCCGTCCCCCGCTATCAGTCATCTCTGCTGAGGGGGCGCCGTCCCCCGCTATCAGCCATCTCTGCTGAGGGGGCGCCGTCCCCTGCTATCAGTCATCTCTGCTGAGGGGGCGACATCCCCCGCTATCAGCCATCTCTGCTGAGGGGGCACCGTCCCCTGCTATCAGTCATCTCTGCTGAGGGTGCGCCTTTTCCTGCTATCAGCCATCTCTGCTGAGGGGGAGACTTCCCCTGCTATCAGCCATCTCTGCTGAGGGGGCGCCTTCCCTGCTATCAGCCATCTCTGCTGAGGGGGAGACTTCCCCTGCTATCAGCCATCTCTGCTGAGGGGGCGCCTTCCCTGCTATCAGCCATCTCTGCTGAGGGGGAGACTTCCCCTGCTATCAGCCATCTCTGCTGAGGGGGCACCGTCCCCTGCTATCAGCCATCTCTGCTGAGGGGGCGCCTTCCCTGCTATCAGCCATCTCTGCTGAGGGGGCGCCTTCCCCCGCTATCAGCCATCTCTGCTGAGCGGGCGCCTTCCCCCGCTATCAGCCATCACTGCTGAGGGGGCACCGTCCCCTGCTATCAGCCATCTCTGCTGAGGCGGCCCCTTCCCCTGCTATCAGCCATCTCTGCTGAGGGGGCACCGTCCCCTGCTATCAGCCATCTCTTCTGAGGGGGCGCCTTCCTCCGCTATCAGCCATCTCTGCTGAGGGGGCGCCTTCCCTGCTATCAGCCATCTCTGCTGAGGGGGCGCCTTCCCTGCTATCAGCCATCTCTGCTGAGGGGGTGCCTTCCCTGCTATCAGCCATCTCTGCTTAGGGGGCGCCATCCCCTGCTATCAGCCATCTCTGCTGAGGGGGCGCCGTCCCCTGCTATCAGTCATCTCTGCTGAGGGGGCGCCTTCCCTGCTATCAGCCATCTCTGCTGAGGGGGCGCCGTCCCCTGCTATCAGCCATCTGTGCTGAGGGGGCGCCGTACACCGCTATCAGTCATCTCTGCTGAGGGGGCACCGTCCCCCGCTCTCAGTCATCTCTGCTGAGTGGGCGCCTTCCCTGCTATCAGCCATCTATGCTGAGGGGGCGCCTTCCCCCGCTATCAGCCATCTGTGCTGAGGGGGCACTGTCCCCCGCTATCAGCCATCTCTGCTGAGGGGGCATAATCCCCTGCTATCAGCCATCTCTGCTGAGGGTGCGCCGCCCCCCGCTATCAGCCATCTCTGCTGAGGGGGCGCTGTCCCCTGCTATCAGTTATCTCTGCTGAGGGGGCGCAGTCCCCCGCTATCAGCCATCTCTGCTGAGGGGGCGCCGTCCCCTGGTATCAGTCTTCTCTGCTGAGGGTGCGCCTTTTCCTGCTATCAGCCATCTCTGCTGAGGGGGCACCGTCTCCCGCTATCAGTCATCTCTGCTGAGGGGGCGCTGTCGCCTGCTATCAGTCATCTCTGCTGAGGGCGCGCCTTCCCTGCTATCAGCCATCTCTGCTGAGGGGGCGCCGTCCACTGCTATCAGCCATCTGTGCTGAGGGGGCGCCGTCCCCCGCTATCAGTCATCTCTGCTGAGGGGGCGCCTTCCCCTGCCATCAGCCATCTCTGCTGAGGGGGCCCCGTCCCCTGCTCTCAGCCATCTCTGCTGAGGGGGCACCTTCCCCTGCCATCAGCCATCTCTGCTGAGGGGGCGCCGTCCCCTGCTATCAGTCATCTCTGCTGAGGGGGCGCCTTCCCTGCTATCAGTCATCTCTGCTGAGGGCGCGCCTTCCCTGCTATCAGCCATCTCTGCTGAGGGGGCGCCGTCCACTGCTATCAGCCATCTGTGCTGAGGGGGCGCCGTCCCCCGCTATCAGTCATCTCTGCTGAGGGGGCGCCTTCCCCTGCCATCAGCCATCTCTGCTGAGGGGGCCCCGTCCCCTGCTATCAGCCATCTCTGCTGAGGGGGCACCTTCCCCTGCCATCAGCCATCTCTGCTGAGGGGGCGCCGTCCCCTGCTATCAGTCATCTCTGCTGAGGGGGCGCCTTCCCTGCTATCAGCCATCTCTGCTGAGGGGGCGCCGTCCCCTGCTATCACCCATCTGTGCTGAGGGGGCGCCGTCCCCCGCTATCAGTCATCTCTGCTGAGGGTGCGCCGTCCCCCGCTATCAGCCATCTCTGCTGAGGGTGCGCCGTCCCCCGCTATCAGCCATCTCTGCTGAGGGGGCGCCGTCCCCTGCTATCAGCCATCTCTGCTGAGGGGGCACCGTCCCCCACTATCAGTCATCTATGCTGAGTGGGCGCCGTCCCCTGCTATCAGTCATATCTGCTGAGGGGGCGCCTTCCCTGCTATCAGCCATCTCTGCTGAGGGGGCGCCGTCCCCTGCTATCAGCCATCTGTGCTGAGGGGGCGCCGTCCCCCGCTATCAGTCATCTCTGCTGAGTGGGCGCCGTCCCCTGCTATCAGTCATCTCTGCTGAGGGGGCGCCTTCCCCCGCTATCAGTCATCTCTGCTGAGGGTGCGCCGTCCCCCGCTATCAGTCATCTCTTTTGGGGGAGGCCCGTCCCCTGCTATCAGTCATCTCTGCTGAGGGGGCGCCGTCCCCTGCTATCAGTCATCTCTGCTGAGGGGGCGCCTTCCCCCGCTATCAGCCATCTCTGCTGAGGGGGCGCCGTCCCCTGCTATCAGCCATCTCTGCTGAGGGGGCGCCGTCCCCTGCTATCAGCCATCTCTGCTGAGGGGGCGCCGTCCCCTGCTATCAGCCATCTCTGCTGAGGGGGCGCCTTCCCTGCTATCAGTCATCTCTGCTGAGGGGGCGCCGCACCCTTCTATCAGCCATCTCGGCTGAGGGGGCACCGCCCCCCGCTATCAGCCATCTCTGCTGAGGGGGCGTTGTCCCCAGTTATCAGCCATCTCTGCTGAGGGGGCGCCGTCCCCTGCTATCAGCCATCTCTGCTGAGGGGGCGCCTTCCCTGCTATCAGCCATCTCTGCTGAGGGGGCGCCTTCCCCCGCTATCAGCCATCTCTGCTGAGGGGGCGCCTTCCCTGCTATCAGTCATCTCTGCTGAGGGGGCGCCTTCCCCTGCTATCAGCCATCTGTGCTGAGGGGGCACTGTCCCCCGCTATCAGCCATCTCTGCTGAGGGGGGCCTTCCCCCGCTATCACCCATCTGTGCTGAGGGGGCACTGTCCCCCGCTATCAGCCATCTCTGCTGAGGGGGCGCCTTCCCCCGCTATCAGCCATCTGTGCTGAGGGGGCACTGTCCCCCTCTATCAGCCATCTCTGCTGAGGGGGCGCCGTCCCCTGCTATCAGCCATCTCTGCTGAGGGGGCGCCTTCCCCTCGTATCAGTCATCTCTGCTGAGGGGGTGCCTTCCCTGCTATAAGCCATCTCTGCTGAGGGGGAGCCTTCCCCTGCTATCAGCCATCTCTGCTTAGCGGGTGCCTCCCTGCTATCAGCCATCTCTGCTGAGGGGGCGCCTTCCCTGCTATCTGCCATCTCTGCTGAGGGGGCGCGTTCCCTGCTATTAGCCATCTCTGCTGAGGGGGCGCCGTCCCTTGCTATCAGCTATCTCTGCTGAGGGGGCGCCTTCCCCTGCTATCAGCCATCTCTGCTGAGGGGGCGCCTTCCCCCGCTATCAGTCATCTCTGCTGAGTGGGCGCCTTCCCTGCTATCAGCCATCTCTGTTGGGGGAGGCCTGTCCCCTGCTATCAGCCATCTCTGCTGAGGGGTGCCGTCCCCTGCTATCAGCCATCTCTGCTGAGGCGTCCCCTTCCCCTGCTATCAGCCATCTCTGCTGAGGGGGCGCCGTCCCCTGCTATCAGCCATCTCTTCTGAGGGGGCACCTTCCCCCGCTATCAGCCATCTCTGCTGAGGGGGCGCCTTCCCTGCTATCAGCCATCTCTGCTGAGGGGGCGCCTTCCCTGCTATCAGCCATCTCTGCTGAGGGGGCGCCATCCCCTGCTATCAGCCATCTCTGCTGAGGGGGCCCCGTCCCCCGCTATCAGCCATCTC
Source organism: Ambystoma mexicanum (assembly GCF_040938575.1). Taxonomy (NCBI): domain Eukaryota; kingdom Metazoa; phylum Chordata; class Amphibia; order Caudata; family Ambystomatidae; genus Ambystoma; species Ambystoma mexicanum. The sequence goes on from NC_090940.1 coordinate 5,573,596, forward strand.
TGCTCAGGGGGCGCCCACCCCTGCTATCAGTCATCTCTGCTGAGGTGGCGCCGTCCCGCGCTATCAGCCATCTCTGCTGAGGGGGCGCCGTCCTCTGCTATCAGTCATCTCTGCTGAGGGTGCGCCTTTTCCTGCTATCAGCCATCTCTGCTGAGGGGGCACCGTCCCCCGCTATCAGTCATCTCTACTGAGGGGGCGCCGTCCCCTGCTATCAGTCATCTCTGCTGAGGGGGCACCTTCCCTGCTAACAGCCATCTCTGCTGAGGGGGCGCCGTCCCCTGCTATCAGCCATCTGTGCTGAGGGGGCGCCGTCCCCCGCTATCAGTCATCTCTGCTGAGGGGGCGCCTTCCCCTGCCATCAGCCATCTCTGCTGAGGGGGCCCCGTCCCCTGCTATCAGCCATCTCTGCTGAGGGGGCACCTTCCCCTGCCATCAGCCATCTCTGCTGAGGGGGCGCCATCCCCTGCTATCAGTCATCTCTGCTGAGGGGGCTCCTTCCCTGCAATCAGCCATCTCTGCTGAGGGGGCGCCGTCCACTGCTATCAGCCATCTGTGCTGAGGGGGCGCTGTCCCCCGCTATCAGTCATCTCTGCTGAGGGGACGCCGTCTCCCGCTATCAGCCATCTCTGCTGAGGGGGCGCCGTCCCCCGCTATCAGCCATCTCTGCTGAGGGGGCGCAGTCCCCCGCTATCAGTCATCTCTGCTGTTGGGGCGCCGTCCCCTGCTATCAGTCATCTCTGCTAAGGGGGCGCCGTCCCTGCTATCAGCCATCTCTGCTGAGGGGGCGCCGTCCCCCGCTATCAGCCATCTCTGCTGAGGGGGCGCCGTCCCCTGCTATCAGTCATCTCTGCTGAGGGGGCGCCTTCCCTGCTATCAGCCATCTCTGCTGAGGGGGCGCCGTCCCCTGCTATCAACCATCTGTGTTGAGGGCTCGCCGTCCCCCTCTATCAGTCATCTCTGCTGAGGGGGCGCCTTCCCCCGCTATCAGCCATCTGTGCTGAGGGGGCACTGTCCCCCGCTATCAGCCATCTCTGCTGAGGGGGCGTCATCCCCTGCGATAAGCCATCTCTGCTGAGGGGGCGCCGTCGCCCGCTATCAGCCATCTCTACTGAGGAGGCGCCGTCCCCTGCTATCAGTCATCTCTGCTGAGGGGGCGCCGTCCCCCGCTATCAGCCATCTCTGCTGAGGGGGCGCCGTCCCCTGCTATCAGTCATCTCTGCTGAGGGGGCGCCATCCCCCGCTATCAGCCATTTCTGCTGAGGGGGCACCGTCCCCTGCTATCAGTCATCTCTGCTGAGGGTGCGCCTTTTCCTGCTATCAGCCATCTCTGCTGAGGGGCCGCCGTCCCCTGCTATCAGCCATCTGTGCTGAGGGGGCGCCTTCCCTGCTATCAGCCATCTCTGCTGAGGGGGTGCCGTCCCCCGCTATCAGTCATCTCTGCTGAGGGGGCGCCTTCCCTGCTATCAGCCATCTCTGCTGAAGGGGCGCCGTCCCCTGCTATCAGCCATCTGTGCTGAGGGGGCGCCGTCCCCCTCTATCAGTCATCTCTGCTGAGGGGGCGCCTTCCCCTGCTATCAGCCATCTCTGCTGAGGGGGCGCCTTCCCCCGCTATCAGCCATCTTTGCTGAGGGGGCACTGTCCCCCGCTATCAGCCATCTCTGCTGAGGGGGCGCCGTCCCCTGCTATCAGCCATCTGTGCTGAGGGGGCGCCGTCCCCCGCTATCAGTCATCTCTGCTGAGGGGGCGCCGTCCCTTGCTATCAGTGATCTCTGCTGAGGGGGCGCCTTCCCCCGCTATCAGTCATCTCTGCTGAGGGGGCGCCATCCCCCGCTATCAGTCATCTGTGCTGAGGGGGCGCCGTCCCCTGCTATCAGTCATCTCTGCTGAGGGGGCGCCTTCCCCCGCTATCAGTCATCTCTGCTGAAGGGGCACTGTCCCCCGCTATCAGCCATCTCTGCTGAGGGGGCGCCGTCCCCTGCTATCAGCCATCTGTGCTGAGGGGGCGCCGTCCCCCGCTATCAGTCATCTCTGCTGAGGGGGCGCCGTCCCCTGCTATCAGTCATCTCTGCTGAGGGGGCGCCTTCCCCCGCTATCAGTCATCTCTGCTGAGGGGGCGCCGTCCCCCGCTATCAGTCATCTCTTTTGGGGGAGGCCCGTCCCCTGCTATCAGCCATCTCTGCTGAGGGGGCGCCGTCCCCTGCTATCAGTCATCTCTGCTGAGGGGGCGCCGTCCCCTGCTATCAGCCCGCTATCAGCCATCTCCGCTGAGGGGGAGCCGCCCCCTGCTATCAGCCATCTGTGCTGAGGGGGCGCTGTCCCCCGCTATCAGTCATCTCTGCTGAGGGGGCGCCGTCCCCTGCTATCAGTCATCTCTGCTGAGGGGGCGCCTTCCCCCGCTATCAGTCATCTCTGCTGAGGGGGCGCCATCCCCCGCTATCAGTCATCTCTTTTGGGGGAGGCCCGTCCCCTGCTATCAGACATCTCTGCTGAGGGGGCGCCGTCCCCTGCTATCAGTCATCTCTGCTGAGGGGGCGCCGTCCCCTGCTATCAGCCATCTCTGCTGAGGGGGCGCCGTCCCCCGCTATCAGTCAGCTCTGCTGAGGAGGAGCCGTCCCCTGCTTTCAGCCATCTCTGCTGAGGGGGCGCCGCCCCCCGCTATCAGCCATCTCTGCTGAGGGGGCGCCGTCCCCTGCTATCAGCCATCTCTGCTGAGGGGGCGCCGTCCCCCGCTATCAGCCATCTCTGCTGATGGGGCGCCTTCCCTGCTATCAGTCATCTCTGCTGAGGGGGCGCCGTCCCCCGCTATCAGCCATCTCTGCTGAGGGGGCGCCGTCCCCCGCTATCAGCCATCTCTGCTGAGGGGGGCCCCGTCCCCCGCTATCAGCCATCTCTGCTGAGGGGGCGCCGTCCCCCGCTATCAGCCATCTCTGCTGAGGGGGAGCCTTCCCCCGCTATCAGCCATCTCTGCTGAGGGGGCGCCTTCCCCCACTATCAGCCATCTCTGCTGAGGGGGCGCCTTCCCTGCTATCAGTCATCTCTGCTGAGGGGGCGCCTTCCCCCGCTATCAGTCATCACTGCTGAGGGGGCACCTTCCCTGCTAACAGCCATCTCTGCTGAGGGGGCGCCGTCCCCTGCTATCAGCCATCTGTGCTGAGGGGGTGCCGTCCCCCACTATCAGTCATCTCTGATGAGGGGGCGCCTTCCCCTGCCATCAGCCATCTCTGCTGAGGGGGCCCCGTCCCCCGCTATCAGCCACCTCTGCTGAGGGGGCACCTTCCCCTGCCATCAGCCATCTCTGCTGAGGGGGTGCCATCCCATGCTATCAGTCATCTCTGCTGAGGGGGCCCCGTCCCCCGCTATCAGCCATCTCTGCTGAGGGGGCGCCTTCCCCTGCCATCAGCCATCTCTGCTGAGGGGGCGCCGTCCCCCGCTATCAGTCATCTCTGGCGCCTTCCCTGCTATCAGACATCTGTGCTGAGGGGACGCCGTCCCCCGCTATCAGTCATCTCTGCTGAGGGGGCGCCTTCCCCCGCTATCAGCCATCTCTGCTGAGGGGGCGCCGTCCCCCGCTATCAGCCATCTCTGCTGAGGGGGCGCTGTCCCCTGCTATCAGCCATCTCTGCTGAGGGGGCGCCGTCCCCCGCTATCAGTCATCTCTGCTGAGGGGGCCCCGTCCCTGCTATCAGCCATCTCTGCTGAGGGGGCGCCGTCCCCCGCTATCAGCCATCTCTGCTGAGGGGGCGCCGTCCCCTGCTATCAGTCATCTCTGCTGAGGGGGCGCCGTCCCCCTCTATCAGTCATCTCTGCTGAGGGGGCGCCTTCCCCTGCTATCAGCTATCTGTGCTGAGGGGGCACCGTCCCCCGCTATCAGCCATCTCTGCTGAGGGGGCGCCGTCGCCCGCTATCAGCCATCTCTACTGAGGGGGCGCCGTCCCCCGCTATCAGTCATCTCTGCTGAGGGGGCGCCGTCCCCCGCTATCAGCCATCTCTGCTGAGGGGGCGCCGTCCCCTGCTATCAGTCATCTGTGCTGAGGGGGCGCCGTCCCCCGCTATCAGTCATCTCTGCTGAGGGGGCGCCGTCCCCTGCTATCAGTCATCTCTGCTGAGGGGGCGCCTTCCCCCGCTATCAGTCATCTCTGCTGAGGGGGCGCCGTCCCCCGCTATCAGTCATCTCTTTTGGGGGAGGCCCGTCCCCTGCTATCAGCCATCTCTGCTGAGGGGGCGCCGTCCCCTGCTATCAGTCATCTCTGCTGAGGGGGCGCCGTCCCCTGCTATCAGCCTGCTATCAGCCATCTCCGCTGAGGGGGAGCCGCCCCCTGCTATCAGCCATCTGTGCTGAGGGGGCGCTGTCCCCCGCTATCAGTCATCTCTGCTGAGGGGGCGCCGTCCCCTGCTATCAGTCATCTCTGCTGAGGGGGCGCCTTCCCCCGCTATCAGTCATCTCTGCTGAGGGGGCGCCATCCCCCGCTATCAGTCATCTCTTTTGGGGGAGGCCCGTCCCCTGCTATCAGACATCTCTGCTGAGGGGGCGCCGTCCCCTGCTATCAGTCATCTCTGCTGAGGGGGCGCCGTCCCCTGCTATCAGCCATCTCTGCTGAGGGGGCGCCGTCCCCCGCTATCAGTCAGCTCTGCTGAGGAGGAGCCGTCCCCTGCTTTCAGCCATCTCTGCTGAGGGGGCGTCGCCCCCCGCTATCAGCCATCTCTGCTGAGGGGGCGCCGTCCCCTGCTATCAGCCATCTCTGCTGAGGGGGCGCCGTCCCCCGCTATCAGCCATCTCTGCTGATGGGGCGCCTTCCCTGCTATCAGTCATCTCTGCTGAGGGGGCGCCGTCCCCCGCTATCAGCCATCTCTGCTGAGGGGGCGCCGTCCCCCGCTATCAGCCATCTCTGCTGAGGGGGCGCCGTCCCCCGCTATCAGCCATCTCTGCTGAGGGGGGCCCCGTCCCCCGCTATCAGCCATCTCTGCTGAGGGGGCGCCGTCCCCCGCTATCAGCCATCTCTGCTGAGGGGGCGCCTTCCCCCGCTATCAGCCATCTCTGCTGAGGGGGCGCCTTCCCCCACTATCAGCCATCTCTGCTGAGGGGGCGCCTTCCCTGCTATCAGTCATCTCTGCTGAGGGGGCGCCTTCCCCCGCTATCAGTCATCACTGCTGAGGGGGCACCTTCCCTGCTAACAGCCATCTCTGCTGAGGGGGCGCCGTCCCCTGCTATCAGCCATCTGTGCTGAGGGGGTGCCGTCCCCCGCTATCAGTCATCTCTGCTGAGGGGGCGCCTTCCCCTGCCATCAGCCATCTCTGCTGAGGGGGCCCCGTCCCCCGCTATCAGCCACCTCTGCTGAGGGGGCACCTTCCCCTGCCATCAGCCATCTCTGCTGAGGGGGTGCCATCCCATGCTATCAGTCATCTCTGCTGAGGGGGCCCCGTCCCCCGCTATCAGCCATCTCTGCTGAGGGGGCGCCTTCCCCTGCCATCAGCCATCTCTGCTGAGGGGGCGCCGTCCCCCGCTATCAGTCATCTCTGGCGCCTTCCCTGCTATCAGACATCTGTGCTGAGGGGACGCCGTCCCCCGCTATCAGCCATCTCTGCTGAGGGGGCGCCGTCCCCCGCTATCAGCCATCTCTGCTGAGGGGGCGCTGTCCCCTGCTATCAGCCATCTCTGCTGAGGGGGCGCCGTCCCCCGCTATCAGTCATCTCTGCTGAGGGGGCCCCGTCCCTGCTATCAGCCATCTCTGCTGAGGGGGCGCCGTCCCCCGCTATCAGCCATCTCTGCTGAGGGGGCGCCGTCCCCTGCTATCAGTCATCTCTGCTGAGGGGGCGCCGTCCCCCTCTATCAGTCATCTCTGCTGAGGGGGCGCCTTCCCCCGCTATCAGCTATCTGTGCTGAGGGGGCACCGTCCCCCGCTATCAGCCATCTCTGCTGAGGGGGCGCCGTCGCCCGCTATCAGCCATCTCTACTGAGGGGGCGCCGTCCCCCGCTATCAGTCATCTCTGCTGAGGGGGCGCCGTCCCCCGCTATCAGCCATCTCTGCTGAGGGGGCGCCGTCCCCCGCTATCAGTCATCTCTGCTGAGGGGGCGCCGTCCCCCGCTATCAGCCATCTCTGCTGAGGGGGCGCCGTCCCCTGCTATCAGTCATCTCTGCTGAGGGGGCGCCATCCCCCGCTATCAGCCATCTCTGCTGAGGGGGCACCGTCCCCTGCTATCAGTCATCTCTGATGAGGGTGCGCCTTTTCCTGCTATCAGCCATCTCTGCTGAGGGGGAGACTTCCCCTGCTATCAGCCATCTCTGCTGAGGGGGCGCCTTCCCTGCTATCAGCCATCTCTACTGAGGGGGCGCCGTCCCCCGCTATCAGTCATCTCTGCTGAGGGGGCGCCGTCCCCCGCTATCAGCCATCTCTACTGAGGGGGCGCCGTCCCCCGCTATCAGTCATCTCTGCTGAGGGGGCGCCGTCCCCCGCTATCAGCCATCTCTGCTGAGGGGGCGCCGTCCCCTGCTATCAGTCATCTCTGCTGAGGGGGCGCCATCCCCCGCTATCAGCCATCTCTGCTGAGGGGGCACCGTCCCCTGCTATCAGTCATCTCTGCTGAGGGTGCGCCTTTTCCTGCTATCAGCCATCTCTGCTGAGGGGGAGACTTCCCCTGCTATCAGCCATCTCTGCTGAGGGGGCGCCTTCCCTGCTATCAGCCATCTCTGCTGAGGGGGAGACTTCCCCTGCTATCAGCCATCTCTGCTGAGGGGGCGCCTTCCCTGCTATCAGCCATCTCTGCTGAGGGGGAGACTTCCCCTGCTATCAGCCATCTCTGCTGAGGGGGCACCGTCCCCTGCTATCAGCCATCTCTGCTGAGGGGGCGCCTTCCCTGCTATCAGCCATCTCTGCTGAGGGGGCGCCTTCCCCCGCTATCAGCCATCTCTGCTGAGCGGGCGCCTTCCCCCGCTATCAGCCATCTCTGCTGAGGGGGCACCGTCCCCTGCTATCACCCATCTCTGCTGAGGCGGCCCCTTCCCCTGCTATCAGCCATCTCTGCTGAGGGGGCACCGTCCCCTGCTATCAGCCATCTCTTCTGAGGGGGCGCCTTCCTCCGCTATCAGCCATCTCTGCTGAGGGGGCGCCTTCCCTGCTATCAGCCATCTCTGCTGAGGGGGCGCCTTCCCTGCTATCAGCCATCTCTGCTGAGGGGGTGCCTTCCCTGCTATCAGCCATCTCTGCTTAGGGGGCGCCATCCCCTGCTATCAGCCATCTCTGCTGAGGGGGCGCCGTCCCCTGCTATCAGTCATCTCTGCTGAGGGGGCGCCTTCCCTGCTATCAGCCATCTCTGCTGAGGGGGCGCCGTCCCCTGCTATCAGCCATCTGTGCTGAGGGGGCGCCGTACACCGCTATCAGTCATCTCTGCTGAGGGGGCGCCGTCCCCCGCTCTCAGTCATCTCTGCTGAGTGGGCGCCTTCCCTGCTATCAGCCATCTCTGCTGAGGGGGCGCCTTCCCCCGCTATCAGCCATCTGTGCTGAGGGGGCACTGTCCCCCGCTATCAGCCATCTCTGCTGAGGGGGCATAATCCCCTGCTATCAGCCATCTCTGCTGAGGGTGCGCCGCCCCCCGCTATCAGCCATCTCTGCTGAGGGGGCGCTGTCCCCTGCTATCAGTTATCTCTGCTGAGGGGGCGCAGTCCCCCGCTATCAGCCATCTCTGCTGAGGGGGCGCCGTCCCCTGGTATCAGTCTTCTCTGCTGAGGGTGCGCCTTTTCCTGCTATCAGCCATCTCTGCTGAGGGGGCACCGTCTCCCGCTATCAGTCATCTCTGCTGAGGGGGCGCTGTCGCCTGCTATCAGTCATCTCTGCTGAGGGCGCGCCTTCCCTGCTATCAGCCATCTCTGCTGAGGGGGCGCCGTCCACTGCTATCAGCCATCTGTGCTGAGGGGGCGCCGTCCCCCGCTATCAGTCATCTCTGCTGAGGGGGCGCCTTCCCCTGCCATCAGCCATCTCTGCTGAGGGGGCCCCGTCCCCTGCTATCAGCCATCTCTGCTGAGGGGGCACCTTCCCCTGCCATCAGCCATCTCTGCTGAGGGGGCGCCGTCCCCTGCTATCAGTCATCTCTGCTGAGGGGGCGCCTTCCCTGCTATCAGCCATCTCTGCTGAGGGGGCGCCGTCCCCTGCTATCACCCATCTGTGCTGAGGGGGCGCCGTCCCCCGCTATCAGTCATCTCTGCTGAGGGTGCGCCGTCCCCCGCTATCAGCCATCTCTGCTGAGGGGGCGCCGTCCCCTGCTATCAGCCATCTCTGCTGAGGGGGCACCGTCCCCCACTATCAGTCATCTATGCTGAGTGGGCGCCGTCCCCTGCTATCAGTCATATCTGCTGAGGGGGCGCCTTCCCTGCTATCAGCCATCTCTGCTGATGGGGCGCCGTCCCCTGCTATCAGCCATCTGTGCTGAGGGGGCGCCGTCCCCCGCTATCAGTCATCTCTGCTGAGTGGGTGCCGTCCCCTGCTATCAGTCATCTCTGCTGAGGGGGCGCCTTCCCCCGCTATCAGTCATCTCTGCTGAGGGGGCGCCGTCCCCCGCTATCAGTCATCTCTTTTGGGGGAGGCCCGTCCCCTGCTATCAGTCATCTCTGCTGAGGGGGCGCCGTCCCCTGCTATCAGTCATCTCTGCTGAGGGGGCGCCTTCCCCCGCTATCAGCCATCTCTGCTGAGGGGGCGCCATCCCCTGCTATCAGCCATCTCTGCTGAGGGGGCGCCGTCCCCTGCTATCAGCCATCTCTGCTGAGGGGGCGCCGTCCCCTGCTATCAGCCATCTCTGCTGAGGGGGCGCCTTCCCTGCTATCAGTCATCTCTGCTGAGGGGGCGCCGCACCCTTCTATCAGCCATCTCGGCTGAGGGGGCACCGTCCCCCGCTATCAGCCATCTCTGCTGAGGGGGCGTTGTCCTCTGTTATCAGCCATCTCTGCTGAGGGGGCGCCGTCCCCTGCTATCAGCCATCTCTGCTGAGGGGGCGCCTTCCCTGCTATCAGCCATCTCTGCTGAGGGGGCGCCTTCCCCCGCTATCAGCCATCTCTGCTGAGGGGGCGCCTTCCCTGCTATCAGTCATCTCTGCTGAGGGGGCGCCTTCCCCTGCTATCAGCCATCTGTGCTGAGGGGGCACTGTCCCCCGCTATCAGCCATCTCTGCTGAGGGGGGCCTTCCCCCGCTATCACCCATCTGTGCTGAGGGGGCACTGTCCCCCGCTATCAGCCATCTCTGCTGAGGGGGCGCCTTCCCCCGCTATCAGCCATCTGTGCTGAGGGGGCACTGTCCCCCTCTATCAGCCATCTCTGCTGAGGGGGCGCCGTCCCCTGCTATCAGCCATCTCTGCTGAGGGGGCGCCTTCCCCTCGTATCAGTCATCTCTGCTGAGGGGGTGCCTTCCCCTGCTATCAGCCATCTCTGCTTAGCGGGTGCCTCCCTGCTATCAGCCATCTCTGCTGAGGGGGCGCCTTCCCTGCTATCTGCCATCTCTGCTGAGGGGGCGCGTTCCCTGCTATTAGCCATCTCTGCTGAGGGGGCGCCGTCCCTTGCTATCAGCTATCTCTGCTGAGGGGGCGCCTTCCCCTGCTATCAGCCATCTCTGCTGAGGGGGCGCCTGCCCCCGCTATCAGTCATCTCTGCTGAGTGGGCGCCTTCCCTGCTATCAGCCATCTCTGTTGGGGGAGGCCTGTCCCCTGCTATCAGCCATCTCTGCTGAGGGGTGCCGTCCCCTGCTATCAGCCATCTCTGCTGAGGCGTCCCCTTCCCCTGCTATCAGCCATCTCTGCTGAGGGGGCGCCGTCCCCTGCTATCAGCCATCTCTTCTGAGGGGGCACCTTCCCCCGCTATCAGCCATCTCTGCTGAGGGGGCGCCTTCCCTGCTATCAGCCATCTCTGCTGAGGGGGCGCCTTCCCTGCTATCAGCCATCTCTGCTGAGGGGGCGCCATCCCCTGCTATCAGCCATCTCTGCTGAGGGGGCCCCGTCCCCCGCTATCAGCCATCTCTGCTCAGGGGGCGCCCACCCCTGCTATCAGTCATCTCTGCTGAGGTGGCGCCGTCCCGCGCTATCAGCCATCTCTGCTGAGGGGGCGCCGTCCTCTGCTATCAGTCATCTCTGCTGAGGGTGCGCCTTTTCCTGCTATCAGCCATCTCTGCTGAGGGGGCACCGTCCCCCGCTATCAGTCATCTCTGCTGAGGGGGCGCCTTCCCCTGCCATCAGCCATCTCTGCTGAGGGGGCCCCGTCCCCTGCTATCAGCCATCTCTGCTGAGGGGGCACCTTCCCCTGCCATCAGCCATCTCTGCTGAGGGGGCGCCATCCCCTGCTATCAGTCATCTCTGCTGAGGGGGCTCCTTCCCTGCAATCAGCCATCTCTGCTGAGGGGGCGCCGTCCACTGCTATCAGCCATCTGTGCTGAGGGGGCGCTCTCCCCCGCTATCAGTCATCTCTGCTGAGGGGGCGCCGTCTCCCGCTATCAGCCATCTCTGCTGAGGGGGCGCCGTCCCCCGCTATCAGCCATCTCTGCTGAGGGGGCGCAGTCCCCCGCTATCAGTCATCTCTGCTGTTGGGGCGCCGTCCCCTGCTATCAGTCATCTCTGCTAAGGGGGCGCCGTCCCTGCTATCAGCCATCTCTGCTGAGGGGGCGCCGTCCCCCGCTATCAGCCATCTCTGCTGAGGGGGCGCCGTCCCCTGCTATCAGTCATCTCTGCTAAGGGGGCGCCTTCCCTGCTATCAGCCATCTCTGCTGAGGGGGCGCCGTCCCCTGCTATCAACCATCTGTGTTGAGGGCTCGCCGTCCCCCTCTATCAGTCATTTCTGCTGAGGGGGCGCCTTCCCCCGCTATCAGCCATCTGTGCTGAGGGGGCACTGTCCCCCGCTATCAGCCATCTCTGCTGAGGGGGCGTCATCCCCTGCGATAAGCCATCTCTGCTGAGGGGGCGCCGTCGCCCGCTATCAGCCATCTCTACTGAGGAGGCGCCGTCCCCTGCTATCAGTCATCTCTGCTGAGGGGGCGCCGTCCCCCGCTATCAGCCATCTCTGCTGAGGGGGCGCCGTCCCCTGCTATCAGTCATCTCTGCTGAGGGGGCGCCATCCCCCGCTATCAGCCATTTCTGCTGAGGGGGCACCGTCCCCTGCTATCAGTCATCTCTGCTGAGGGTGCGCCTTTTCCTGCTATCAGCCATCTCTGCTGAGGGGGCACCCCCCCCCCGCTTTCAGTCATCTCTGCTGAGGGGGCGCCGTCCCCTGCTATCAGTCATCTCTGCTGAGGGGGCACCTTCCCTGCTATCAGCCATCTCTGCTGAGGGGGCGCCGTCCCCTGCTATCAGCCATCTGTGCTGAGGGGGCGCCTTCCCTGCTATCAGCCATCTCTGCTGAGGGGGTGCCGTCCCCCGCTATCAGTCATCTCTGCTGAGGGGGCGCCTTCCCTGCTATCAGCCATCTCTGCTGAGGGGGCGCCGTCCCCTGCTATCAGCCATCTGTGCTGAGGGGGCGCCGTCCCCCTCTATCAGTCATCTCTGCTGAGGGGGCGCCTTCCCCTGCTATCAGCCATCTCTGCTGAGGGGGCGCCTTCCCCCGCTATCAGCCATCTTTGCTGAGGGGGCACTGTCCCCCGCTATCAGCCATCTCTGCTGAGGGGGCGCCGTCCCCTGCTATCAGCCATCTGTGCTGAGGGGGCGCCGTCCCCCGCTATCAGTCATCTCTGCTGAGGGGGCGCCGTCCCCTGCTATCAGTCATCTCTGCTGAGGGGGCGCCTTCCCCCGCTATCAGTCATCTCTGCTGAAGGGGCACTGTCCCCCGCTATCAGCCATCGCTGCTGAGGGGGCGCCGTCCCCTGCTATCAGCCATCTGTGCTGAGGGGGCGCCGTCCCCCGCTATCAGTCATCTCTGCTGAGGGGGTGCCGTCCCCTGCTATCAGTGATCTCTGCTGAGGGGGCGCCTTCCCCCGCTATCAGTCATCTCTGCTGAGGGGGCGCCATCCCCCGCTATCAGTCATCTGTGCTGAGGGGGCGCCGTCCCCTGCTATCAGTCATCTCTGCTGAGGGGGCGCCTTCCCCCGCTATCAGTCATCTCTGCTGAAGGGGCACTGTCCCCCGCTATCAGCCATCTCTGCTGAGGGGGCGCCGTCCCCTGCTATCAGCCATCTGTGCTGAGGGGGCGCCGTCCCCCGCTATCAGTCATCTCTGCTGAGGGGGCGCCGTCCCCTGCTATCAGTCATCTCTGCTGAGGGGGCGCCTTCCCCCGCTATCAGTCATCTCTGCTGAGGGGGCGCCGTCCCCCGCTATCAGTCATCTCTTTTGGTGGAGGCCCGTCCCCTGCTATCAGCCATCTCTGCTGAGGGGGCGCCGTCCCCTGCTATCAGTCATCTCTGCTGAGGGGGCGCCGTCCCCTGCTATCAGCCCGCTATCAGCCATCTCCGCTGAGGGGGAGCAGCCCCCTGCTATCAGCCATCTGTGCTGAGGGGGCGCTGTCCCCCGCTATCAGTCATCTCTGCTGAGGGGGCGCCGTCCCCTGCTATCAGTCATTTCTGCTGAGGGGGCGCCTTCCCCCGCTATCAGTCATCTCTGCTTAGGGGGCGCCATCCCCCGCTATCAGTCATCTCTTTTGGGGGAGGCCCGTCCCCTGCTATCAGACATCTCTGCTGAGGGGGCGCCGTCCCCTGCTATCAGTCATCTCTGCTGAGGGGGCGCCGTCCCCTGCTATCAGCCATCTCTGCTGAGGGGGCGCCGTCCCCCGCTATCAGTCAGCTCTGCTGAGGAGGAGCCGTCCCCTGCTTTCAGCCATCTCTGCTGAGGGGGCGCCGCCCCCCGCTATCAGCCATCTCTGCTGAGGGGGCGCCGTCCCCTGCTATCAGCCATCTCTGCTGAGGGGGCGCCGTCCCCCGCTATCAGCCATCTCTGCTGATGGGGCGCCTTCCCTGCTATCAGTCATCTCTGCTGAGGGGGCGCCGTCCCCCGCTATCAGCCATCTCTGCTGAGGGGGCGCCGTCCCCCGCTATCAGCCATCTCTGCTGAGGGGGCGCCGTCCCCCGCTATCAGCCATCTCTGCTGAGGGGGGCCCCGTCCCCCGCTATCAGCCATCTCTGCTGAGGGGGCGCCGTCCCCCGCTATCAGCCATCTCTGCTGAGGGGGCGCCTTCCCCCGCTATCAGCCATCTCTGCTGAGGGGGCGCCTTCCCCCACTATCAGCCATCTCTGCTGAGGGGGCGCCTTCCCTGCTATCAGTCATCTCTGCTGAGGGGGCGCCTTCCCCCGCTATCAGTCATCACTGCTGAGGGGGCACCTTCCCTGCTAACAGCCATCTCTGCTGAGGGGGCGCCGTCCCCTGCTATCAGCCATCTGTGCTGAGGGGGCGCCGTCCCCCGCTATCAGTCATCTCTGCTGAGGGGGCGCCTTCCCCTGCCATCAGCCATCTCTGCTGAGGGGGCCCAGTCCCCCGCTATCAGCCACCTCTGCTGAGGGGGCACCTTCCCCTGCCATCAGCCATCTCTGCTGAGGGGGTGCCATCCCATGCTATCAGTCATCTCTGCTGAGGGGGCCCCGTCCCCCGCTATAAGCCATCTCTGCTGAGGGGGCGCCTTCCCCTGCCATCAGCCATCTCTGCTGAGGGGGCGCCGTCCCCCGCTATCAGTCATCTCTGGCGCCTTCCCTGCTATCAGACATCTGTGCTGAGGGGGCGCCGTCCCCCGCTATCAGTCATCTCTGCTGAGGGGGCGCCTTCCCCCGCTATCAGCCATCTCTGCTGAGGGGGCGCCGTCCCCCGCTATCAGCCATCTCTGCTGAGGGGGCGCTGTCCCCTGCTATCAGCCATCTCTGCTGAGGGGGCGCCGTCCTCCGCTATCAGTCATCTCTGCTGAGGGGGCCCCGTCCCTGCTATCAGCCATCTCTGCTGAGGGGGCGCCGTCCCCCGCTATCAGCCATCTCTGCTGAGGGGGCGCCGTCCCCTGCTATCAGTCATCTCTGCTGAGGGGGCGCCGTCCCCCTCTATCAGTCATCTCTGCTGAGGGGGCGCCTTCCCCCGCTATCAGCTATCTGTGCTGAGGGGGCACCGTCCCCTGCTATCAGCCATCTCTGCTGAGGGGGCGCCGTCGCCCGCTATCAGCCATCTCTACTGAGGGGGCGCCGTCCCCTGCTATCAGTCATCTCTGCTGAGGGGGCGCCGTCCCCCGCTATCAGCCATCTCTGCTGAGGGGGCGCCGTCCCCTGCTATCAGTCATCTCTGCTGAGGGGGCGCCATCCCCCGCTATCAGCCATCTCTGCTGAGGGGGCACTGTCCCCTGCTATCAGTCATCTCTGCTGAGGGTGCGCCTTTTCCTGCTATCAGCCATCTCTGCTGAGGGGGCACCCCCCCCCGCTGCTTTCAGTCATCTCTGCTGAGGGGGCGCCGTCCCCTGCTATCAGTCATCTCTGCTGAGGGGGCGCCTTCCCTGCTATCAGCCATCTCTGCTGAGGGGGCGCCGTCCCCTGCTATCAGCCATCTGTGCTGAGGGGGCGCCTTCCCTGCTATCAGTCATCTCTGCTGAGGGGGCGCCTTCCCCCGCTATCAGCCATCTCTGCTGAGGGGGGTGCCTTCCCCTGCTATCAGCCATCTGTGCTGAGGGAGCGCTGTCCCCCGCTATCAGCCATCTCTGCTGAGGGGGCGCCTTCCCCCGCTATCAGCCATCTGTGTTGAGGGGGCGCTGTCCCCCGCTATCAGCCATCTCTGCTGAGGGGGCGCGTTCCCCCGCTATCAGCCATCTGTGCTGAGGGGGCGCTGTCCCCCGCTATCAGCCATCTCTGCTGAGGGGGCGCCGTCCCCCGCTATCAGTCATCTCTGCTGAGGGGGCACCGTCCCCCGCTATCAGCCATCTCTGCTGAGGGGGTGCCTTCCCCTGCTATCACCCATCTCTGCTGAGGGGGTGCCTTCCCCTGCCATCAGCCATCTCTGCTGAGGGGGCGCCGTCCCCCGCTATCAGTCATCTCTGCTGAGGGGGTGCCTTCCCCCGCTATCAGCCATCTGTGCTGAGGGGGCACTGTCCCCCGCTATCAGCCATCTCTGCTGAGGAGGCGCCGTCCCCCGCTATCAGCCATCTCTGCTGAGGGGGCGCCGTCCCCCGCTATCAGTCATCTCTGCTGAGGGCGCGCTGTCCCCCACTATCAGCCATCTCTGCTGAGGGGGCGCCTTCCCCTGCTATCAGCCATCTCTGCTGAGGGGACGCCTTCCCCTGCTATCAACCATCTCTGCTGAGGGGGCGCCGTCCCTCGGTATCAGCCATCTGTGCTGAGGGGGCACCTTCCCCCGCTATGAGGGGGCACCGTCCCCCGCTATCAGCCATCTCTGCTGAGGGGGCGCCTTCCCCTGCTATCAGCCATCTCTGCTGAAGTGGCGCCATCCCCCGCTATCAGCCATCTCTGCTGAGGGGGCGCCTTCCCCCGCTATCAGTCATCTCTGCTGAGGGGGTGCCTTCCCCCGCTATGAGGGGGTGCCTTCCCCTGCTATCAGTCATCTCTGCTGAGGGGGCGCCTTCCCTGATAGCCATCTCTGCTGAGGGGACGCCGTCCCCTGCTATCAGCCATCTGTGCTGAGGGGGCGCCATCCCCCGCTATCAGTCATCTCTGCTGAGGGGGCGCCGTCCCCTGCTATCAGCCATCTCTGCTGAGGGGGCGCCTTCCCCAGCTATCAGCCATCTGTGCTGAGGGGGCGCCGTCCCCCGCTATCAGTCATCTCTGCTGAGGGGGCGCCGTCCCCTGCTATCAGTCATCTCTGCTGAGGGGGCGCCTTCCCCCGCTATCAGTCATCTCTGCTGAGGGGGCGCCGTCCCCCGCTATCAGTCATCTCTTTTGGGGGAGGCCCGTCCCCTGCTATCAGCCATCTCTGCTGAGGGGGCGCTGTCCCCTGCTATCAGTCATCTCTGCTGAGGGGGCGCCGTCCCCTGCTATCAGCCCGCTATCAGCCATCTCCGCTGAGGGGGAGCCGCCCCCTGCTATCAGCCATCTGTGCTGAGGGGGCGCTGTCCCCCGCTATCAGTCATCTCTGCTGAGGGGGCGCCATCCCCTGCTATCAGTCATCTCTGCTGAGGGGGCGCCTTCCCCCGCTATCAGTCATCTCTGCTGAGGGGGCGCCGTCCCCCGCTATCAGTCATCTCTTTTGGGGGAGGCCCGTCCCCTGCTATCAGACATCTCTGCTGAGGGGGCGCCGTCCCCTGCTATCAGTCATCTCTGCTGAGGGGGCGCCGTCCCCTGCTATCAGCCATCTCTGCTGAGGGGGCGCCGTCCCCCGCTATCAGTCAGCTCTGCTGAGGAGGAGCCGTCCCCTGCTTTCAGCCATCTCTGCTGAGGGGGCGCCGTCCCCCGCTATCAGCCATCTCTGCTGAAGGGGCGCCGTCCCCTGCTATCAGCCATCTCTGCTGAGGGGGCGCCGTCCCCCGCTATCAGCCATCTCTGCTGATGGGGCGCCTTCCCTGCTATCAGTCATCTCTGCTGAGGGGGCGCCGTCCCCCGCTATCAGCCATCTCTGCTGAGGGGGCGCCGTCCCTCGCTATCAGCCATCTCTGCTGAGGGGGCGCCGTCCCCCGCTATCAGCCATCTCTGCTGAGGGGGGCCCCGTCCCCCGCTATCAGCCATCTCTGCTGAGGGGGCGCCGTCCCCCGCTATCAGCCATCTCTGCTGAGGGGGCGCCTTCCCCCGCTATCAGCCATCTCTGCTGAGGGGGCGCCTTCCCCCGCTATCAGCCATCTCTGCTGAGGGGGCGCCTTCCCTGCTATCAGTCATCTCTGCTGAGGGGGCGCCTTCCCCCGCTATCAGTCATCTCTGCTGAGGGGGCACCTTCCCTGCTAACAGCCATCTCTGCTGAGGGGGCGCCGTCCCCTGCTATCAGCCATCTGTGCTGAGGGGGCGCCGTCCCCCGCTATCAGTCATCTCTGCTGAGGGAGCGCCTTCCCCTGCCATCAGCCATCTCTGCTGAGGGGGCCCCGTCCCCCGCTATCAGCCACCTCTGCTGAGGGGGCACCTTCCCCTGCCATCAGCCATCTCTGCTGAGGGGGTGCCATCCCCTGCTATCAGTCATCTCTGCTGAGGGGGCCCCGTCCCCTGCTATCAGCCATCTCTGCTGAGGGGGCGCCTTCCCCTGCCATCAGCCATCTCTGCTGAGGGGGCGCCGTCCCCCGCTATCAGTCATCTCTGGCGCCTTCCCTGCTATCAGACATCTGTGCTGAGGGGGCGCCGTCCCCCGCTATCAGTCATCTCTGCTGAGGGGGCGCCTTCCCCCGCTATCAGCCATCTCTGCTGAGGGGGCGCCGTCCCCCGCTATCAGCCATCTCTGCTGAGGGGGCGCTGTCCCCTGCTATCAGCCATCTCTGCTGAGGGGGCGCCGTCCCCCGCTATCAGTCATCTCTGCTGAGGGGGCCCCGTCCCCTGCTATCAGTCATCTCTGCTGAGGGGGCGCCATCCCCCGCTATCAGCCATCTCTGCTGAGGGGGCACCGTCCCCTGCTATCAGTCATCTCTGCTGAGGGTGCACCTTTTCCTGCTATCAGCCATCTCTGCTGAGGGGGCACCCCCCCCCCGCTGCTTTCAGTCATCTCTGCTGAGGGGGCGCCGTCCATTGCTATCAGTCATCTCTGCTGAGGGGGCGCCTTCCCTGCTATCAGCCATCTCTGCTGAGGGGGCGCCGTCCCCTGCTATCAGCCATCTGTGCTGAGGGGGCGCCTTCCCTGCTATCAGTCATCTCTGCTGAGGGGGCGCCTTCCCCCGCTATCAGCCATCTCTGCTGAGGGGGGTGCCTTCCCCTGCTATCAGCCATCTGTGCTGAGGGAGCGCTGTCCCCCGCTATCAGCCATCTCTGCTGAGGGGGCGCCTTCCCCCGCTATCAGCCATCTGTGTTGAGGGGGCGCTGTCCCCCGCTATCAGCCATCTCTGCTGAGGGGGCGCCTTCCCCCGCTATCAGCCATCTGTGCTGAGGGGGCGCTGTCCCCCGCTATCAGCCATCTCTGCTGAGGGGGCGCCGTTCCCCGCTATCAGTCATCTCTGCTGAGGGGGCACCGTCCCCGCTATCAGCCATCTCTGCTGAGGGGGCGCCTTCCCCTGCTATCACCCATCTCTGCTGAGGGGGTGCCTTCCCCTGCTATCAGCCATCTCTGCTGAGGGGGCGCCGTCCCCCGCTATCAGTCATCTCTGCTGAGGGGGTGCCTTCCCCCGCTATCAGCCATCTGTGCTGAGGGGGCACTGTCCCCCGCTATCAGCCATCTCTGCTGAGGAGGCGCCGTCCCCCGCTATCAGCCATCTCTGCTGAGGGGGCGCCGTCCCCCGCTATCAGTCATCTCTGCTGAGGGCGCGCTGTCCCCCACTATCAGCCATCTCTGCTGAGGGGGCGCCTTCCCCTGCTATCAGCCATCTCTGCTGAGGGGACGCCTTCCCCTGCTATCAACCATCTCTGCTGAGGGGGCGCCGTCCCTCGGTATCAGCAATCTGT
Organism: Ambystoma mexicanum; assembly: GCF_040938575.1. Lineage (NCBI taxonomy): Eukaryota > Metazoa > Chordata > Amphibia > Caudata > Ambystomatidae > Ambystoma > Ambystoma mexicanum. The sequence continues at coordinate 5,592,031 of NC_090940.1, forward strand.
GCTGAGGGGGCACCTTCCCCCGCTATGAGGGGGCGCCGTCCCCCGCTATCAGCCATCTCTGCTGAGGGGGCGCCTTCCCCTGCTATCAGCCATCTCTGCTGAAGGGGCGCCATCCCCCGCTATCAGCCATCTCTGCTGAGGGGGCGCCTTCCCCCGCTATCAGTCATCTCTGCTGAGGGGGTGCCTTCCCCCGCTATGAGGGGGTGCCTTCCCCTGCTATCAGTCATCTCTGCTGAGGGGGCGCCTTCCCTGCTATCAGCCATCTCTGCTGAGGGGGCGCCGTCCCCTGCTATCAGCCATCTGTGCTGAGGGGGCGCCATCCCCCGCTATCAGTCATCTCTGCAGAGGGGGCGCCGTCCCCTGCTATCAGCCATCTCTGCTGAGGGGGCGCCTTCCCCCGCTATCAGCCATCTGTGCTGAGGGGGCACTGTCCCCCGCTATCAGCCATCTCTGCTGAGGGGGCGCCGTCCCCTGCTATCAGCCATCTCTGCTGAGGGGGCGCCTTCCCTTGCTATAAGCCATCTCTGCTGAGGGGGAGCCTTCCCCTGCTATCAGCCATCTCTGCTGAGGGGGTGCCTCCCTGCTATCAGCCATCTCTGCTGAGGGGGCGCCTTCCCTGCTATCTGCCATCTCTGCTGAGGGGGCGCATTCCCTGCTATCAGCCACCTCTGCTGAGGGGGCGCCGTCCCCTGCTATCAGCCATCTCTGCTGAGGGGGCGCCTTCCCTGCTATCAGCCATCTCTGCTGAGGGGGCACCGTCCCCTGCTATCAGCCATCTGTGCTGAGGGGGCACTGCCCCCGCTATCAGCCATCTCTGCTGAGGGGGCGCCGTCCCCTGCTATCAGCCATCTCTGCTGAGGGGGCGCCTTCCCCTGCTATAAGCATCTCTGCTGAGGGGGAGCCTTCCCCTGCTATCAGCCATCTTTGCTGAGGGGGCGCCTCCCTGCTATCAGCCATCTCTGCTGAGGGGGCGCCTTCCCTGCTATCTGCCATCTCTGCTGAGGGGGCGCTTTCCCTGCTATCAGCCATCTCTGCTGAGGGTGCGCCGTCCCCTGCTATCACCCATCTCTGCTGAGGGGGCGCCTTCCCCTGCTATCAGCCATCTCTGCTGAGGGGGCGCCTTCCCCCGCTATCAGCCATCTCTGCTGAGGGGCGCCTTCCCCCGCTATCAGCCATCTCTGTTGGGGGAGGCCTGTCCCCTGCTATCAGCCATCTCTGCTGAGGGGGCGCCGTCCCCTGCTATCAGCCATCTCTGCTGAGGCGGCCCCTTCCCCTGCTATCAGCCATCTCTGCTGAGGGGGCGCCGTCCCCTGCTATCAGCCATCTCTTCTGAGGGGGCACCTTCCCCCGCTATCAGCCATCTCTGCTGAGGGGGCACCTTCCCTGCTATCAGCCATCTCTGCTGAGGGGGCGCCATCCCCTGCTATCAGCCATCTCTGCTGAGGGGGCGCCATCCCCTGCTATCAGCCATCTCTGCTGAGGGGGCGCCGCCCTCTGCTATCAGTCATCTCTGCTGAGGGTGCGCCTTTTCCTGCTATCAGCCATCTCTGCTGAGGGAGCACCGTCCCCCGCTATCAGTCATCTCTGCTGAGGGGGCGCCGTCCCCTGCTATCAGTCATCTCTGCTGAGGGGGCACCTTCCCTGCTAACAGCCATCTCTGCTGAGGGGGCGCCGTCCCCTGCTATCAGCCATCTGTGCTGAGGGGGCGCCGTCCCCCGCTATCAGTCATCTCTGCTGGGGGGGCGCCTTCCCCTGCCATCAGCCATCTCTGCTGAGGGGGCCCCGTCCCCTGCTATCAGCCATCTCTGCTGAGGGGGCACCTTCCCCTGCCATCAGCCATCTCTGCTGAGCGGGCGTAATCCCTGCTATCAGTCATCTCTGCTGAGGGGGCGCCTTCCCTGCTATCAGCCATCTCTGCTAAGGGGGCGCCGTCCCCTGCTATCAGCCATCTGTGCTGAGGGGGCGTCGTCCCCCGCTATCAGTCATCTCTGCTGAGGGGGTGCCGTCCCCCGCTATCAGCCTTCTCTGCTGAGGGGGTGCCGTCCCCTGCTATCAGCCATCTCTGCTGAGGGGGCGCCGTCCCCCGCTATCAGTCATCTCTGCTGAGGGGGCGCCGTCCCCCTCTATCAGCCATCTCTGCTGAGGGGGCGCTGTCCCCTGCTATCAGTCATCTCTGCTGAGGGTGCGCCTTTTCCTGCTATCAGCCATCTCTGCTGAGGGGGCACCGTCCCCCGCTTTCAATCATCTCTGCTGAGGGGGCGCCGTCCCCTGCTATCAGTCATCTCTGCTGAGGGGGCGCCTTCCCTGCTATCAGCCATCTCTGCTGAGGGGGCGCCGTCCCCTGCTATCAGCCATCTGTGCTGAGGGGGCGCCGTCCCCCGCTATCAGTCATCTCTGCTGAGGGGGCGCCTTCCCCCGCTATCAGCCATCTGTGCTGAGGGGGCACTGTCCCCCGCTATCAGCCATCTCTGCTGAGGGGGCGCCGTCCCCTGCTATCAGCCATCTGTGCTGAGGGGGCGCCGTCCCCCGCTATCAGTCATCTCTGCTGAGGGGGCGCCGTCCCCTGCTATCAGTCATCTCTGCTGAGGGGGCGCCTTCCCCCGCTATCAGTCATCTCTGCTGAAGGGGCACTGTCCCCCGCTATCAGCCATCTCTGCTGAGGGGGCGCCGTCCCCTGCTATCAGCCATCTGTGCTGAGGGGGCGCCGTCCCCCGCTATCAGTCATCTCTGCTGAGGGGGCGCCGTCCCCTGCTATCAGTCATCTCTGCTGAGGGGGCGCCTTCCCCCGCTATCAGTCATCTCTGCTGAGGGGGCGCCGTCCCCCGCTATCAGTCATCTCTTTTGGGGGAGGCCCGTCTCCTGCTATCAGCCATCTCTGCTGAGGGGGCGCCGTCCCCTGCTATCAGCCATCTCTCCTGAGGGGGAGCCGTCCCCCGCTATCAGCCATCTCTGCTGAGGGGGCGCCGTCCCCCGCTATCAGCCATCTCTGCTGAGGGGGCACCTTCCCTGCTATCAGTCATCTCTGCTGAGGGGGCGCCGTCCCGTGCTATCAGCCATCTCTGCTGAGGGGGCGCCATCCACCGCTATCAGCCATCTCTGCTGACGGGGCGCCGTCCCCTGCTATCAGCCATCTCTGCTGAGGGGGCGCCTTCCCTGCTATCAGCCATCTCTGCTGACGGGGCGCCTTCCCCCGCTATCAGCCATCTCTGCTGAGGGGGCGCCTTCCCTGCTATCAGTCATCTCTGCTGAGGGGGCGCCTTCCCCCGCTATCAGCCATCTCTGCTAAGGGGGCGCCTTCCCCCGCTATCAGCCATCTGTGTTGAGGGGGCGCTGTCCCCCGCTATCAGCCATCTCTGCTGAGGGGGCGCCTTCCCCCGCTATCAGCCATCTCTGCTGAGGGGGCGCTGTCCCCCGCTATCAGCCATCTCTGCTGAGGGGGCGCCGTCCCCCACTATCAGTCATCTCTGCTGAGGGGGCGCCGTCCTCCGCTATCAGCCATCTCTGCTGAGGGGGCGCCTTCCCCTGCTATCACCCATCTCTGCTGAGGGGGTGCCTTCCCCTGCTATCAGCCATCTCTGCTGAGGGGGCGCCGTCCCCCGCTATCAGTCATCTCTGCTGAGGGGGCGCCTTCCCCCGCTATCAGCCATCTGTGCTGAGGGGGCACTGTCCCCCGCTATCAGCCATCTCTGCTGAGGAGGCGCTGTCCCCCGCTATCAGTCATCTCTGCTGAGGGGGCGCCGTCCCCCGCTATCAGCCATCTCTGCTGAGGGGGCGCCGTCCCCCGCTATCAGTCATCTCTGCTGAGGGGGCGCCGTCCCCCTGCTATCAGCCATCTCTGCTGAAGGGGCGCCTTCCCCTGCTATCAGCCATCTCTGCTGAGGGGGCGCCGTCCCCCGCTATCAGCCATCTGTGCTGAGGGGGCGCCTTCCCCTGCTATGAGGGGGCGCCGTCCCCCGCTATCAGCCATCTCTGCTGAGGGGGCGCCTTCCCCTGCTATCAGCCATCTCTGCTGAGGGGGCGCCATCCCCCGCTATCAGCCATCTGTGCTGAGGGGGCGCCTTCCCCTGCTATGAGGGGGCGCCGTCCCCCGCTATCAGCCATCTCTGCTGAGGGGGCGCCATCCCCTGCTATCAGCCATCTGTGCTGAGGGGGCGCCGTCCCCCGCTATCAGTCATCTCTGCTGAGGGGGCGCCGTCCCCCACTATCAGTCATCTCTGCTGAGGGGGCGCCATCCCCCGCTATCAGCCATCTCTGCTGAGGGGGCACCTTCCCCCGCTATGAGGGGGTGCCTTCCCCTGCTATCAGTCATCTCTGCTGAGGGGGCGCCGTCCCTCGCTATCAGCCATCTCTTTTGGGGGAGGCCCGTCTCCTGCTATCAGCCATCTCTGCTGAGGGGGCGCCGTCCCCTGCTATCAGCCATCTCTCCTGAGGGGGCGCCGTCCCCCGCTATCAGCCATCTCTGCTGAGGGGGCGCCGTCCCCCGCTATCAGCCATCTCTGCTGAGGGGGCACCTTCCCTGCTATCAGTCATCTCTGCTGAGGGGGCGCCGTCCCGTGCTATCAGCCATCTCTGCTGAGGGGGCGCCATCCACCGCTATCAGCCATCTCTGCTGACGGGGCGCCGTCCCCTGCTATCAGCCATCTCTGCTGAGGGGGCGCCTTCCCTGCTATCAGCCATCTCTGCTGACGGGGCGCCTTCCCCCGCTATCAGCCATCTCTGCTGAGGGGGCGCCTTCCCTGCTATCAGTCATCTCTGCTGAGGGGGCGCCTTCCCCCGCTATCAGCCATCTCTGCTAAGGGGGCGCCTTCCCCCGCTATCAGCCATCTGTGTTGAGGGGGCGCTGTCCCCCGCTATCAGCCATCTCTGCTGAGGGGGCGCCTTCCCCCGCTATCAGCCATCTCTGCTGAGGGGGCGCTGTCCCCCGCTATCAGCCATCTCTGCGGAGGGGGCGCTGTCCCCCGCTATCAGTCATCTCTGCTGAGGGGGCGCCGTCCCCCGCTATCAGCCATCTCTGCTGAGGGGGCGCCTTCCCCTGCTATCACCCATCTCTGCTGAGGGGGTGCCTTCCCCTGCTATCAGCCATCTCTGCTGAGGGGGCGCTGTCCCCCGCTATCAGTCATCTCTGCTGAGGGGGCGCCTTCCCCCGCTATCAGCCATCTGTGCTGAGGGGGCACTGTCCCCCGCTATCAGCCATCTCTGCTGAGGAGGCGCTGTCCCCCGCTATCAGTCATCTCTGCTGAGGGGGCGCCGTCCCCCGCTATCAGCCATCTCTGCTGAGGGGGCGCCGTCCCCCGCTATCAGTCATCTCTGCTGAGGGGGCGCCGTCCCCCTGCTATCAGCCATCTCTGCTGAGGGGCGCCTTTCCCTGCTATCAGCCATCTCTGCTGAGGGGGCGCCTTCCCCCGCTATCAGCCATCTCTGCTGAGGGGGCGCCATCCCCCGCTATCAGCCATCTGTGCTGAGGGGGCGCCTTCCCCTGCTATGAGGGGGCGCCGTCCCCCGCTATCAGCCATCTCTGCTGAGGGGGCGCCGTCCCCTGCTATCAGCCATCTGTGCTGAGGGGGCGCCGTCCCCCGCTATCAGTCATCTCTGCTGAGGGGGCGCCGCCCCCCGCTATCAGCCATCTCTGCTGAGGGGGCGCCGTCCCCTGCTATCAGCCATCTGTGCTGAGGGGGCGCCGTCCCCCGCTATCAGTCATCTCTGCTGAGGGGGCGCCGTCCCCCGCTATCAGTCATCTCTGCTGAGGGGGCGCCGTCCCTCGCTATCAGTCATCTCTGCTGAGGGGGAGACTTCCCCCGCTATCAGCCATCTGTGCTGAGGGGGCGCCGTCCCCCGCTATCAGTCATCTCTGCTGAGGGGGCGCCATCCCCCGCTATCAGCCATCTCTGCTGAGGGGGCGCCTTCCCCCGCTATGAGGGGGTGCCTTCCCCTGCTATCAGTCATCTCTGCTGAGGGGGCGCCGTCCCCCGCTATCAGCCATCTCTGCTGAGGGGGCACCTTCCCTGCTATCAGTCATCTCTGCTGAGGGGGCGCCGTCCCCTGCTATCAGCCATCTGTGCTGAGGGGGCGCCTTCCCCCGCTATGAGGGGGTGCCTTCCCCTGCTATCAGCCATCTCTGCTGAGGGGGTGCCTTCCCTGCTATCAGCCATCTCTGCTGAGGGGGTGCCTTCCCTGCTATCAGTCATCTCTGCTGAGGGGGCGCCGTCCCCCTGCTATCAGCCATCTCTGCTGAAGGGGCGCCTTCCCCTGCTATCAGCCATCTCTGCTGAGGGGGCGCCGTCCCCCGCTATCAGCCATCTGTGCTGAGGGGGCGCCTTCCCCTGCTATGAGGGGGCGCCGTCCCCCGCTATCAGCCATCTCTGCTGAGGGGGCGCCTTCCCCTGCTATCAGCCATCTCTGCTGAGGGGGCGCCATCCCCCGCTATCAGCCATCTCTGCTGAGGGGGTGCCTTCCCCTGCTATCAGTCATCTCTGCTGAGGGGGCGCCATCCCCCGCTATCAGCCATCTCTGCTGAGGGGGCGCCTTCCCCCGCTATGAGGGGGTGCCTTCCCCTGCTATCAGCCATCTCTGCTGAGGGGGCGCCATCCCTGCTATCAGCCATCTCTGCTGAGGGGGTGCCTTCCCTGCTATCAGTCATCTCTGCTGAGGGGGCGCCATCCCCCGCTATCAGCCATCTCTGCTGAGGGGGTGCCTTCCCCTGCTATCAGTCATCTCTGCTGAGGGGGCGCCATCCCCCGCTATCAGCCATCTCTGCTGAGGGGGCGCCTTCCCCCGCTATGAGGGGGTGCCTTCCCCTGCTATCAGCCATCTCTGCTGAGGGGGCGCCATCCCTGCTATCAGCCATCTCTGCTGAGGGGGCGCCTTCCCTGCTATCAGTCATCTCTGCTGAGGGGGCGCCGTCCCTCGCTATCAGCCAGATCACACATTCTACGTCCTCCCGCAGTGCTGTTGAAACGTATCGGCGCACTTTAGCTGCATTTTCTTTTCTGATGGGCAAAGACGCATTGTAGTCATGCTATAATAGATGGGTTTTGCAGAGTGCAACACTCACCCTAAATGGGTGTCTCGGCGCTATTCAGTAAAGAGTGAAAAGAGCAGGGACATGTGTGCACTGGGAACATTACAGAGATGTGTCTTTCGTCTTTTCCTAAATGTCCTTCCGTGAATCCACGGCAATGAGTTCCAAAGTCTGATGGCCGCACCTGGAGAGACTGGTCTCCCGCAGCAGGTGACTCAGTCTTCTGATGAGGCAGGGGCCCTTGGTCACCAGGAGTGACTGGCCTCCTGCAGCAGGAGAGTGGCTTCCCGCAGCAGGAGAGACTGGCCTCCCGCAGCAGCAGAGACTGGCCTCCAGCAGCAGGGGAGACTGGCCTCCCACAGCAGGTGACTCAGTCGTCTGCTGCGACAGGGGCCCTTGGTCACCAGGAGTGACTGGCCTCCTGCAGCAGGAGAGACTGGCCTCTGGCAGCAGGTGGCTCAGTCTTCTGCTGGGACAGGGGCCCTTGGTCACCAGGAGAGACTGGCCTCCCACAGCAAGAGAGACTGGCCTCACACAGCAGGTGGATCAGTCTTCTGCTGGGACAAGGGCCTTGGTCACCACGAGAGACTGGCCTCCAGCAGCAGGAGAGACTGGCCTCCCACAGCAGGTGGATCAGTCTTCTGCTGGGACAAGGGCACTTGGTCACCAGGAGAGACTGGCCTCCCGCAGCAGGAGAGACTGGCCTCCGGCAGCAGGTGGCTCCGTCCTCTGCTGGGGCAGGGGTCCTTGATGCACGTGTTCAGATGTATTGCTAAAGGGCTGGCTATTGGGAACATCTGTACGCATGCTTCCTGCCAGCCCGTGTGAGGGTGGATGGCCGGAAACTTCTTAGCCTACTTAAAGGCCCGGCTGCCCTACGTCCTACCTTTTGTCAATAGTATAATCTGGCAAACGCAGATAGATGGCGTCATTAAAATCAAGGCGTGGGGCGACCAGGGCGGTACAGATCCGCCCCTGCTCTGATTGGGTTCATAGGGAAACATGTTCTTGAAGTTCCTAATGATAAAGTCTCCTTTTTGTTGTTGTTTCCGAGGCTGAATTATAGACATCTGACTTCGGGTCTCTGCAGCAGCAGGACTGTGTTGCTGCTGTGACTGAGGCTCTCATGGACGCCGGCGCCCAAGCGCTGCGCCTCTGGGCTGGGACTGCATGGGGCATTGCCCAAGGGCTGCGGCCAGCAAGAAGGGGTCCAGAGATGAAACTTCTGACTGCACATAAATCGGAGCAATGGAAGGAAATGAGCTTTACAGCCTCGGAAGCTCCACGAAATGTCGAGTGATTGTGTCAACGGTTTTGGGTTCGCGATGGGAAATCCCCCTCTCTAACGTGACAGGGGGTTTAGATTCTATTAAAGACAGGAGGCGAGTATTATGCATTTCCATCTTCACTCTGAAACCACAGCAGCAAAGACAAAACTTTACAAACAAAAAGTTTCACCAACAGAACTAGATAAGAGTTCAATGACCATGCATGGGGAACTCCCCAAACCATCATGGAGGACAGCTCATGCCCTGCAGGGAACCAATGAGCAGGGACACTCCTCTATATATATCCATTACTCTAACCCCAACCTCTCTTTCAGAGTAAAGATGGAAATGCATAATATGAAGCCTACTGTCATGCCATAGAATCCCCTGAGATTTATGTAAACACCCCTCTGTTCGCTCTGGCCAGCGTGTGCAGTCCCTCGTGTGGCCTACTCTATTTATGCAAGCCGCCATATTGGTTCCTCCCAAACGTGTTATGACGTCCGTACGTCACAGCCTTTTAGCCAATGGCGGTCCGCCATATTAGTTCATGTTGGCTGCAATTTTCAATCATGTTCGTGTGCATCTTTGTGATGTCCTCACTCTTTTCTCCTTGGACGGAAGTCCTCTGTTTATGTTTGTGTGTGTTTCGCGGGCTGCGACCCACGTGAGTAAAGGGGCGGGGTTACCGCCCGCAGGGCAGTTCGAGCGTGGGTTCACCGAATAAAGACGTGTTGCACCCCAGCTCTGCGTTGGCCCTCTCTTGGCATGAATGAGTGTGAGTCCGACAGCAGAGTGTGAGGAGGTCCATGTGCGAGCACATTACACTGGCGACGAGGCGGACACGAAGTCCCACCGTGCCTGCAATCTCCGGTCCGCTGCTCGTGGTGTGCTACCTGACACCACTGGCAGCCTAGGACTTCGGTTGCCTGGGGGCCTGCCGCGGTGGGTGGAGCGCAAAAGCGCCCCACCATCCGCCCCCCCGGCGCGAGCGCCTCTGCTGATCCGCGGGTGGAGCAGCTGCGACAGCTCCCCGCAGGAGCAGGTAATCCGGGCGGTGGAGAACGTTTCTCCCGCCGATGGCAACGCCTGGGAGGCCCAGCCCACGCACGTTGGAAACATCAGCGGGTAGAGCGGAGACTCCCCATTTGCACATCCCGGGCGGTAGAGGAGCACTGGCCTCCCGCAGTCGGCATCACGCGCAGTCGAGCGGTGGAGGAGCGAACCTCCCGCTCCAACGGCATACGTCAGAGGGGTAAGAGCAAGCCCCTCTCCCCTTCCAACACAAGTTTCACCAGCCACACTACGCACCCGCTGACACGCGGCACGGTGCTCTTTCCCTTCCCCACCAACCGGCACTCATCGTTGCAGAACATTTGAGCGGGAAAGGCACACCAGAGACTCCCAACCCACTACAGCGCCCCCTGCTGGCACCAAGGCACCATCGCGCCAGGAAAAGGGAACGCCCATCCAGCAAACTGCTATAGCACCGCTGCTGGTGCCAAGACTCCACCGTGTCTAGGCAAAGGAACCACCAGCCAGCTCAGCCACAATAACACATATTGAACACGTTCCCATGAGCAACTCAGAGGAGGACTCACTGACCGTTCCAGTGACTCCAATCGGCACAGGCCTTAGGAAAATGACGGACAGCCTGTTAACCCAGCTGCCAGCATATTTCGCCCTCACCGACACCGGCACTCTTGGATCAAGGTGGAAGAGGTGGCTGAGGGACTTAGAAGTGTGCTTGAAAGCAGCAGGTACTTTACAAGACGAACAAAAGCTCAATCTCCTAAATCACGCTGTAGGATCAAATGTGCGAGACATTCTTGAGGAAATACCTGAGAGCAACATAGACACGTACCTCAAGCTAAAAACAACGCTCACGGAATATTTCACACCTCACACAAATGTGGATTATGAACGGCACATCTTCCACACCACCAAACAGCATAAAGGCCAAACCATAGATGCGTTCGTCATGAGACTCCGAGCAAAAATGAAACACTGTGATTTCAATAATTACTCCAATGAGGAGGCCCTCAGATCACAAATCATAGTGGGGTGTGAAAGTGCTGATTTCCGCAAACGACTGTTGCAGCAGCCACGCACCTTAGATGAAATCCTGCACCTGGCTCGATCTGACGCGGCCCTTGCCGCACAAGTTGAAGGTCTGGACGACATAAAGATCACCCACGGAAAACACGAAAGCCTCAACAAACTGGAGGGGACAGCAAGAAACTGTGACCCTTTCTGCTACCGGTGCGGACATGAATACCCCCACGAAGGAACGTGCCCCGCAATGGGTCAGAACTGCTCCGTGTGTGGTAGAGAAAACCATTACAAAGCCGTATGTCTAATTTTCCCCAGCAAAATGAGAGGAGCAGGAAGAAACTACAAGTCCATGCCAGAACCGGAACAGAATCAAGCAACACCCCACCCCCATCAGGGATCACACCAATCCCATGAGCAAGGGCGCCACAAACACCACGATGAACTAACGGAAAGAAGGCACGACAGGAGAGAATGGAGGGAGAACAAGACCCCACTTCCCAAGGCGAGAAGAAGACCACGAAGGTACATACGGTGCCTCATCGAACAGTCAAAGTCAGACAGCGTGTCGAGTGCATCATCCGACGAAAAAGCACACCAACCGGGAAGACACCCGGAAACACCAAGAAAGAAAGGATACCTATACGCCCTAGGAAACAGCACAGCAAAGGAACATAGCCCAATACTCAGAATACAGGTGAATCAGACGGCAGCAGAGTTCCTAATTGACACGGGGCAACGGTGAACGTAATCAGCGAAAAGGTCTATAAAAGCATACCAAATGCCCCGTGCCTGCAACCAGCTCGAACACTCATTTTTCCATATGGATCAAAGACCCCGCTGGCATGCAAAGGGTTCTTCATGGCATCGTGTCAATATAAGGAACATGAAAAGAAGATCCCCATGCACGTCCTGGAGGCAGCTACTGAGAGTGGATGCATACTGAGCTATCGAGCAGCTATAGAAATGGGACTAATCCACATATTGTACCGTCGCATGGTACACAAATATCTAGACCCCACCGCAAGCATAGACCAAGTCTTCCCATCACTGTTCAAAGGCCTCGGAAAGTTGAAGGGCAGGCAGATAGAACTGCACATCGACACCACGGTCACGCCCATAGCACAACACTACCGAGGAATACCCATCAATATTCAAAAACAAGTTGTGAATGAACTGACAAAGCTGCTGGAGGCAGACATCATTGAGCCCGTGGAAGGACCTACCCCATGGGTCGCTCCAATTGTACCCGTGCCCAAAAGAGACTCCCAAGACATCCGAATATGCGTAGAGATGAGAAGGCCAAACGAGGCTATATTAAGGGAACGCCACCAAGCCCCAAGAATAACTGACATGGTACATCTGTTGAACGGGGCCACCGTGTTCTCAAAGCTGGACCTCAACAAAGGGTATCACCAGTTGGAACTCAGGAAAAGCTCCCGATATATTATATAACCACGTTCGCCACCCACCTAGGACTCTTCCGTTACAAACGGCTAAGTTTTGGTGTGTCATCAGCGGCTGAAATTTTTCAAGCAGAAATTCATAACGTCATCAAACATGTACCAAACTGCCTGAACTACAGTGACGACATACTGGTGTTCGGACAAAATCAAGAGCAACACGACGACACGCTGAAGAGAGTGTGCATGGCCTTGGAAGAGGCACGGCTCACACTAAACAAGGACAAGTGTGAATTTCGCAAGAAAACACTCAATTTCTTTGGTCACATATTCGCCAAGAAGGGAATGACACCCGACCCGGAGAAAGTCAGCGCACTCCGAGAAGCCAAGCCGCCCGCCACCACATCAGACCTCAGGTCATTGCCTTGCAAGTTACTGCACCAGATACATAAGAGACTTCGCCTCCATTAGCGAACCCCTCCGAGCGCTCACCAAGCTCAACACAGACTTCACATGGACACCACAGTGCCAAGAAGCGTTTCAAGCAATCAAGGACCGCATCTCCGATGCCCGAAACATGGCATATTTCGACCCCAAAAGAAAGACAGAACTTATTGTCGACGCTAGCCCAGTCGGCCTAGGCGCCATCTTAACACAACTAGATGACAGAGAAGAAGGCAGAAAACACATTGTAGCCTATGCCAGTCGAAGCCTTTCCAAGACCGAACAAGCCTACTCCCAGGCGGAGAAGGAAGGCCTGGCTGTAGTGTGGGCCTGCGAACACTTTCATTTGTTCCTATATGGGAAACCTTTTGTAGTCGTAACGGACCATCAAGCTCTCATCTTCATCTATGGCAATCCTCAGGCAAAAATGCCGCCACGAATAGCACGATGGGCACTCCGACTACAAGACTATCAATTCTCCATCACGCACAGACCCGGAAAGGAGCAGAACCCTGCAGATTTCCTCTCGAGACATCCAAAGGACGCGTGTGGACCAGAACCATCCATAGCTGACCAGTATATAAGATATGTCATTCACAACAACACGCCGCAAGGACTAGACATGGATCACATAGCTTGTGAGTCAAACACGGACCAAGGAATACAAACTATCCTCCGATGCCTAGAAACAGGGCGATGGAAGCAAGCCAAACAAATTTGAGAGACGATGAACGAAGACACCAAGCAGGACATCAAGTGCTTTCTAGCGGTGAAAAAAGAACTTGCAAAATCAGACGAAGGAATGCTACTAAAAGGCACAAAGCTCGTGATACCGTGCAGCCTGCGCCAGAAAGTACTAGAACTCGCCCATGAAGGACACCGAGGGATCGTATCCACCAAAAGGATGCTAAGGCAGAAGCTATGGTTCCCACAACTGGACTCTGCAGTAGAGGAACTATTACAAGACTGCCCCACCTGTGCACTTGTAAAGCCACACACTTCCCCAGAACCCCTAAACATGACCGTGCCTCCCGAGGGGACCTGGGAAGAAATAGCTGTGGATCATTTTGGGCCCATGGAAGGAGGAGAATACATTCTGGTGGCCGTTGATGAATACTCAAGGTACCCCGATCTACAGATAGTCCCGTCAACATCAGCACATCATACCATACCAGCCCTGGATCGCATGTTCGCAACATACGGAGTACCTAAGGTAGTAAATTCCGACAATGGACCTCCGTTCACCGGGCAGGACTTCCAAAGATTCGCCGAATACATGGGTTTCAGGCACAGAAAAGTGACACCCCTATGGCCACAGGCCAATGGAACAGTCGAGCGGTTCATGAGCAACATCAAACGCACTACACAAATTGCTCGCATTACGGGAGAACCTGTCGAGAAGCTGTTATACCAACTCATGCGAGACTACAGGAATAAGCCACACAGCACCACTGGGAAAACACCTTCCGAAATAATGTTCGGGCGAACGATAAGAACACGAATACCTCACGTGGCCATTGAGGAAGATCAATACGAAAGGGATGCAGAAATGAGGGAAAAGGACAAACGCATGAAGGAGAACATGAAAAGAGCCGCGGATACCACACGACGAGCCAAAACAAGTGATTTGGCACCAGGAGACATGGTGATAGTCCATCAACCCCAGCATAGGAAAAACATAGCACCATTCAACGAGGACCCTCTCCTCATCGTCCACAAGAAGGGGTCACTTATCACTGCGGAGGGAGACCGCAAGTCCATAACGAGAAACTCATCTCACTTCAGACGAGTGTCGAGGGCCCCAGCTTTAGGTGACACAAACTTGAGTGATGAGTTCACCCCATGGGACGTTCCATATGAAGGAGACAGAGAAGACTCGGACGGAGACGTAGTTTCCGAGACCCAAACAGACCCGTCGACCAGGACCGAGAGTCGACCAGCGAGAACGAAAAGGAAACCCCATCGCCTCATCGAGGAAATGAACTGAGCCGGACTTAAGGTTTAGTGACGGGAGGGTGTGATGTCCTCACTCTTTTCTCCTTGGAAGGAAGTCCTCTGTTTATGTTTGTGTTTTTTTCGCGGGCTGCGACCTGCGTGTGTTAAGGGGCGGGGTTACCGTCCGCAAGGCAGTTCGAGCCTGGGTTCACCGAATAAAGACATGTTGCACCCCAGCTCTGCGTTGGCCCTCTCTTGGCATGAATGAGTGTGAGTCCGACAGCAGAGTGTGAGGAGGTCCATGTGTGAGCACATTACAATCTTGGACCTTAGAATTAGGTTTTTCTCCTTTATACCTCCCCATTCTGCCTCTCATTGATCGTAGGTTTTAATGTGTGTAGTTGTGATACCTGTGGTCATTTAGCAGTAGTGCCCACCAGCTTTAGGCTGAACACCCAAAGGCCACTAAGAAGAACAGGTCTGATGGGCAGGACAGGGCCATCACGGGGAGGAGGGGGGCAGGAGGGGCAAACTGCCCCGGGCCTCGCGGCCCCCTCTCCTAATGAGAAGGCAGCACAGTCACCCGTGTCCTTTATTCACACGAGGGACTGTGCTGTCTCCTCTCTGCCACTTCAATGATTTTGCTGTTTGTTGCAAAGTGGTTTGACTCTGCACCAAACAGCAAAATAATGGAAGACAGCAGGGCTCAGAAGTGACAGCTGACAATATAGACATGCTGCCTGACAAGAGAGGACTCCTCTGCTGCCAGTCAGTGTGTTCACGTTGCTCAGCGTGACCACCCTGACTGACAGGAGAGGAGTTCTCTCCATTCAGGCAGCATCTTTACATGTCGGAGTGAGTGCCATCCGGTCCCCTGTGGCTGTGCAGGGGCTTTTCAGGTGTGCATGGAGGTAAGGTAAGTGTTTTTTATTTTAATTTAAATGTGTATATATGTGTAGTATATATGTGTATTTAAATTAAATGAGTATGTATATGTGCATGAATGTGTGTGTGTATGTTGGTGTTTATGTTTATGTCAATGCTGTGTTTGGTTTTATGTATGCGTGCCTGCAAGGAGTTGTGACTGGTGGATGAATGCATGGGTGAAAGTGTTGTATGTGAGTGTGCGCCAGCCCCCACCCCTAAATTTAGCAGACCTGCGGGCCACTTAATTAAGGGGTGGGGTCATGGCATCAGAGGTGCACCTAGGCTAAATTTTCAGGGGGCGACGGAGTGGGACTAACATTTCAAATGTTGGGAGGGACGCTAAATTCAGAGCCTGTGGGGGAGGGGCAAACTTACTTATGTGGGCACATCGAATATGTTTCCACATTAAAATGAGACTAATCTGATGAAGCTTCAATGTTACAAGCAGCTACCTCTCGCCCTCATTTCTGAAATGTCACACTTAAGGCCTGCTGTGAGAATGAGATGTCTCATGTCACCACTTCCCTTCTAATCACTCCCCTAGCATGCAAGTGCTAACCCCACATCACAATTTCAATTACCTAAAAATGTATGGATATGAATGCAGGTACTAACAGTGAACTGTTTTATGTTAGTAATTTCAGGGCCTTTGCTAATAGCGAAGCTCAGGCCTCGTTTAATGTCTGTGTCTTGTTCCATCTGGTCACAGCTCTGTTGGTCAGCCCGGCAGGGGCTGGATGACAGTTTTGAAAGCGGATGGTGAGTGGGGCCAATGTGGGGCCAATAAACCCATTGTGCTGTCGGTCTCACCACTGAGGGATGGCGTCTGGCTCTTTCAGATTTTGTAGTTGAAATGTGCCCCCAAGCAGCTTCCCCCATGTTGGCAGTCTTATGACACAGACACCTAATGATAGTCTGCAGCTTTTAACCACCTCACTGTATTATTTTGACTTAATTATTGATTTAAGCACTCCACAGGTGCCTTGGCCTTTTTTTCCAATCTGTAAGGCCTGGGGTGCCCCACAAACATCGCAAAGAAATGGCCCCCCCAGCCCTGACACATCTTCAACCAGCCCTGCTCCCACTTCCCTCCAAAACCCTGAGCCCACCTAGGAAGCTGAATAGCAATTTCACATTCCCCTTGGCCGCTAGTCCTACCCTTCACCCTAATTCAGAGGCTTTTTACTTTCATAATGCTATGCTAATCTCTGGAGAGGTGGGCCATCTAAAAGCTGACACCAGAAGTTAAGACTTTGGCTTTATCAAAGTGAGGCTGTTGATATCGCATGGATAGGCATTTGTACTCTGCATGTTTGATGCTTCTGCCGCTCCATAATGAGAGCTACGGGCTGGCGACACTTCGAGAGAGGCCTTCTGCCCAAGTAGCCAGGTCGAGTCAACAAAACCCAACATTTTGGGAGAGGGCTAGAGTCTGAACCGCTCAATGGTGTTGCACCCTACGTGTCTTTCACTGAAGTCCTGTTAAATTGAATTTAGGCCAATCGAGCCAGTAATAGCACTTATGGTGCACAGTGAGCCTGGGCATACTTTCTGTGGCATGGCATGTTTACTGGTTGGGAGGGCGTATATGGTAATAATGGCATATATTGGTGCAGCCTGCATGGACCGCATGGGAACAACCAGCATGAATATATCTTTATACTAGCATATGTTGTGTGCAACGGCGGAATGAATTACATTGGAAAATGTTCCTGTGCACAGTTGGTGACTTGCAACTATTGGGATTTTCCATGCGCTTCCATACAAAACCAATTGCAAACTGTATTTCAAACATTTTCTTGGGTGTGAGAAACCCCCTCAAATAACCCTTGTTTGGTTTGGACACCCTCACTGTGCTCTGCTGATCCTGCATAATTGGCACAAACATTTAAGCCTCTTCAGTTCAGAAATTCACCAGCCTCCACTGTACGTCATCCATCTGTCACTGTGTATGATGAGTGTTTTAATGCACACACAGGGGCAAGGTGCTCCTTAATGCTGGCGTCAGGCACCACATGCCGTCATTCCATCGAATATATGTTTATGCCTTTGATACAAAGGTTAGTCTGGCATAAAACCTTTCTTCAGTAGAGAAATCTAACTTTGCTGTAGTTGATTTGTAGTTGCAGTAATAAACCATATTTGGGTTCCTCCACACAGACTCAAGGGGAGATTTCTCGAGTCCCCTGTTTACGAAGGTGCTACCTCTGGTCCAGTGCGTAACATGAAAAGGGGGCCTCGCAAAATGATTTGCCTCGGGCCTCACCACATCTTGTGACAGCCCTGGGGCAGGGGATGGGCAGACCATCACTGTAGCATGCATTAGTACCACCCTAGCTGTGGCTGGACCCTGCGTCATGAGGCAACCACGTGGGGGTTCCCCTGAGTGGCCTTGCACCCACACTTCCTTATTTCTGTAAACCTATCACGTCACGTCCATGGCATTTGGCAACGTTTTCATTTTTATTTCGGTGCCCCAGGTTGTATGCTGTGTTGTGAAACCCGGGCAAGTGCAGCATATGGAGAAAGTCTGGAGTTGTGACACTTGTGGTCAGTCCTAAACCACCAGACGCGCTTCATGATCTACACAGATAGAAAAGGGGGAAGTGGCAGAAAATAACCTGCGTGAAGACATTGTGAACCCGTGTCTGGTTAACCCTGAACTCTAATGACCACACTATGAAACCAAACTTAAAACCGTAGAACATTTGCAGCTGCCAGTAAACCCTATGATTATCACCTCCATCCCCCTGCTGCGGGACAGGACCCCAGCTTCACCATGTCTAACCCCCTGCTGCGGGACAGGACCCCGGCTTCACCATGTCCACCCCCCTGCTGCAGGACAGGACCCCGGCTTCACCATGTCCACCCCCCTGCTGCGGGACAGGGCCCGATTCCCCTTGCCTCCTGCAGAGGATTTGGACCACTTCTCTAAGGATTTGTTCAAAACCCTTCTGTGATAAGCCTCCATCCACCACCATCTGGGGGTCCACCGCAGTGATAGCTCTATGATGGTGCAATGATAATGCTATCATGGTTCTTTGATGATGCTATGATGGGTCTATGATGGTGCTTCGATAATGCTATGATGGTTCTATGCAGGTTCTAAGCAGGTGCTATTGATGGCTCTATGATGGTACAATGTAGGTTCTATGATGGTGCTGTGATGGTGCTATACATGTTCTATCCTTGTTCTATGGCGGTGCAATGATGGAGCTATGATGGTGCTATGACAGTACTGTGATGGTGCTATGATGGTGGTACAGTAGTTCTATGTTGATGGTGTTATCTTGCTATGACAGTGCTATAATAGTTCTATGCTGGATGGTTCCAGGCTAGGTCTCCCTTAGCCCTCCTCTTACCCCCACCTGTGAGGCAAAGAATCTCAGGGTCATCTTTTGACTCCACACTTTCCTTCTCCGCACACATCTCTGAAGGGTACTCTGCCTTTCCTCTCCTTCCCTCAGAAGCTCACTGTCTCCCAAGCTCTGGTTCTCTCTAGGTTGGACTATTGCAACAGCCTCTTTCTAAATCTTCCTGCCTCTACTCTCCGCCCTCTGCAACTAATCCAGAACAGAACTGCAAGACTTGTCCTTGGCCTCAATCCCTGGGATCGTATCTCTCCAGCTCTGAAATCCCTCCTTTGGCTCCCAGTGGCAGCAATGATTAAATTTAAAACCCTCTGCATTGCCCAC
This sequence comes from Ambystoma mexicanum, assembly GCF_040938575.1. NCBI lineage: Eukaryota > Metazoa > Chordata > Amphibia > Caudata > Ambystomatidae > Ambystoma > Ambystoma mexicanum. Next base: position 5,610,773 of record NC_090940.1, read on the forward strand.
AAGGCTTTCTGGGGCCTGGGTCCAAAATACCTTCAACTATCCCTCTGTAAATACCTCCCCTCTCGAGCCCTTCACTCCTTTACGTCTAACTCCCTCAGGGTCAGTCGTTTTTCAAAGAAACAAGCTGGGGGTAGATCTCTGTCTTCGGCTGGGGCCTCCCTTTGGAACAGCCTCCTTGCCATGCTAAAACTTGAGGAGAACCATCTCTGGTTCCGGAAGCACCTCACGACCTTCCTCTTTGCTTCTGCCTTTGCCCCTCTTCTCCCCTGCTGATCTGTTTTTCTCTCTTGGCACTGCGCACCTGGCCACTCTCTGCCTTTCGGGCCCAGGAACCTGCGCACCCTTCCTCCCTCCTGCACTGCCTCTAGGCCTCCCCTTGCACTGGGATCTGTATCTGTAGACATACAGCCCCCCCTTCTTCTTCTGCACATATCAGATACACCCTATCTGACTCATCATGCACTTGCCACTTGCTGGCTGCACGACCACTTTTCACTGCCTTTATTTATTTATTTATTGCACTTATTATCTATTCTGTTCTCTCATCTGTTCCACACTTTCCACTTCTCCCCCTTCCACGTATTTTCCCCTTTTCCCTTTTCCATGCACTTACGCATTCTTAATGTCACTGGGCCTAGTAAGATCGTTGTTTTTGTTCTCCTTTGTTCCCCTCCCTTTGCTTGGTCGCGCTCTGAAACACTTGTGTATAAGCGCGATATAAATAAAATATCATATCATAGGTCTATGATGTGCTATGATGGCTCTATGATGGTGCTATGATGGTTCTTTGATTGTGATATGATAATGCTAGGATTGCTCTATGGAGGTGCTATGATGGTTCTATGATGATGCTATGATGGTTCTTTGTGATATGATAATTCTAGGATTGCTCTATGGATGTGCTATGATGGTTCTATGATGGTGCTATGATGGTTCTTTGATTGTGATATGATAATGCTAGAATTGCTCTATGGAGGTGCTATGATGGTTCTATGATGATGCTATGATGGTTCTTTGATTGTGATATGATAATGCTAGGATTGCTCTATGGATGTGCTATGATGGTTCTATGATGGTGCTATGATGGTTCTTTGATTGTGATATGATAATGCTAGGATTGCTCTATGGTGGTGCTATGATGGCTCTATGATGGTGCTATGATGGTTCTTTGATTGTGATATGATAATGCTAGGATTGCTCTATGGTGGTGCTATGATGATTCTATGATGGTGCTATGATGGTTCTTTGATCGTGATATGATAATGCTAGGATTGCTCTATGGAGGTGCTATGATGGCTCTATGATGGTGCTATGATGGTTCTTTGATTGTGATATGATAATGCTAGGATTGCTCTATGGAGGTGCTATGATGGTTCTATGATGGTGCTATGATATGCTTTGAAGGTTCTGTGCTGGTGATATGATGGTGGTGGGATGCAGCTGTGACATTAATGTGATAGTGATAGAACAGTACTGTGATGGTGCTATAAATGTTCTATGCTGGTTCTACGGTGGTGCCATTATGTATATATGATGATGCTATGATGGATCTATGATGGTGCTATGACGGTACTGTGGTGGTGCTATGATGATATGATATGATATGGCATTTGTAATGCGCCTATACACAAGTGTTTCAAGGCGCGACGAGGCAGGGGGGGAACAAGGGGAGACAGACAACAATCCTACTAGGCCAGGTGTCAATCAGATCGCGCAAGTGCAAAGGGTAGAGGGGAAGGGAAAAGTGCAAGGGGGAAAGGGAGAGGGGAAAGTGCAGTACAGGGTTATTAGCATACAGCATACAGGATAAATAACAAGGGCCAGCTGGTGGCAAGTGTGAAGTAAGTGCAGACAAGTGCTGGGAAGGGGGGGCTGAAGGGATACAGACACAGTCCCGCAGTGCAGGGGTTGCCAGGGAGGCAGTGCAGGGGAGAGTGGCTGGGCCAAGGACCGAGAACGGTGAATGGCCCAGTTGCAGATTCAGTGCAGTTTCAGTAGTATTAGCAGGGGAGAGGGGGAGAGAAAGCGGAGGCAAAGAGGAAGGTTTTAAGGTGCTTCCGGAACCGGAGATGGTTCTCCTCAAGTTTCAGGGAGGCAGGAAGGTTGTTCCAGAGGGAAGCCCCTGAAGCGGAGAGAGATCTGCCCCCAACTCGTTGTTTGGAGAAGCGGATGACCCTGAGGGAGTTGGAGGCGGATGAGCGAAGAGCTCGAGAAGGAAGATATTTAGGAAGAGAGAGTTGAAGTTATTTTGGCCCAAGGCCCCAGAAGGCCTTGTGGACAATGCAGAGGGTTTTGAACTTGATCCTGGCAGCCACTGGGAGCCAGTGTAGAGATTTCAGTCCTGGAGAGGGAGAGATGGTTTATGAAGGTTCGAGGCTGGTGCTATGATGGGTCTATGATGATGCTCCAGAGGTTCGAGGTTGGTGCTATGATGGGGAGAAACAAAAGAGGGGCTTCAATCAGGATGCCACCTGTAGTTGAGGAACAGGTTGGGGAGGCCAAGGCCTTATTAAATAATGAGTTCAATGTCGAGAACCCCCTCCCTCTGAACCCTGTGTTAAGGAGGGCACAATTAAGCTGAATACAGATTCTACCACTCAGACTGGCATTATACCTAAGGATGAAATTACATTTGGGGGTGAGGCAATGAATATTATGAATGGGGAGAAAAGGACGCCCAGTGGGGGGTACCCACAGGGGCAGGGCAAACAAGTAGTGAAGCTGAGTGTGGCCCATGAAATTGTAGACATGGAAAAGAAGGACCGTATTGAGTCCCATCACTTTCCGGGATCTGGCAGGGATGATGAGCAAGACCACACTCGTATGAAAAGGTGACTACGAGACCAAACTCTCCAGAGCGTCTTTCAGTGTAGATTTATTTGGGGCCTTTAGGGTTAGCGAGCTGGCTGCGGCAAACATGGCAGGTGATGGCCAAGGGGGACTCAGGGAGGCTGACCTAGAACTGCAGGAACAGGAGGTGGCCATATTTTTGAGAAGGTGAAAGACAGATCAGGCAGGTAAAGGGTAATGGGTTCGTCTGTGCTGCATAAGAGATAGCAGCTGCTACCCAGTATGTCTGCTAAGCAGGTTTCTGGCCATTAGATCCAGGGGTGCAAGGAGCCTGTTGGTCCACATTGACGGGCTGCCTCTAACAGTGTTTCACTTCCAGGGAGTGATGGGCATGGTTTTGAGAAGAGTGCGTAGGGACCCAAAGCAGTACAACACCCACTCTTTCAGGATAGGAGCAGCCACCAGGGCAGCAGGGGCAGGAAATCAGGGGATTAAGGAGATCGGGCATTGGAAATGGGGAGCCTATCAAAAGTACATTAGGAATGATGAGATGTAGAGCACGCCAATGAAGGATGACGCTGGAGGACGCCACGTGTGGCAGAAAGGTTGCATGGGTGGTTGGCCACTCATTCATTGTGAGAGCAGCAGAATGGGGGCGAACTTCAGGGAGATTGGAAGAAAGAGGACCTTGAGTAGACCGACATTCTTTGGGTTGGTAAGAAAGCAATGAATGGGAAGACCTGGAGAGAACGATGGGAATATTGATGAAGGAGGAAGCGCCCCCCTGATATAGTAATAATTCATCTAGGTGGGAACGACTTGACCCAAATGGGCAGAGGGCAACTGCTGAACACAATGCGCTGCACATTGTGGGCATTGGGCAAGGACCTGGTGGCCTGCCAATTGATTTGGTGCAAGATGATTCCTAGGTTTGCTTGGAAAGCGGCAAATTCAAACTCAGCAGCGGGGAAGTCGAGGAGAAGCTGAACATAGCAATGGCAATATTTTGCAGGGGGGCTGGGTTCTCAACAACCAGGCATGGGCTAATAAATTTAGGAGTGCCCGGTCATTATGAGAAGGACGGGGTTCACCTGTGAGACATTGGTTGGTATCTCTTTTTGCTGAGCCTGGAGGACGCCCTAAGAGGGAGAGGCTGTGAATAATGTTTGCACTGTTGCGGGCAGCAATGGGGCAAACACCCCCTTTTTGCTGTTGCAGTAACTCAGGCGATTGAGCAGTGCTTAAACTAACTTCCTGATGCAGGGTAAAGAGGACCAAGAGTAAATGGCCCCCTGTTAGCCAAGCACGGTGGCCGGCAGCAAGGTCAAGAAGGAGGTGCACCCCTGTGGTCGTTTGCCCAGTCTGGACTGGTGGAAAGGAAAGCATAACGGCGCTCCCTGCAGCCCATCAGCGGCGGCGCCCAGAGCGGGAGGCTCAGAGGGCTTCAGGAGTGAGACCGGTATGCTGGAAAAAGAATGGATAAGGAGCGAAGGAGAGCTGACTGTAAATAAATAAAGAGATAGAAGGAAAAAGGGCGTTGCTGGTGAGAAAGAAGGATACACAGAAAGGTGCTGCCGATAGTCTGGGGTTATTAAAGCCATGAAATATATTAATGTTTGGTTTGAATTTATGGCGTGAAATGTGTATGAATAATGGACAGCCTTTTTGTGGCACATTGAGAAGAGCTTGTCTGGCCTGTTATTTAGCCATGGTGGGCTACAGTGGGATGGTATATGGAATGGATTGGAGTGCATGGAAGGGATTGGAGTGCATGGAAGGGATTGGAGTGCATGGAACGGATTGGAGTGCATGGAAGGGATTGGAGTGCATTGAAGGGATTGGAGTGCATGGAACCGATTGGAGTGCATAGAAGGGATTGGAGTGCGTGGAAGGGATTGGAGTGCATGGAACTTTTAAAAGAGCATGGAAATAGAACGGTCTTGAGTGCTTGAAACAGTCGTAACGCATGGAAAAGTCAGAGTACATGGAACGGATGGAGCACATGGAACTATTGGAGTGAGCCCGATCCCAAACGCCTGCGGTAAACCACCATATCACATCTCCACGCTTACTCTCCTCTTTACACCACCACTCAACTAGAACACAGCGATACTATGACACCATTCGGTATAGCTGTTCTCATACCATCATCTGCCTCATACTTCCCATCACCCTAACTAAACACTGCTGGTTACACACCCCCCCGCCAGGTGTTCTCCTCAGGCCTAACGCAGCCAGAACCGGTCTGGATAAATCCTGCCAGAACAAACACAAACTCTTGATCTCTCAACCACCACACCTACCGCTATGAAGCAGCTATCACACAAATGCCACACCAGCTGAAAACATATCCAGTGCTCACACGCACCTTTGAATCTCTCTATTCTCTCTACTGACTTGAACTTCGGTTCCCGAGGGAGTTTAACCTACCAGCGCATTGAGACCAAACCAATGGTACATAAGGCGCTATATAAATGCAAAGTAACATAACATAACATAACATTGGCGGGTGGGTGGGCGAACAGTACCCGACTGCCTATGTTAATAGACCTAACAGACTCACTGGGCCTCATTATGACTTTGCCGGTCTGGAAACAAGGGTGGCGGTAAGGTTACTGGCACCCTTGTTTCCAGACCTCCAAATTACAATTTTGCCTGCCGGGACCACTGCGCCCGACAGGTCTGACACTGCCGGGCGCAGCACCCCCGGTAGGCAAACTGATCACGGAACCATTGGCATCGTTAGTAACGGGAAGCTAGGAGCCGGTAAAATGTTACGAGTACGGCAGCAACCCGCCAGTAGAACCGGCGGGGTTACCGCTAGACTCGTAAATCGGCCCATTGAGGAAACAGACTAAAAGTTAACTGTTTGTTTAAAAAGGGAGGAGGTTGTAGGGTTGTGAAGCCACAAACTCTATGACGTAGGAAGGGAGGGAGCCGGAAGGCACTGGGAGCGGGGTGGGTGGCAGGCGAGGAGGGCGTTGGTAGCACCAGTTTGGAGATGTAAACAGAGTGATAGGGACGTGTGACATCCTATCAGGTGCCATGTGGGTACATGGGCAGTGCCAGACTAAGGCTCGGGAGGGCTGAAGCCCTCCCACTTTGACACAGCAGGCATCACTCTGCTGTGACACCAGGCCTGGGCTCAGACGCTGTCACTTTTCTCACCTCGGAGAGTGGTGTATTTACTCACTTTTAAACTTCAAAAGTAAGCAAATACATCGCTCTCCGAGGTGAGAAAAACGTCATTAACGTGACTGCCGGCAGCAGCAAACGTAGAGGCAAAGGAGAAAAGCCTGCACTGGGGATATCAGTAGCTCCCCCCCCCTGCCCCTCTGTGCTGAAGCTAAAGGCTTAACTTCTGGGCTCAACTTTTACAAGGCCCATGCCTTTCAATAATTAGCATTAACTAAAAAAGGGTTTTGTTTGTGTGTACGAGAGGATGGCAGCCATGCATGAATATATTTGTGCATACATCTGAGGGAGTGTGTAAGTGGGTGTATGTATTGTTTAATTGGTCATTTATGCGAGGGAATGTATGCAAGTGCCCACATGTAAATGCATGCGGCGTGAATGAGATTACAGTGCAAATGTTCGGGGTGCTTGTGTGAATGACAGATACGCTGTATGGGTGCGTGACTGGTGGTTGAATGTGTATGAATATGTCTTAGTGTGTATGTGTGTATGTGTGTATGTGTGTATGTGTATGTGTGTATGTGTGTGTGTGTGTGTATGTGTGTATGTGTATGTGTGTATGTGTGTGTGTGTATATGTGTATGTGTGTATGTGTGTGTGTGTATGTGTATGTGTGTATATGTGTATGTGTGTATGTGTATGTGTGTATATGTGTATGTGTGTATGTGTATGTGTGTATGTGTGTGTGTGTATGTGTGTGTGTGTGTATGTGTGTATGTGTGTATGTGTGTATATGTGTATGTGTGTATGTGTATGTGTGTATATGTGTATGTGTGTATGTGTATGTGTGTATGTGTATGTGTGTATGTGTGTGTGTGTATGTGTGTATGTGTGTGTATGTGTGTGTATGTGTGTATGTGTGTGTATGTGTATGTCAGGCTGTGGCCTGGGGAGGGCATTGCATCATGAACCTTTCTTGACAGGACTACTACAGTGGGGCTGGTTGAGTCCTACTGTGGCATGGAATTTTGCATTAGGGCAAAGCCAACATGACAAGTGTTCTTACATGGGAGGGGGCATTTGGGCAGCTCACAAGGCAACATTTTGTTTTACTGTGGCATGACATTTTTTACTGCCATTAGTGAGCAAAATGAGAGTTCTAATATGGGATGCAGGATTTTCGTAGCCAGGAAGGATATGTTTCTCTTTACAGTGGCACAGCTTTTTTTTTAGCTGACATTCAGGCAAAGCCAACAGGAGTATGTTCTTACGTGGGGATACTGGCATATATTAGCAGAGCCAGCATGGACATGTTTTGTTATAATATCATTACTGGCATTATGGACAAAGCAAACAAGAGTATTTTCTTATGTGGGAATAGTGGTACATACAGGAGCACCAGCATGGACATGTGTGAGCACAATCAATAGGAACATGTCAGTTTACACTTTCAGAGTCTTGTCATATAGTGGGCAAAGGCATTATGAAAATGCTTCTGTGCATTGTTGGTGACTTCTAATGAACTTTATGTTCAGTGCTCACCCGCATGGCCCTAGTACTGAGGGTTCACTATGGCACCAAGGCAGGGGTACACATTGGCACTAGTAGAGGGTGCATTTCAGTACTATTGCACTGGTACACAAGGCAGGGGTACACAATGGCACTAGTAGAGGGTGCATTTCAGCACTATTGCACTGGTACACAAGGCAAGGGTACACATTGGCACTAGTACAGTGTTCACCTGGATGGCCCCAGGACTGAGGGTTCACTACGGCACCAAGGCAGGGGTACACATTGGCACTAGTAGAGGGTGCATTTCAGTACCATTGACTGGTACACAAGGCAAGGGTACACATTGGCACTAGTACAGTGCTTACCCGCGTTGGCCCTAGTACTGAGGGTTCACTACGGCACCAAGGCAGGGGTACACATTGGCACTAGTAGAGGGTGCATCTCAGTACCATTGCACTGGTACACAAGGCAGGAGTACACATTGGCACTAGTACAGTGTTCACCTGGATGGCCCTAGTACTGAGGGTTCACTACGGCACCAAGGCAGGGGTACACGTTGACACTAGTAGAGGGTGCATCTCAGTACCATTGCACTGGTACACAAGGCAGGGGTACACATTGGCACTAGTACTGAGGGTTCACTATGGCCCCAAGGCAGGGGTACACATTGGCACTAGTAGAGGGTGCATCTCAGTACCATTGCACTGGTACAGAAGGCAAGGGTACACATTGGCACTAGTACAGTGCTTACCCGCATTGGCCCTAGTACTGAGGGTTTACTACGGCACCAAGGCAGGGGTACACATTGGCACTAGTACAGTGTTCACCTGGATGGCCCTAGTACTGAGGGTTCACTACCGCACCAAGGCAGGGGTACACATTGGCACTAGTAGCGGGTGCCTCTCAGTACTATTGCACTGGTACACAAGGCAGGGGTACACATTGGCACTAGTACTGAGGGTTCACTATGGCACCAAAGCAGGGGTACACTTCGGCACTAGTAGAGGGTGCATTTCAGTACTATTGCACTGGTACAAAAGTCAAGGGTACACATTGGCACTAGTACTGAGGGTTCACTACGGCACCAAGGCAGGGGTACACATTGGCACTAGTAGAGGGTGCATTTCAGTACTATTGCACTGGTACGCATGGCAGGGGTACACATTGGCACTAGTACAGTGCTTACCCGCATTGGCCCTAGTACTGAGGGTTCACTACGGCACCAAGGCAGGGGTACACATTGGCACTAGTAGAGGGTGCATCTCAGTACCATTCCACTGGTACACAAGGCAGGGGTACACATTGGCACTAGTACAGTGCTCACCACCATGGCACCAGTTGTGGTATCGATGAGGGGCAGCAATGGAAGAGAGGGCCCAGCGGGGAGCACAGTTCCACGCCCCTCGCGCCCCTTTTTTGAGATGTCCTTGCATTCCATGCTCTGTGTCCATGGGACCTTTTCCAACCCCCCATGAGAGCTTGAGACTTGAGAACTCGTCCTTCCCACACACAGGGCGTCATTGCCGCCCTAAGGTGATAGGTGATGCCGACCCCCTGCCAGAGCCACACCCCTCACAAGGAAGTGTCAAACGGGAAATTATATTGTGCCTCCTATTGTAATGAATATATGTATATTGGCCTACGCCAAGCTGCTTGTAAGCCGCTTGCGAAGAAATCCGTGTTGCAAGGTCCCGACCTTATAGTCAATGTAAGCCGCCATTTTAGGTCAAACCGGCATTTTAGGTTCTCTCTGCAAAGTCACCCTGTCAGCTAAAATGGTGGACGGTGTCATTCCGAAAATGTAACATGGCCGTCTTGACCTCTATGTATAAACTAATGTGTAACTTGCCTGCAGGCCACTTGTTAGGGTCATGAACTGAGACCTTGTCCTACGTTGACCTGTCTGTAAAGGATTACTCGTGTCAATGAAGCTAATCCGCAAGCATACGTTACGAACAATGTATTCAAATACTGAACTGAGACATTTGTTTAAATTACATTGTATAGATGTTTGAGAAGGTCTATATAAGAAATCCTAAAGTACACTGTAGCCATTGAGGCTTGTTGGTGAATACATTTAAAGTAAACCCTAAACGTATAGATGTGTGAACTCGGCACAAACCCTAGATCCGTAATGTATTAATGAATATTAACCCACAGTGGGGGTGGACATCATGTTTTCAAAGGTATAAAAGGTGCGACTATTCTAATGTACAGCCCCACTCACTGAGCATACCGAACCACGCTGGAGTTCGCTGTGTTGTACTGAGGGCCGATAGCTATCCGTTACTTTTGTCCTTTGAAACTGTTCAGTATAAAATAAAGATCTTTTGTATGTTCCTTTGTAACCCGTGTTCGGTGTATTTCCTTTTGGGGCACTCAGCCTCGATATTTTCTCTTTGTTTCCACAGTTCGTGCCCGAATAGGGACCCTCAAGATTGATGCCGGATTGTCGAAGGTTGACGCACGCTATCGGACCGGGATAGGACGGTGTGACAAAATAAGGGGCCCCTTCTGAAAGAGACGCGACACCTCAGCAGCGCTGCACGACCCGATCCCTGGATGATTAGCGTGTGGTCCAAGACGGCATCTTGACGAGGGTCCACTTATCGAGGCGGGCAGATTTGCCAAAATCACCAAACACGAGATAAGATTAGTTAGGTAAGAATTTTGAAATCCAATCAGACCTCCTTAGGATTGATCAGGTGAGTCGTGACCCGATTCTTAAGTATCCTGATAATTTGATTTGGTGTATTGTATCTGCAAATACAATTATTGACCAGGTAACACCAAGTGTCTCAACTAATTTTGTAAACTTTGAGATTGATGTTTTCAAATTTCTTAGGAAACTTAAACTAAACATTTTTTTGGCCACACAGCTTAGGATGTATGAACCTAAACCCCAATCAAAACCGATGAGTACCCTGTCTATTTCTGATATTAGCAACATTGGAACATTGATGTCACTAAACCAAGATGACAATGTATCCAGGGAAACAATCCATACAGACTTGGAAATCAATGAAATACATCTTAATATTCGAGAGCTGAGACCGAATTCTGAGTTTACATCACAATTTTTGTGCGACAATGTTTTAGATACCTTTCATAAGGCACTTATTGCAGATATATACAGTCATCTAGACAATAAACACAAAAAGGGTTGCAGGAAGAGACTTAATCTTACGAGATCTGAATACCAGGCATTAAACAATCTTGCTAAAGACAAAATTATTACCATTAAGGAGGCTGACAAGGGTGGCAACATTGTCATCCTTAACACACAGGACTATATTTCAATGGGAAGGGAACATTTATCAATGCCCGAATTGTTATTCTAAATTCAAGTCTAATCCTACCAGGCAAATTGTAATGAATTTGGGTAACCTATTACAGGAATGGTATACTAGGAGTTTGCACTGGCGTTAGACAGTATCTGACCAATAATGGGAAGTTTGCCTTGAGGACGACCCAAAGGTCGAAACACGTGTCGGCTGATCAACTATCAAATAAATCCTTCTTATTGACATACCAACTTCTGTACTCATTGAAATACCTATGTTTATAGTATAAGTTTAATTGTACATGAACAATGTTGTCGTAAGCGTGTGAGCCCTACTCACCACCCTTGACTCAATATGTTGATATGCCTGGGAAATTGTCTACCGGCAATCTTTGGAATTTAGCCATCCGGCGCCACAGGAGGGGTCGCCGGCTTGTACTATGTACTGTAAGCATGTCATTGGAAGTATAGTGTTTAATGATATTTGGCACAGACAAACCGGACATGTCTCCGAACTTCAGTGGCCAAGCAATGGTAGTTTTGAAATCCCTCGTATTGAGTATTTAGAGTCAATTCTATTAAAGAAAAAGGCTAGACCTGCAGTATTTAATGTTTTGCAGAATTGGAAAAAAGAAGCGTTACAGCAACTTAAGAGTAGAGAAAAACATGCGCGCCGTCATAAAACAAACGCCGAAAAAGCGTTGTTGTTTGACCAAGATAAACCGTCTGAGTCAGCTAGGAATATGGATAGGGCTTTCTCACTTGGCATTCAGAAAATCTATCCTTCTAAAGACTTCCATGTTTCTGATGAACTTATTGATAAATTCCTAAATGAACGAAGGCCTTGTGCCTCTGCGCCACCTCCGTATGTTCCTCTTCCTGCCGCTTTGCCTCTTCCTGCTGTTATTCCTGCTCTTCCTGCTGTTGTTCCTGTTGTTTCTGCTCCTCCTAATGTTCCTCTCCCTCCAGTCGTTGTTCCTCCACCTGTTCCTTCACCTCTTCCTATTGCACCAGTAACAGTACCACCATTGAATTTGCCTTCTCCCCCTCTTCCAAGTGGTCTTGTACCACTTGTAGTCGATCAGGGTGCGATGTCAAGGGTTGTTACTCACAATACTGTACCTCCAGAAAAGAAACGAGATTTGATTGCATGGGCTAAGCATTGTATAGAGAGGAATGATCGAGCTAATATTTTTGCCAAACTTTCTAATATGGATAATTTTCTTGAGAAAAATGTTTTTATTGAAGGTTTGGGATTCATTTATGTGTAATGAGGGGCAAATTAAATAATGCAGATCTCCCACAAGGGTTGACGGATCTGAACACTTTAGCATTTTCAAGAGACACTGTGGAGAAAGTACATGAGCATGTTGAGAGGATATTTGAGTATAGAAAGGAGTTGGAAAGGTTACAGAATGAGGATGACGACGAGGGTAGTATGTATGTACAGAAACGGTTCCTTCCTTGTCGTAAATCGATATCTGAGGAAGTACGAATTTGTACGAAAGACGCGATTAGATGGATTTCAGACATGTCGATAACCCCAGTTGAGGTATATGACACATATAGTCAGTATATGCCAGAAATGCAGAGGAAAGTGATACAGGTAATGACAGAGTACCTGCAGGATGATTGTGTGAAAAGAAAGATTAGTTGTCCCACAGAATTATTGAGTATTTATAACAGAGCTTTTTCACTTGACACTTCTTCGACTGCTTTAGCGCTCGACTTGGCTCTGTTGCTTAGTAAGCGTTCGGAGTTGCCTACTTCTCAGTTGCCTATGAGAGAGGTTCCTCCGACATTTGTCCCGAAGGTTGAGATTGTGGCCGATCCTGCAACGAATGCAGTTGCTGTGAACATTCCTGCACATTATATATCGCAGTTTGTTCACGTCCCGTTCTCGAGACAGGAAGTGAATACCATTAGACAATCTATTCCTGACATTAGGAAAAATCCAACAGGATTCTATAAAGAAATAGAGTCTGTCTTACAGTCCTCAGTATTCAACTTGAGTGATATTGATCTGTTATTTCCTGTACTCCTGCCCGTAGATTTGTGGAAACAGGTTAGGACTATAGATGACGTACCAGGGTTGGGAGATACATGGGCTAACATAATTAGACTCGATGGAGGAAGGCCAGCTGGTGAGAGACCGCCTCAGGTGATACTAACCTTGCCTGATAGAATCATTGCAAAATTGAAAACTATAATTCCCCTAAAGAGAATTATTTGGGACAAGCTTACAGCCTGTGTCCAAGGGAAGTCTGAGGGTGCTACCGAGTTCTTTAATCGGTTCGAACAGGTATTCTCGGATTTCAGTGGACAAGACTTAGGCACAGAGTCTGGGAAAAGATTATTTGTGGACAAATTTGTGCGTGGATTGCTGCCTGACATCCAGTCACAAATTATGTCTTCTGAGAGCGCTTGGCAGGCGAAGTCCCAATCCGAAGTACTGCACATGGCTCAGTACTACGAGAATTGTGTCAATAATGAAAAGGAAAGAGTAGATAAGCGAAAAGGTGATTTAAAGACTAAAGTATTATTGCAGCAAATTGTTAGAGGCCCCAGAGGGGGCAGTTCGCAGATTAGAGGCTAGATGTTCCACAAGGCAATGTGCCCTTGGGTCCTGTGAACATTAACCAGTGTGCCTATTGTCGGCAAGAGGGCCATTGGCGTGCACAATACCCCGTCCTTCGACAAAGGTCGAATAACATATTCAGAAATATGGGTAGACGATCCAGAGGTCACCCGGGGGCCCTGGTAGAGGTCAGTTTACACAAGATCCACAGCAACCTTTTCCTCAGGATAAGCAGATACCAAGTGTGGATACTAGAAACATATTTGATCATCCTTCTGCTGCTTACCTCTCTGAGGAGCTTCCTTTTGATGTTATTCTGTTTCGTTAGGATTGCCCGAAGCAGGGTTTGGAACCTACGCCTATTCCCGTCAATCAGAAAGATCCCTACGTTGAAATGGTAGTGGGAAATAGGAAACATCTATTCTTGGTAGATACAGGGGCACAGAAGTATTCCATTGATCATTCTCAGGTTCCAAACATTCCACTGTCAGGGCAAACCAATGTTTCTGTAGGGTTTTCTGGCACACCAATTGTTTGTCCAGTTTCTTCGCGGGTACCTATTTCTTTGGGTCCCTTTACGGACCACTGTCCATTCCTTTTGACTTCAAATTGTGGAGAGAATTCGCTGGGGTTGAATCTGTTGAAGGAATTAAATGCGGTAATTCATTGTTCTTCTGATGGAGTGCGTTTGACGATTTCACCAAAGCAACTTTCTGTCTCTCAATTCTTAACCAGACCTTTGCCACCAGAACTCAGAGACGTACCAGAGAGTTTGTGGGCAATTGACGATAATGATGTTGGCGTTTTACAGATCGAGCCTGTTAAAATAGTATTGAAACATGTAATAAAGCTGCCACGTATTCCACAATATAAGATTTCAGTTGAGGGCGAGCAAGCTTTGAAATGCATCATTTCCGATTTTGTGCACCGCGGGGTGATTGAGGAAATTGCAGGTAGTTTGTGCAATAGTTCAATTTTACCCGTGTACAAAAAAGGCGATAATGCAATTCCATTTAGTTTCATAATTGATTTGCGTGCCATTAATAAGGTCGTCGCTCCACAATTTCCAATTGTGCCTGATGTGACGACAATATTAACTATGATTCTGGCTTCAGCTACTTACTCCAGTGTTGTGGATCTGAAGAATGCTTTCTTTAGTATTCCTATACACAAGGACAGTAGATACTTGTTCGCGTTCACCTTAGGGGGACGCTCGTTCACTTTTACCCATGCACCACAAGGTTCCACGGAAAGTCCTAGCATTTATAGTAGGGCTTTGAAAGAACAGCTTGATACCCTTGAATTGCCGTCTACTTGTACACTGCTTCATTATGTTGATGACTTTTATTTTAGTTGCCGACTCTGAGAATGCTTGTAAGGAGGGCACTGTGTTATTGCTTATTCACCTGGCTAAACATGGTCATAAAGCTTCGCTTAAAAAGTTTCACTATTGTTGTCAGGAGGTCGCCTATTTAGGCTATCTCCTGTCAAACGAGGGAAAGGATTGACACCTTAACGAATAAAACACATTTCTGGCACGTCTGTCCCAAATACACAGAAGGAAGTTAGAGCCTTGATAGGTATGGCTTCTTATTGTAGGTTGTGGATCCCAAGCTTCTCACTAGTGATTAAACCGATGTTGGCTTTGACGAAAAAGGGCATTTATTCGCCACTGCCGTGGAACGCGGAACACCAGCAATCGTTTGATCTGCTCAAGACTGCATTATGCTCGGCACCAGTTTTGGGCACACCAAATTATGAAAAGGCCTTGTGTTGTTTGTGCATGAATGTGATGGTTGTGCTTTGGCTGTATTAACGTAGGGACATGGAGGGAAGAATAGGCCATGCGGTTACTTTTCTTCCGCCCTTGATCCTGTAGCATGCGCTTTGCCAAGATGTTTGCGAGCTGTCGCTGCTGCGTCTGTAATACAGAGTGAGGGAATGGTCCTAGGCCATGATCTAACCCTGATGGTGCCTCACTCTGTAAATGTTCTACTGAACAGAACCCAAACGCAACACCTCACTTCCGCACGGTTGCGGAGATATGAATTGATCTTGTTTGCTCCTCACATACAGATTAAGAGGTGTTGTGTTCTTAATCCGGCTGAACTCTTACCTTTCCCGCAAGGTACTGCTTGCAGTGATGAAGAGTCACATGACTGTCTGTATACTACCGAACAAGAGACAAAGGGTAGAATTGATCTGAAAGACACTCCTTTGAACAATCCACAAGGGGAACTGTTTTGTGACGGCTCCTGCTTCAAACTTCCGGATGGTACATCCACAGCTGCTTATGCAATCACTACATTGAGCACGGTCATGGAAACCAAGAGAATCATGCATAACTCCGCGCAGGCCGCAGAGATTATAGCAGTGACCCGAGCATGTGAACTTTCCGAAGGGCTTACAGTAAACATATATACTGGTAGTCAGTATGCCTTTGGGGTGGTTCACAACTTTGGGAGACTTTGGTCGGAGAGAGGGTTCTTAACTTCACATGGTACAAAGATCCAGCATGGCTCCCTAATAGTACAACTGCTCTCAGTGCTTGCGCTCCCTACTCAGTTAGCTGTCGTGAAATGTGCAGCACATCGAAAGGTTATAGATGATATAGGAAAAGTGAATGCTTTCGCTGATCAGATAGCTAGACAAACTGCTACTGATCTCTTTACGGAGATGTATGTTTCAAGGGAAACTGTAAATGCCTATGCAATGGATGAGGGTGTTGGGTCCGTAAGGGATATCCAAGCCGATGTCACACTAGAAGAATCCAAGAGGTGGGCTGAGGGCTTGGGGAAACTTGATGATGATGGGTGTTGGGTGGATGTGGTTGAAGGAAAATGGCTACTTCCTGGCGCATATGTGATGATGATAGTCGTTATGGCCCATGGCCCTACACATAGATGTGCCCAGAAGGTTACAAAATGCTAGAAAAAGTTTGGGCGAATGACAAAATTTCGAAAATAGCTCAGCGCTATGTCCAAGACTGTATGATCTGTTTACAGCACAATGTGGGAAAGGGAACATCAACTCCAAGGGGAAGTTTTGGGCCACCTTCTGTTCCCTTTGAGGTCTTCCACTTTGATTTTATTGAAATGGAACGTTGCAATAATTTTAAGTATGTGTTAGTTGTCATCTGTGCTTTCAGCAAATGGGTCGAGGCTTTCCCTGTTAAGGACGCTACAGCTATGACTACTGCAAAAACCATGTTAAAAGAATATTTTCCCAGGTTCGGGCTATCAAGAGTCATCTGGTCAGACAATGGTCCACATTTTGTCACTGCTGTAATTCTGCAGATATGTGCAGCATTACAAATCGACAAACGGTTCCATTCGGCCAGACACGCTCAGAGCGCCGGATTAGTAGAAAGACACAATGGTATCATCAAGAACAAGCTTGCTAAGACGTGTGCCGGCACCAAACTAAAATGGCCGGATGCCTTACCGATCGTGTTACTAGCCATGCGTACAACCCCTCAAACTAAGACTGGGCTCTCTCCATTTGAGGTGGTAATGGGGAGACCTGCCAATATCTGGAACCTTCCGAAATGTCGATCTCTAAAAAATGTCGAAAATGTACTTCTTTCAGATTACTGTAGCCAGTTGACTAAAAATCTGTATTTGATTTATCACCAGGTGCGAGAGGCTTTACCTGTGCGATACGAGGGCCCGGGCCACAGTATTCGGCCTGGGGATTGGGTGCTCACCAAGGCATTTGAGCATTCTTCTTGCCTTGCACCTCGTTGGTGGGGCCCATTCCAGGTCCTGCTGGTCACACAGACAGCGGTGCGTGTCACAGGCAGGAAACATTGGATCCATGCCACGCATCTCAAGAAACTTCCTCTCCCAGTGCCACACGATACAGAAGAAACAGAACCCCTCGCTACCGCTGCAACCAACGATGCCGAAGCAGTAAATAGCGTTGAGGGTGCACCGGAGAATCTCTCTGAGCCCGTGAGGCTTGGGGAACCTGCCATTTTGTCTCCACACTCTCCAAATGTTTTGTTTCCGGAAACTGTCGTTCCGGATCTTGAACCTTCACTTGCTCTCGAAACGCTGCTTCCAACAGGAAGTGACGGCACATTGTTATCGGATCAATCAGTACCGGGAACAGCAAGGTACAATTTACATCCTAGGAAATAGACTTACGGAACGGCTCGGCTGTGCATTCGAAGAAGAAAGGAAATTCATCAAGGGCTTGCTTTTTGCCCAAGTAATTGTTTGAGAAAAGGGGATTCTGTTGGCTAGGGTTGTGGAAGGACTAAGAAGTCGCGCGGCCGGGAGGTCGCCAGCTAATAACACTGGGGTGTCTTGTTTGAAGACTGCAGTGCCTGCAACCGCTACCACTCGTACTGGACTGATAAATGATCGTGTGACCGGCCAGGAAAATTGACAAATCTTTTGGGCCCCAAAAACGTATTGCTGTCTTTTTATAATGTCGATTGGTTTTATAATAGTAACTGTGCTAAGTCTCTGGTACCTGGAAGAAGTGCATCCCTTCAAAACCTTTCTACCAACTGAAAATGTACCCACTGTCCCTACTCCTTTTGTGTATTTGCATACTTTGTCTCCTAGGGACTCCCAGCATAGACAAAGATATCACAACAATACATTGTTACTTATCATGAATGCCACACATGCCATTTTAATAGGTCCAACTGTTGGGTCTGCTTGCATTTACCGCAACATGGGGATAAGGGGCTAAGCTGGTATATTCATTCTTTACCTTTGACAACTGCTTGTTATGCTTCTCTTAGAGCACTGTTCTTTGGCCGATGGAACGATAGCATCTCGGGGAA
The DNA here is from genome assembly GCF_040938575.1 of Ambystoma mexicanum. Lineage (NCBI taxonomy): Eukaryota > Metazoa > Chordata > Amphibia > Caudata > Ambystomatidae > Ambystoma > Ambystoma mexicanum. The sequence continues at coordinate 5,628,869 of NC_090940.1, forward strand.
CTTTGATGGTACTAATTTGAACAGTTTTGAGAAACGTGTTCTGACTACCTTGGGATGCTCGCTTTTCGAAAATAGGAGCAAGCTTAACGTTGCTTCTATGAGGCCCTCTGATGGACTGTCTCGTCCCTTTCAATCTTTGATTTCCTTCAAGATGGCTCTGATAGGCAATAAGGATGCCATGCCTCCTTCGTACACTGTTAACCATAGCCCCAATTCAGTTTCTTTCTGCATACAGAGGAATGGTACTCAGCCAATGGGAGATTTTAAAGGTTGTGCCAACGTTGCGAATTTGACGGGGGAAGACAGACCTTTGTATGTAGGCGAACCTGTCTACTTTGTTTGCGGTAATGTAGCATTTCCAGGGTTACCCAGGGATTGGCAGGGAACTTGTTATTTAGCGATCCTGTTACCCGGGGTATTCATAGCTAGTACTATAGAGGTTTCAAAGGCTCGTCCTCGGCAGGACGAGAATGGTGACACTCCAGCACAGGTCTTGGGAGATGTAGTAAAATCCTTTGTGCCATTTTGGGGGCAGATAGCGAATTCCGAAGATATCAGAAGACTAGCAAGAGTACTGGAGAGAACCATCAACCGGACCACGGACATACTCTATAATATGACATTAGAACAGAAGGCAATAAGATTAGTAGCACTTCAGAACCGGATGGCATTAGATGTCATTCTGGCTGAACGTGGTGGAGTGTGTAAATTGGTGGGGTCCGCTTGCTGTGTTTTCGTGCCAGATTCCTCCCCGCATATCATCAAGGCAATACAGAATCTGCACGGCCTTAGTTTAGAAGTGCATGTACCTGAGGGAAACTGGGATCTTAGGGCTTGGTTCTGGGACTTCTTGCGGTCTTGGGGTTGGAAGATGTTGTCGGTCTTACTGATCATTTTAGGAATTCTGTTGTTTCTTTGCTGTTGTATCCAGTGTTTACCTAGTATATTTTCGATGCTAGGGGGATGTTGCGCACAGGCGATAGGTACAATAGGAGATAAGGTACATGCCCCAGATAAAAACTCCAAAGAATATGTGTTAAAGGAAATCTTAGCAATTGATCTAATGGCAATAGAAATTTCCGACAGTGATTCAGGGTGCATGACGATGATGCATGGAGTTGTTTGCAAGTAGATCAGAAGTAGTTTAGCACTTGGCATAGGCCAAAAGGAGGGTTTGTCAAACGGGAAATTATATCGTGCCTCCTATTGAAATTAATATATGTATATTGGCCTACGCCAAGCTGCTTGTAAGCCGCTTGAGAAGAAATCCGTGTTGCAAGGTCCCGACCTTAGAATCAATGTAAGCTGCCATTTTAGGTCAAACCGCCATCTTAGGTTCTCTCTCCAAAGTCCCCCTATGAGCTAAAATGGTGGACGGTGTCATTCCGAAAATGTAACATGGCCGTCTTGACCTCTATGTATGAACTAATGTGTAACTTGCCTGCAGGCCACTTGTTAGGGTCATGAACTGAGACCTTGTCCTACGTTGACGTGTGTAAAGGATTACTCGTGTCAATGAAGGTAATCCGCGAGCATATCTTACGAACAATGTATTCAAATACTGAACTGAGACATTTGTTTAAATTACATTGTATCGATGTTTGAGAAGGTCTATATAAGAAATCCTAAAGTACACTGTAGCCATTGAGGCTTGTTAGTGAATACATTAAAAGTAAACATTAAACGTATAGATATGTGAACTCGGCACAAACCCTAGATCCGTAATGTATTAATGAATATTAACCCACAGTGGGGGTGGACATCATGTTTTCAAAGGTATAAAAGGTGCGACTATTCTAATGTACAGCCCCACTCACTGAGCACACCGAACCACGCTGGAGTTTGCTGTGTTGTACTGAGGGCCGATAGCTATCCGTTACTTTTTTCCTTTGAAACTGTTCAGTATAAAATAAAGATCTTTTGTATGTTCCTTTGTAACCCGTGTTCGGTGTATTCCCTTTTGGGGTACTCAGCCTCGATATTTTCTCTTTGTTTTCACAGAAGGCTTGCCAGGTGAGGGGGGGCCCCCTTACCAGGGCTGCTGCTGTATGGTGTTGGGAGCAATGCCTGCCTTGTCTTGTGTTCAGTAACATATGATGCCATCTAATACATGACGCCCAACGCTCCTTCTGTCGCATTCGAACTCTGTGTTGCGTCATCAACACGGGGCAAAGGTCAGCGTGAGGATGCAGAGGACAGACAGTGGAATTAAAGGTTCGGCTCCACGCTACACCTGCACATTCAGTGATCACACGAGAGGTTTGGCAGCGCCACGAGGCCCTGTCAATGTCAATATGCATATTTTCTGCAGCTTCACTGCACACAACACGGGACCCTGAACCAGCGCTTTACTTACCTGCTCTTCAGCTCTTCTGCTAATTTTTTTTTTTTTTTTCCATACGAGCCGTGAAGAGGCTCTGTCGGTGCTTGGGCGCTTCCTGGAGGAGGCGTGGCCCGACCAACACACGTGACTCATCACATGACCCGCAACCTCCCTATAGCGCCGACCCATCCACCCTCGCGGCGTTAAGCCCGTTAGGGGTAAAGGCCAGGGACTGTTGTGCGACTGTTTGGCGCTGGAGGAGCGCATTAAAGAAGCTAACTCTGCCTCATTGAAGCTTGCAAAGTTCGGCATGCCTGCAGTCATGCAGGCTGCATGGCTGCCGCCACCGAAAGCGGGGAGAAATGAGCCTGAGCCAGAGATGGACGCAGAACGGGTGGACCCGTCTGACACATCGCCCACGACAAGAGTGCTGCGGAGCAATGTCAAGTCAGCTTCTTACAGAGAACAGGAGAAAAGATCCCAGCGGAAAAGAGGTAAGAACCTCGAGATCCAATCCGTAAAGACTAAGTTTACGATAGACACTGACCCATCTCCACCCCCGGGACACAGTAAAGGGGGGGGGGGCAGGGGAAAGCAACACCTGACCAAAGCCACGGGCGAAATAGACATGACCCACCCCACTGGAGTCTGAGGTAGTACCCGGACAGAACCACTCAGACGAGGTGGAGATAACACAAGACCAGAGCGCCGCTTGGACGAGAGGTCTTCCAGCTCAGCCTGCCGGAGGGTGGACGGACCTGGACCTTGCTCTGGTCATGGGTACCAACAAAGCTGGGGGGATCACGGAAGTCTACAAAGAAATGAACCATGGAGAAAATATCCAAACGAGAAAAAATGGAGTAGACGTGATGGAGGAGCAAGCAACACCTATCGAGGCACCATTAAAAGAAGGACAATATGAAAGATCGGTACCACTAGAGTTAAAGGAGAACCGACCCGAAACCATGCAGACCCCATGCATAGACATTAAAAGAACAATTGAAAGCCCCGGAACTAACAGGAAGGGGCCACCCGCAGGGGGGGCAGTCAGGTTCGGCAGTTAAACCGCTGTCGATGATCAAGGCATTAATCCACACTAGCACGCCCGCATTAGAAAACGAGAAATGGATTTCGAACTCAAAGACAATGTTGGGAGTAGTAGATCCCAGGCAATCAAAAATAGAGCTGCGGGAGCCGGGACGGAGGAAGACTGGTGAAAGTAACCTGAGCATGGCCTCAAACAACGTCTTCTCTGAGATCATCACCATGGAAAAGGATTCAGAGCCAGAGGAATGGGTGGATCTGCTCCACTCGACAGATGAAACGCCCGATGGCCCAAAAAAGATCAACAAGGCAATCGCAATAAAATGACAATATATTAAGAAAAAAAGCGGAAATCAAACAACTCAAAGAGGCACCTCAACCCTAAACCATCAAGACGAAGGAAAGCCGAAGCAAAATGAGACCAATTTAAGTACTAAAATAGCAAAAAAACTAAAACGTGTGGGCATCAAAAAACAGGGGGCGAGCACGGGAACGACCCAGAAACCCGTACTAGCCAATGCAGTATTCAACTTCTTTAAAACCCACCAGAAAAATCGAAAATTAGACCCAGACAATGAAATATCCGACGCTGATATCTTAGAGGTAATCGAGGGCTCGTTCCCGGAAATTAACACAAGAAAAGCAGACACGGAGTCCGAAGCAATAACGATACATGAGGAGAGAGGGGTATCAACAAGAGATACGCGAAGGACACTTCCAGTAGAAAGCGAAGCATATGAATCCAACCTTGCGGGATCACCCACGCAAATCCACTTAACCCCTAAAGAAAGAGACCCCAAGAGCCAAAAACATACTGAACAAAATGCAGAGCCCAGCGGCGTGATAAACCAAGCGGGTGACGATAGAGTAAGACGCACTCCAATGGGAGGCCTAAATAAAAGAGATGAAGACGCAATGATCTCCCCAAAAAGAGACGAAGTACAGGGCGACCCCCAACACAGACTAGAGGAAGCTGCCCATGCCCGGAACTCTAGCAATACCGAAGGTATCTCGATGTCAGGGGTATGCCCTCAAGCGGCAAGTCCGATCTCGAGGTGGGGAAAATCGGCAGAAAAACGACCGCAGGGGCGTAGCCAGGAGATCTCAGGTATAAATGATGAAACAAGTGAAGGCCGCCTCCAGCCACAATCACAACAAGAGGGGATTGCTCAGCCTAAATCGGTGGAAGCAGACGAAAAACATCTCCAATCACCCGAGACGCCCAGAATTGAACAGAGGGTACTACATGAGCCCGACGTTGGAGATGGAAGTCACTCAAGAGCTGAAAAGAAGGAGGGGTTTGGAATGAACTTGGAGCAAAGGAAAACCTATGGCTGAGACTCAGATGGGAAAACACAAATGAGCGATCAATCCTGGACAAAAGCCCACCTGCAGATGATAGAAAGAGGTGAAAAACAGAGAAAAACAGATAAAGAAGGATTAACTCTAAACCTTAATCCCTCCAGAACTTCGTTCAATAGTTCTGAGTCAGTAGAAGGCACAAGTGGGCGACCGTTGGGAGCAATCTCAGCACAACAATTCAACATATGCCCCAGCAGGGATGGCCAAAATACACCAGGAAAGCACAGAAGATACAGTGAAATTGCACCTGACCACCAAAGAGCATCACCAAACAAAAAACAAAATATGACCAAAATTATGGCAGCGCTGTCATGTACGGCAGCCGCGGCCGCTGGCGGCTGTGGAGACGCTGGCGCTGGGGCGGCCATTGTTAAGGCCGCTACGCAGCTGCACGTTCTCCAGCCGCGGTCTAGCTGCTGCCGCGGCCGCTGGCGGTGGTGGAGACGCTGGTGCGGAGCGGCCATTGCTACGGCCGCTACGCAGCTGCACGTTCTCCCGCCGCGGTCTAGCTCTCCGCCGTCGGATCAGCGGCGCACTTTATTACGAGCGCCAACCCGGAAGCCCGCGCGTTGCAACCTATTCGCGTTAGGCTTCCGGGTTGGTACGCTCCAGTGTCTTTCTCCGTGCTTCTGTTCCTCTCTCGTTCTCTCTCCTGAGAACGTTCTGCTTTGCCATTTCATCCTCTTCCTTACCTCTCCGGCTCCCCTTCTCTCTGCAGTCCTTCTGTTTTGACAATCAACTAGGCATCAGCAGTTTTCCTGTTCTTTTCTACCTGTCGAGTTCCATCACCCCCATCCTACCTTCGTTCTGGAAGGAAGTTCGTTCCGTGTGGAATCCTTCACATCATTGCTGACCTGGCATCCTGTTATCCGATCCCATCGGAAGGGGTTTTTTGTGCCTTGTGGCTTTTTCCCCTTCATTGGTCTGCCCCGGTTCGGGGGCCCCCCTAGGCCCCGAGTCAGAGGGGCAGGGTGGCTTCCTCTCGAGGCAGACCCCATCTGCATTCCCGAGAAGAGGCCCTGAGAAGAAGGAGATTTGGACTCCAAACAGAAGAAGAGACAGCAGGTGAGCAGGAGGGCATAAGGGTCACGGTGGATAGTGGTGAGGAGTCGAGTAAACCAGGGAGCCATTGTGACAGTTTGCAACGCCCAGAAAGAAGTATGGCCTCCCCCGAGCAAATACAAGATTTAGTAGCCGCGGTTCAGGCCATGAATATGGAACTACAGAATGTAAAGGCAGACAATGCAGTTCTGAGACAGATGATCTCTAATCGAGAAGCTAGAGATTCCGACTTACCGCCGATGACCTTGTCTACAGGCAAATACGACTGCACCCCAAAGCGCTTAAAGGAATTCTTGGAAGCATGTTCCGTTTACTTTGCATTCAGACCACTGATGTTCTCTAACGATCAAGCTAAGGTGGGGTACATGATTTCTAATATGACGGGAAATGCCTTGGCTTGGGCCACCCCATTTGTGACCAACAATAACCCTATTATCAGAGATTATGGGGGTTTTCTGACCTTATTGCGCCAGCAGTTCGAACAACCAGAGATCACACATGTGGCTGCAGAGGAACTTTTGGATGTGCAACAGGGTACCAAGGACCTGCAGACTTACATCTCCACCTTTAAACGGTTGGCCTCTGAGGCAGGTTGGCCAGAAAGGGCCCAGTATACAATATTCCGTCGAGGATTGAAGGAGGAGATAAAGGATGAGCTGGCCCGTATAGCCCGTCCTACTACCCTGTCGGACTTATTCTCCATAGTAACACAGATTGACTACCGCCTTAGCGAACGCAAGGCAGAACGGAAGAAACAAAGGGTGTCCGTCACCCCACTACCTAGTGCCTACCCTATGCCCTCACTGTCTCACTCCAGTAACAAGGAGGAACCCATGCAAGTTGGGTCCGCACGGTCCCCGTTGACCCCCGAAGAAAGAAGACGCCGGAGGGAAGCGGGCCTCTGCATGTATTGTGGTTCCGGTTCCCACTTACTGCGAAGTTGTACTGAAGTTCCACCAAGACGCTCGGGAAACGACCGACCTCGGAACTGAAGGGGACGAGTAACCGAGGTTCGACCACAAGTCCCTATGTTACGGTGACCGTAGCATCTCATTCCACCACCATGGACTCTCGCCTTATGGCTGTTCCCATCCGGTTGGAAACCCCGACAAAAGTCTTCAACACTATGGCGCTTTTGGATTGTGGCGCCGCAGGGGTATTTATGGACACTGAGTGGGCACATAAACATGGTCTCCCACTGCAGAAACTGGAAGAAGTCCAGAAGGTAGAAGGAGTTGATGGCTCTCCTCTGTCATCGGGGCCCATCACCCATTCCACTATTTTTCTGAAGGCGTGCATTCTCCAACATTCAGAACAGCTACAGTTCGACTTAATTCGAGCAGCCCATTTTCCGGTTATCCTCGGAATCCCTTGGTTAAGGAGGCACAACCCGCTAATCGACTGGGCTCAGAACACCCTGGCTTTTACATCCTCGTATTGTAAACAGTACTGTTTACTCCATACCTCAGAAGAGTTTGTACAAGTCCTAAACCCCCAACAAGAAGGAGTGCATGAAGTTTGCAAGATTCCCTCAGAATTGGCTAAGTTCAAAGAAGTTTTCAAAGACAATCCGGTCTTGGATCTCCCTCCACACCGTCCGGAAGACTGCGCCATCGAGCTGGTACCAGATGCCCTGGTTCCGTTTAGTCGCATGTTTTCACTATCTCTATTAGAGAAGAAGGCGCTTCGGATTTACTTGGACTCTCATCTGACCAATGGCCTTATTCGACCCTCCAAATCACCGGCTGGGGCATCTTTATTTTTCATACCAAAAAAGGATTCCTCGGAATTAAGGCCATGTATCGACTATCGGGGTCTAAATAAGGTCACGGTGCGTGACCGTTATCCAATGCCTTTGATAGCCGACATACTGGAAGCTGTACAGGGTTCAACCGTCTTCTCAAAGTTAGATCTCCGGAGTGCTTACCACCTTCTCCGGATTAGAGATGGAGACGAATGGAAGACGGCCTTTCGGACGCCTTTTGGCCTTTTTGAATATCGAGTAATGCCATTCGGCTTGGTTAACGCTCCGGCAATATTCCAACGTTTCATGGATCGCTTGTTTTCTGACCTATTATTCATCAATGTCATAGGGCCTCATTACGACCCTGGCGCTAAGTGAAAAACGATGGCGGTAAATGGTTACCGCCATCGTTTTCTGCCAGGTCCGATCATGACTCGTGACCGTAAACTACGATGCCAATAGCGGCATCGTAGTTAACGCTGCCGCTAACTGCGCTAAGGATGGGCGCACGCGACCGCCCACACCGTACTTAGCGCCATGGCGGAAAGGTACGCAAATGCCGACCCAAGCGGACATGCACCTAACGCCATCACCGAGGCCGCTAAGTACCTTACCGCCATGGTGCAAATAACGCCATCGCGAACCAACCGTAAAGGGCCATGTCAAGTGAATGCAGCTGCCACAGGTGCACAGAAACAGCACAGGTGAAGGCAATACAGACTCAGGGGAGTACAAAAAGAGCACACCCCACCCCTACCCACACCCAGTCACACTCCATAATGATGCCAATACGACTAGCAATGTTGGGGCTGGAGGACCTGATAGCAATGCATGTGCTACTACAACAGCAACAACAACAACAACTACTACAACAACAACAACTACAACAACAACAACAACAACAACAGGCAGCACAGAGGAGACGCAGGAGGAGAAGGAGGGCAAGGCAGGCCCAGCAAGCCCCACCTGCACAGCCAGTGCCACCACGCAGGCAGCCCCCAATACCACGCATCAGAGCCAATCCATTCAACCTCACTGCTGAGCAGATCCACACCCTGTACCGTTTGGACCGGGACACCATCACCGCCATCGTAGACATGACACACAACGACATCGTCAGCATGATAGAAAGTCCAACCGCCATCCCCCCCTACTGAAGGTAGTGGCTGTACTCCACTTCCTGGCCACAGGCAGCTACCAGCACACAGTGGGGCACCTGCATGGCATTTCACAACCATTATTCTCGCAAACACTCATCCAAGTGCTCGATGCCCTCCTCAAGCACACAGACAACCACATCTCATTACCACGGACTGGCCAGGAGATAGCTAACACCAAAGTGGGTTTCCATGCACTAGCCGGCATACCCGGTTGCATTGGTGCCATCGACTGCACCCATGTGGAATTGGTGGTTCCACGTGCCGTGGAGGTACCGTACCGCAACCGGAAACAGTTCCACTCAATCAACGTGCAAATGGTCTGTGACTCCAACAAGATCATCACACATTGTTGTGCCCGATTCCCCGGATCAACCCATGATTCCATGGTCCTGAGGAACTCCACAATACCACGCTACATGGAGCGACATGCAGGCCCAAGATCCTGGCTACTCGGTGAGTCCAATGTAATGGAAGTGGGCAGGTGAATGACGTACCGATGCATACTCCACCTGGCTGAAAAGGGGGGGGGGATGCATACTCCACCTGGCTGAAAGGGGGGGGGATGCATACTCCACCTGGCTGTGAGTAACACGGAGAACGGAGACAGAGGATGGGCACTCACAATGCACACAACCCCTCTGCATACATTGGGTGATGGCATGCAAAACAGGCCATGGAAGCCATGAGCATATACAGGTAGCATTGCGTGAATAAATTAGGTCATGTAGATGTGAGCCAAATAAACAGTTGGATGCAAGCCATGATGGAACATCATGTTCTTGATCAGACAACATGACTGACACATACATTCTCGCCTACATACAGGTGATGCAGGCTATCCCCTGAAGAGTTGGCTCCTTACACCAGTCCGGAACCCGCAGAACCAGCACGAGGAGGACTTCAACCGTGCACATACACGTACTCGTGTGGTCATAGAGCAGACATTCGGCCTATTGAAGGCACGGTTCCGAAGCCTCAGTAGGTCTGGTGGGGCACTCCTGTATGGCCATGAGAAGGTGGCAAAGATCGTCATGGCATGTGTAATGCTACACAATATGTGCGTCAGGCAGAATGTGCCCCTGCCCCCTGACGCAGAACTACAACCACCTGACGATGAGGATGAGGAGGGAGCAGATGGGGCAGCACCCCATGGAGGAGGCGATGCACAGGAGGGGCGTGCAATGCGCCAAACTATCATCGACCACTGCTTCTAGCACACATGGCTGGTGTGTGTCACATGGTGACTGCACTTGGGGCACTGTGTGGCACCGGGACATGCACACTTTGGACTGTACACCAATAAAGCACACATGCACAAAGAAAAATTCAACACACTCTGGGTTTTTTTTCAAGGTAAAAGTGTATTCAAGCCATGGAACGTCGTGACCCACCACCTCCCACCTCCCCCCTGCACACACACCCCCCCAACTCCCCCCTTAACTCCCCAACACACCTCCCCGCCACCCCCCTGCACACCCCAACACACCCACTCCCCCCTCCACCCTCCCCCCCCCCTGGAATCCCAACAAAGGTGTGAGTTAGTCTGTGCAGCAGTGTCTGAAGTAGGATTCCTACACTGTCCGGCCACTATTGGCAGCCCCCTCCACTGGCCCCCGGGGCACCCCTGCCTGTGCTGCGGAGGTTCCTCCCCGATCGGCGGATGGGGCTGCTCGGTGTCGAGCTGGCAACCGAGGAGGATCCTGCCTGCTCATTTGGACGCATGTCCCGAATTGTCTGCACAAGGTCAGTGATGGCGTGCCGCACAGCAGCAAGTTCCGCGCAGATGTCCTTTGTGGAGGACTCTATAGCGCCCTTCACTGTCTCAGCACATTTCTCCATTGCTGCACTTGACCCCCCACATTCTGCAACATGTTCTTCGAGCAGCGAGGAAAGTTGCTGCTGCCGGGTGACAATCGCCTCCAGGGAATGGTTGGTATTCTGGCCCATGGCTAATGGCAGTGGTATACCCATTGGGCTGATCGCCCCCTGCAGCGGGGATGGAGTGGCTGGCCAATCGTCATCCTCTGGCTGACCCTGTGTGGCATCCGCATGCGGGCTGCTTAGGGACAGGTAGGGGGAATGAGGGTGGGCTGTGGGGCTTCTGACATCACTCTCCTCAAAGATCCCTGCTTCGCTATCGGAGGAGGCTGCAATGGCAGCAGTTTCCCCTATAGTGCTGCTTGCAGCAGAGGCTGTGCCTTCTGTGGGCATGATTTGTGTGATGTCTGCTGCTGCTGCTGCTGCTGCTTCTGTACTGCCTGCTGGGGTGGCTGTCTGTGCCCTGTCCTGTTTTCCTTGCATGGATTTTGGCTGCTGTGGGGTTTTCCTCGGGACGGCAGAGGTGGAGGGTTGTGGTGTTGGCACAGTTGTCCTGGCCCTCTTGGTGGGTGTGGAGGCAGTGGTGTCCTCTTCCTCAAGGTCGGAATTTGAGCCTGTGGTGGGACAAAGGAGGGAGAGTGTTATTGATGGGTCTGCGGACATTGGCCGGGCATTGTGGCGACTGGCATCTTATCAGTTGGTACATGTGGCACATTTCATGCAGGGGAAAAAAGTTGTCTCCCTTTTGTGTGGAAGTAGCATGGAGGTATGTGGGTGCCTGCAGTTAGGGTGTGCATACTGCATGTGTACAGGGTGCAGATCGGATGTATCTGTGGGCAGTCTCCTGCTGATGTGTTGCATTTACACTATGGGCCAACATTGTACTTCACATGAATGGACTTAGGTGAGATTTGCATGCCTTGATTTGAGCCACCTACCTGCATCGCCTGATGTCGGGGCTCCTCTCTCCATTCCTCCTACTCCTTCAATGCTCTGCATTCCGATTGTGGAGGCACAGATTTCCTCCCATGGCTGCAATTTAATAGGGGACTCCGATCCTCCCCCAGTTGCCATTGCCTGGTTCATGTTTGCTGATAGTATGCTCCTGACTCTGAGCCGGAGATCGTCCCACCGCTTGCGGCACTGTGTGACATTGCGGGGTGTTGTTCCCACGGCACTGACCCGCTGAGCTACCAGTGCCCATATGGCCTTCTTCTTGGATATGGCCGGTCTTGTCATTTGGTTGGAGAATACCACTGCGGCGTTCTCCTGGAGGGTCTCCGCTAGCATGGTAAGCTCCTCTCTGGAGAAGCGGTCTTGCCGCTGGCGGTCACAGGCTTTTTTCACCACTTTAGGCATTTTCCTGCAGGTAGAAGGTTGAAGCTGGTATTTGCGGGGTCTCAGGCTCGGATGTCCAGTGGTTGGGGAGGATGGCAATGGATTGTGTTTTTAAAGATGGCCGACGGGCTGCTTCCCGTTCCGGCGCGATGACGCTATTTCCGGTTTGGCCTTTTACGGCCGCCGCTAATTACGGTGGCCGTAAATTACGGTGGCCGCTACTTACGCTGGCGGAAGGGTACCTTGCTCGCTTAGCGATGCCGGTAGGGGCCTTTTCCGCCATGGCGTTAATTGCATTACCGCCATGGCGTAATGCTCGTGCGCGATGGGTCGTGATGTGGCGCTCTTTACGCCATCGTCCCACGGCGTAAACGCTCATTACGCCATGGCGGTAATGACGGGCGATTACCGCCAGGGTCGTAATGAGGCCCATAGTCTACCTCGATGACATCTTGGTTTTTTCAGAATCCACCTCAGCACATGCGTCGCATCTTCAGACAGTGTTTCATCGGCTACAATCCCAACACCTATTAGTCAAACCCGAGAAGTGCTTTTTTTACGTATCTTCTGTTCCTTACTTGGGTTATATCTTATCCCATGAAGGCATAACCATGGATCCCAGGAAGGTGTCTGCCATCTTGGACTGGCCCGCACCCAGGTCTTTGAAGGATGTCCAACGATTCTTGGGACTAGCCAACTTCTACAGAAAGTTTATTGAACACTTTTCGCAGATAGTGCTGCCCATTACTTCACTACTCAAGAAGGAGGCTAAACCGTTTCTATGGTCGGAAACGGCCAATCAAGCCTTTATTGGTTTAAAGAGGAGATTCTGTTCCGCACCTATACTATCCCAACCTGATCAGAATCAGCCCTTTATAGTAGAGGCTGATGCTTCCGCAAGCGCATTAGGAGCAGTACTTCTGCAACTCAAAGAAGGACTGGAACATCCTATTGCATACCTTTCTAAGACTCTATCCACCAGTCAACAGAATTATTCAGTCATTGAAAAGGAACTTCTAGCGCTCAAGGCGGCATGTGAAGAGTGGAGACATCTGCTACAAGGCGGTTCACACCCATTCACTTTACGTACAGATCATAAGAACCTAAAGATCCTTAGAAACATGGAATGCGTCAACTCCAGGCAGGTTCGTTGGGCTCATTTCTTCAGCCAATATGACTTTTCTATAACCTATATTCCAGGCACTCAAAACGGTTTGGCTGACGCCCTGTCAAGATGTCAGATTTCCGAGAATCACTCTTCTTCATTTAGTCACATGATGTTTCCCCGGAACCGAATAGTGGGGATAATCTCGTCATTCCTTCAAGAAGTTAAGACAGCAACCCAACCAAATTTAGCAACCACTGTGCCGGGTGGCTTACAACCTCAACTTCGCTGGTCTGAAGGCCTTTTACTGGTGGGGCAGCGTTTGTACATTCCCTCTAGACCCCTACAACTGAAAGTACTGGAATGGGGTCACAACCATGTTACCGCCGGACATAGGGGCATCAAAGGTACTATGGAGTTGATCTCTCGCTCTTTCTTCTGGCCTTCTCTTTCTCACGACGTAACGCAACACTGTAAGTCGTGTATGGTATGCGCCCAAAACAAGTACTCCACTCACAAGCCCTATGGGTTGTTGATGCAACCAGAATTGCCAAGCCAGCCATGGTCCCAAATATCCACAGACTTCATAGTAGACCTGCCCCGATCCCAGGGGCTGACATGTCTTATGGTTACCATTGATTCATTTACCAAGCTGGCCCATTTCTCAGCGCTGAAAGGAGTACCATCCGCTACAGAAATGGCTGAAGTATTCCTTAGAGACATATTCAGGCTCCACGGGTTACCTGATAAGATTATCTCGGACCGGGGCTCTCAATATACCTCTCGATTTTGGGGCGCACTATGTCAACGGTTAGGGATAGAGAGGGCCTTGTCATCCGGTTTCCATCCTCAGACTAATGGCCAGACAGAACGCCTTAATGCCTCCCTGGAACAATACCTCCGATGTTATGTCAACAAGTATCAGGACAATTGGGTGAGTCTTCTGCCCACCGCCGAATACGCATATAACAACGCTGTTCACTCGGCGACGGGACTCAGCCCTTTCTTTTGTTCGTATGGTTTCCACCCTCGAGGTATATTACCGATTTTCTCTTCACCCTCAAATATACCCACCATCGAATCCACCTTAGATCAAATAACCTCTGCCCACACTACCGCTCAACAAAGTCTGATATCTACCAGACGCCGGTATAAGGAGGTGGCTGATAGTAGACGTTTATCCGGTCCTGATTGGAGGGAGGGAGAGCGGGTCTAGTTGTCCACCAGATATCTGCCGAGATGGGTACACCCAACCAAACTAACCCCCCGGTTTATCGGACCTTTCAAAATAATCAAGAAGATTAACCCAGTGGCTTATAGATTACAACTTCCCAAGTCCATGTCTCGGATACACCCAGTCTTTCACTCCTCCCTCTTTCGGCTAGTCGATTCAAGCACTCCTGTTAGAAAGGCTACCGGGATAGCGAGTCATCCCCAGGCCATACCCGAAGAATACGAGGTATCTGCCATATTAGATTCCAGATATCGTAGAGGCAGAATGGAATACCTTGTGTCATGGAAGAACTATCCCAGTTCGGAGGATTCTTGGGAACCCAGGTCATATGTACATGCTCCTAGACTGTTAAAATGTTTTCACCGAACACATCTGGGGAAACCCGGAGGGGCAGGATCTGGAGGGGGGCATACTGTCATGTACGGCAGCCGCGGCCGCTGGCGGCTGTGGAGACGCTGGCGCTGGGGCGGCCATTGTTAAGGCCGCTACGCAGCTGCACGTTCTCCAGCCGCGGTCTAGCTGCTGCCGCGGCCGCTGGCGGTGGTGGAGACGCTGGTGCGGAGCGGCCATTGCTACGGCCGCTACGCAGCTGCACGTTCTCCCGCCGCGGTCTAGCTCTCCGCCATCGGATCAGCGGCGCACTTTATTACGAGCGCCAACCCGGAAGCCCGCGCGTTGCAACCTATTCGCGTTAGGCTTCCGGGTTGGTACGCTCCAGTGTCTTTCTCCGTGCTTCTGTTCCTCTCTCGTTCTCTCTCCTGAGAACGTTCTGCTTTGCCATTTCATCCTCTTCCTTACCTCTCCGGCTCCCCTTCTCTCTGCAGTCCTTCTGTTTTGACAATCAACTAGGCATCAGCAGTTTTCCTGTTCTTTTCTACCTGTCGAGTTCCATCACCCCCATCCTACCTTCGTTCTGGAAGGAAGTTCGTTCCGTGTGGAATCCTTCACATCATTGCTGACCTGGCATCCTGTTATCCGATCCCATCGGAAGGGGTTTTTTGTGCCTTGTGGCTTTTTCCCCTTCATTGGTCTGCCCCGGTTCGGGGGCCCCCCTAGGCCCCGAGTCAGAGGGGCAGGGTGGCTTCCTCTCGAGGCAGACCCCATCTGCATTCCCGAGAAGAGGCCCTGAGAAGAAGGAGATTTGGACTCCAAACAGAAGAAGAGACAGCAGGTGAGCAGGAGGGCATAAGGGTCACGGTGGATAGTGGTGAGGAGTCGAGTAAACCAGGGAGCCATTGTGACAAGCGCTCACAATCGCGCTTGCACCATTTTGCAAATTATATGAAACCATCGGAGACTCAACAAAAGACAATACAACGATTCTAGGCAAAATTCTAACTAAGATGGATTTCTTAGAGGGTTACATCACAGCCATAGAGACAAAGGCAAGAAAGCAGGAAACAAATTGGGAGGGAAAATGGGCCACCCTAGAGGCAGAATGGAAAGAAGTCACAAGAGAGAAACAGCTGGTAAAACAGACTATGGACAGAGCTTCCCAGACAGCTCCTCAGAAGGAGCTTGGAGAATTGGAACCAATTTTCACTAAGCATAAAATGACAAACACAAGTGAGCGACCTGCGCAACAAAACCAGAGCCCCAAGGTGGGAGCAAAAACCACGCCAGTAGTGACTAACCAAAAGCAAAAACTGGGTTTACGACTGGCAAACGACTCAAACAAAGGGGGGAGGGACACAAAGAAAAACGAGACCTCAATCACAACGAAGGAAGTGGAAACTATTAATTTAACAAAAAGCCCCTCCACTCCACCTTGCAGGAGCAACACCAGGGCAAAAAGCCAACAAAGGACAGTAACATCGCCCAAAACGACGGAGGAATTTTTGAGGACAAGCGCTGTTGGACCTGTCAATCTAGAGCGACATGGAATTAAGAGAAGAAAACGCTAGAGGCGCAGAGGGACTGACGGAAGAACAGCCATGGGAGCCGGCAAGGGGAAAAGAAATAAGAGGCAAAAAGATTACAGGAAAAACCGCGCCAGTATCTCCTGAGGAGAAAGACTCTCCACAAAACCAGAAACACCGCGAGCGGTGTTCAAACCCAGTGAAACAACAACAGCAACAGCAGGAAGAAACCGCAAGGAGAAGAGACGAGAAGGAGACCAGGGAAAATCCTAGTAAAACACAGACAGAGCACTCCAAGATCCAACTTAACCACCAAAAGGAGTTAAGAGTCTTTAAACTAGAGCAAACGTCCTGTAAATCTAAATACATAGTGCTGAACAGAAAAACAGTACTGCAGATAATAAGTAGAATCCACTGTCTACAACATCTAAAGACTGACGACTTCGTATTAATAGAACCATACCATAGGGACCAAAAGGCCAAAACGTATCTACATATCAAAAGCAAGGCTGTAAAAGAGGTCACGGATGAAGCATATAAGTACCTACAGCAAGAAGGTTATACCCTGGCTGAACTAGAGCTAAACAAAACAGGCCGGAAAGAGCTACCCATAAAGAAAAATTCTGAAAATAAAGTGCATTACATATCCCGCACGAGAGACTTATATAACAGAAAGAGACAGTTTCCGATGTACCGCACAGGATATGAAAGCAGTCGCCAACAGGAGTGGGAAATGCGGGAACCAAGGAATGAGAGATTCAGAGGCAGAGATATTAAAGGAACTGAAGATCGTAAGGAAAAGCACACAGAGAAGGGGGGACAGTCACGTGACAGAAGGGAGTACCGGAGAGAAGAATCGCCCAGTAAGCCACAGACACCCCGAACAAAGAGAGAAGTGCCAGATCGAGGGGGCAGAAAAGAAAAAGACCGAGAAACAACGAGGGGAGAGATGCAAGTAAACAGAACACCAAAAGGTCCATGGAACTGGCTAAAAGCAACACTAAATCGACACACCGAGAAATAGCAATCACCAGGAGGTGGGACAAAAGAAACACTGCCTCCAACAAATAAGGAAGAAGCCAGGAAAGGGACCATAAAGCGAGATTTTCTCTCCATGGCCTCCTGGAACACGAGGGGCCACCGGCACCTGACAAACCCGGAGAATCAGGATCTAGGGGCATTCGATATCCTATGCCTGCAGGAGCATTGGCTAACCAAGAAACCGGCCCTAGACGGCTTTGATATTACATTCTCGCCAGCATCAAAGGGCCTGTTTGGACGACCATCCTCAGGGCTATTGATAGCCATAAAGTCGGGGGTCGGAATATCCCGAGTAAAAACCATAGTCGAAACGTACGGGGTATTGGCAATCCTTGCGACATGGGCGCAGGAAGAACTTGGAGGAAAGGGAATGGAAAAAGCAAAAATCGCATTAATAACGGCATATTGGAACCCAGAAAGAACTATGACAGCAGACTTTTGCAATTTAGTAGCAAAAACAATTGATGACATCATGGTGGATCACCCTACGGCGCATATAATAATCTGCGGAGATCTAAACGCAAATTGCAGGACGGATAAGGTAATAACACAATCTAAGAAGCTGAAATCCCCAGCAGAAGAAAGAGGAAAGGCATGGATGAGGCTTATGAAAGCGAGAAATCTTCACAATGTCGCTGCACTGAAATCATGGATGGTAAAGAATCACACATGGGAAAGAGGCATATCCAAAGGCGATATTGACTACTTCTTTGTCTCTAACAGTCTAAAGGCAAGTATTCAAGACTACTCAGTGGCCAAAACGAAAGAAAGCGACCATAATCTTGTGGCTATAGAATGGCAAGCAAGACAGCCGGAACACTAGAGATACAGCAACTCCATCGAAGCGAACAGCCAACAAACCCGCATTCGGCTGACTGCAACTAACATCGAATGCATACCTGAAAAGTACAAAACAAAGGCCGCACTACGAGGAAAAAAGAACAAAACTCCGGACTATGTTCCTTTCTTATTGCAGTACAGGACAAAACTGCAGGGTAAAAATCATAGGCAAAAGCCAAATAAACATATATATATGACAAAGAGGTCGCAGAAAGGAAGAGAACCCTGAGAAAACTTAAGAGACAAACCATAAAAGAGAACTCACCAACAGCATGGAACGCATTGAAACAAGAAAGTGCAAAATATAAAAACTGGATACGTGGTCATAGGCACGCGATGTACCAGAAAGATGCAGAGGAAATGCTGCGCGCTTTAAACACAAAAAAAACTGGAGACTTCTGGGCGCTCATTAACAAAGCTGACAAGAAGGCGGAAAACCAAATAGTAAACGCGGTGAGTGAAGTGGCCTGGGTGAACTTCTTTGAAAATCTGTTCAAGGCACAACCATCACACCCACCAAGAAGCAGGAACTCAGGTCAAACCGCTTGGATCGACATTACATCAAAGGTCGACATAGAAAACGTCATAAGGAATTTAAAGAAATCCAGCGCCCCGGGGCCAGATGGATTAAGTAACATCGACTTAAAACAAAACCCAGAGATCTGGCCAGTCCTAATCAGTACCATCTTCGAACAGTGTAGACTGTCAAAAACGCTCCCGCCGTCTTGGGTAAACGCAGTGGTGGTGCCAATCTTCAAACGAGGGAATCGAGAAGAACCGAGCAATTATAGACCAATTGCACTACTCGATATAATAGGCA
Organism: Ambystoma mexicanum; assembly: GCF_040938575.1. Classification (NCBI taxonomy): domain Eukaryota; kingdom Metazoa; phylum Chordata; class Amphibia; order Caudata; family Ambystomatidae; genus Ambystoma; species Ambystoma mexicanum. The sequence continues at coordinate 5,647,619 of NC_090940.1, forward strand.
ACATTTTTGCCACCCTCCTTCTGACCCATTTTCGTAGCTGGGCCCCAGATCTTCACCAGCAAATGACCCGTTTCAAATGGGGTTCCTAAAGAAGGGAAGCACTACAGTAAACATCCTCATCCTAAATTTGATAAAAGCCAAGGTCAAGCAAGGAGCGCCGACTGTGTTCATGGCTTTTGTGGATCTGTCTCAGGCGTTCGACAGAGTGGACAGACGGAGACTGTGGAACAAATTGGAAAAATGGAACTGCCCTAGGGAAATACTGGACCTGGTGAAGGCGTTATATACCAACACCAAGCTAAGAGTGCGCCTAAACAATCAAGGCCTGCTGTCGCAAGAGATACCGGTGGAACAAGGAGTAAAACAAGGGTGCCCTCTGGCCCCGGCCTTGTTTATTGCTTTTCTAGGGGACCTTAAAGACTCGGACGAAGCAGTAAGAGCATTTCCTCCAAAGCTGGGTAAGACCAATATACCACGTCTACTATACGCAGACGATCTAATATTATTAGATCAAACCCAAATCGGCTTACAACGAAAACTCGCCAATTTGGCACAATATACGGAGCAAAACAACTTCAAAATAAACAAAGCTAAAACAAAAATATTGATAGTTGGAAAAAAGGCTAAGGAAACATCTGCAGGCTACAAGTGAGCATTGGACAATGTAGAAATCGAAGTGGTCCAAAGTTTCAAATACTTAGGAGTCCACATCGATAATTCGGCAAAAGAAGTTACAATGCAGAAGATCCTGTGGGAAAAAACAAAATATCTTGCGGTCAAAATGAAAATGTTAAACCGAAAATATGGCAAGTTCTCCCTGGTCCCGATGATTGAGTTCTATAAAGGGAAAGTGGTGCCAACCTTGACATACGGCATGGGAGCGACCCTGAGCATTCCTAAGAACATATGGCGGAAACTTGAGAGCTACATCTGGAAAACGGTCCTAGGTCTGCCAAACGCGACCGCAATGGAACTTATCAGAAGAGACTTAGGTCTACTCTCTCTAGAAGCCACGGTGGAATTAAATGCAATGCAACTCTGGAGAAACACTCTCATTAAGGACAGCCTGCCTATTTACAAGATAGTGGCCGATGAAATAGCAAAACATAGCCTGGCTATTTTAAACAATTGGACAAACAACCTGAGAGAAAAGCTCACTGATATCGCCTGCAATGAAGAGGACCTTATAAATAACCCTACAAGAGTGAAGTCAAAATTGGAAGACCAAGACTGGATAGAAACGTTGGAAAAAGTGCAGAAGAACAAACTGACTAAAGATCTGCCTCCTAACTTCAATAAGTTAAAAGAACCAATGAGATACTGCAGCAAACTTCCAAATAAGCAACTAAGAAAAATGTTCATGAGGGCACGTTTCAATCTCCTACCAAACCGGGAAATCCAGGCGATCAGAGACAAACGAACGAGAAATCCTGCCGACTCTGCAAACAGATAAATGAGATTGAATCGATAAAACATCTGCTGTTATATTGCCCAGAGTTAAGTAAAACAAGAGCCACATACCTGACTGGCCTATCTACAGATATTTCTAGAACACTAGAAGATGCAGATACAACATGGTGGAATAGGCTGATGTCAGGGGAGAAAACTAAATGGACGATAGCGACCGTGAATATTTTGGAATGTGCATTAGAAGCAATTGCCTCTAAAGTCCCGACGCTGACCAACGACGAGGCCCCCGACCTGGAATCGACACTCTAACAGGGAAGAGGAGGAAACCAGGCGGTTTGGTTCTCAACTGTGGGACTGCTGCACTTTTCTGTCTTCTTCTGTCGCTCTCCGTGTGGCTCTTGTTAGTTGACCAACATCATCTTTTTGTAAAAATTGTTAATGCAATTATATACGAATAATAAAAAAAAAAAAAAATATGCACTTTACACACCCCACACACTTGAAACTATACATCCCAGCATGCAACGGCTGGCTCGCTAAGACAGGTGACGCTGACGCCATGGTGGGCACGTCATCTGCCTTTCATGCTGTAGAGGTGACGTGTGGAAAGTGCAGGCTGGCATCAAAGGGGGCAGACACGGGCTTTCATCCTCAGTGGCGTGTCTCGGGGGAGCCCTGGCTACTGAAGGCCCTCTTTGAATTCCTGGGGTAAATCGGGACCAGGGAGGGGGTGTCAGGTGCCTGGAAACAGCCCTCCTCCTGAGGTGCCCTGCTAATGGAAAGGGCCCTGAAAGAGGCCTTTGTGTGCCCCTGAGCCCCCACACGCGCACGGCCTGTCGGCGCAGCTGCCCCTCCCGCACTGTCAAAGAGTTTGATCCTATAATTGATTTTTTTAGGAACATCCAAGGTTTTCGTAATGACTGAATTTGGCCGTTTTCCTGTCGTTTGCCAGCATCGGGCACTGCTCATAAGTTCTTCCGCCCAGAAGCTAAGGCTGGAAGGGCAGAAAGAGCTCTCTGTGTGTGCGCGAGCTGTGGGGTGGGGGCAGGACACCGCAGGAGGCAAGGCTGGCATAACTGAAGGCAAAGACTGCAGCAGAGCTCTGCAGAACAGGGGTGAGGCTGGCACTAGACCAAGACCAACCATGTACAAAACGGTGGCATCGCACCCACAATATGCAGCACAAGGCAGAGGCTGGCACCACCCTCCTCAGATACACCACAGAGAGCAGAAGCTGACGCCACACTCCTCAGATACACCATAGGGAGCAGAAGCTGACGCCACACTCCTCAGATACACCATAGGGAGCAGAAGCTGACGCCACACTCCTCAGATAAACCATAGGGAGCAGAAGCTGACTCCACACTCCTCAGATATACCACAGAGAGCAGAGGCTGACGCCACATTCCTTGCAAACACCATGATTCCCTGTACTCAGCAGAGCCCTGCTTCTCTACATTCCAAAGAAACCACACTTCCCTGCACTCAGCAGAGCCCCACTTCTCTACATTCTGAAGATCCATGATTCCTGTACTCAGCAGAGCCCCGCTTCTCTACATTCTGGAGAACCATGCTTCCCTGCACTCAGCAGAGCCCCGCTTCTCTACATTCCAAAGAAACCACACTTCCCTGCACTCAGCAGAGCCCCGCTTCTCTACATTCTGAAGATCCATGATTCCCTGTACTCAGCAGAGCCCCGCTTCTCTACATTCTGAAGATCCATGATTCCTGTACTCAGCAGAGCCCCGCTTCTATACACTCTGGAGAACCATGCTTCCCTGCACTCAGCAGAGCCCCGCTTCTCTACACCCTGGAGAACCATGATTCCCTGCACTCAGCAGAGCCCCGCTTCTCTACATTCTGGAGAACCATGTTTCCCTGCACTCAGCAGAGCCCCGCTTCTCTAGATTCCAAAGAAACCATGCTTCCCTAAACTCAGCAGAGCCCCGCTTCTCTACATTCCAAAGAAACCATGCTTCCCTAAACTCAGCAGAGCCCCGCTTCTCTACATTCCAAATAAACCATGCTTCCCTAAACTCAGCAGAGCCCTGCTTCTCAACATTCCAAAGAAACCACACTTCCCTGCACTCAGCAGAGCCCCGCTTCCATACATTCTGGAGAACCATGCTTCCCTACACTCAGCAGAGCCCCGCTTCTCTACATTCCAAAGAAACCATGCTTCCCTAAACTCAGCAGAGCCCCGCTTCTCTACATTCGGAAGATCCATGTTTCCCTGTACTCAGCAGAGCCCTGCTTCTATACATTCTGGAGAACCATGCTTCCCTACACTCAGCAGAGCCCCGCTTCTCTACATTTTGGAGAAACATGCTTCCCTGCACTCAGCAGAGCCCTGCTTCTCTACATTCTGGCGAACCACGCTTCCCTGCACTCAGCCGAGCCCCGCTTCTCTACATGAACCACGCTTCCCTGCACTCAGCAGAGCCCCGCTTCTGTACATGCTGGAGAACTACGCTTCCCTGCACTTAGCAGTGCCCCGCTTCTGTACATGCTGGAGAACTACGCTTCCCTGCACTCAGCAGAGCCCCGCTTCTATACATGCTGGAGAACTACGCTTCCCTGCACTCAGCAGAGCCCCGCTTCTGTACATGCTGGAGAACCATGCTTCCCTACACTCAGCAGAGCCACGCTTCTCTACATTTCAAAGAAACCATGCTTCCCTAAACTCAACAGAGCCCCGCTTTTTTACATCCTGGAGAACCATGCTTCCCTGCACTCAGCAGAGCCCCGCCTCTCTACATTCTGAAGAACCACACTTCCCTGCACTCAGCAGAGCCCCGCTTCTCTACATTCTGAAGATCCATGATTCCCTGCACTCAGCAGAGCCCCACTTCTCTACATTCTGGAGAACCACACTTCCCTGCACTCAGCAGAGCCCCGCCTCTCTACATTCTGGAGAACCACACTTCCCTGCACTCAGCAGAGCCCCGCTTCTTTACATTCTGGAGAACCACGCTTCCTTGCACTCAGCAGAGCCCCGCATTTCTCTACATTCTGAAGAACCATGCTTCCCTGCACTCAGCAGAGATCCACTTCTCTACATTCTGAAGAACCATGCTTCCCTGCACTCAGCAGAGCCCCACTTCTCTACATTCTGAAGAACCATGCTTCCCTGCACTCAGCAGAGCCCCGCATCTCTTTTTTTTTTTTTTTTATTTGTTTTGGCTTAAGCCTTTACAAAAATAATACAAAATAGTTAGCAAAAAGCACATAAAAATTACATTACATTTCATTGTTTTCCACCAACCCTGTCAATTTTCTATTTTCTGTTAGATCAATGTTTTAAGTACATTTGTCCTTTATTTTATTACGTTAAATGATCAGTCCACTTTTTATTATCACCTGAATGGCTGCAAACGTCAAAGCTGCATTGCTTCCTGAGGTAATTCTGTCCCAAAGGAAGTCTGAGATTATATCTTCCTCTCTCCACACAAAGTCTCTGAAAAGTCTTATTCGTTGAGGCCATGTGCCTTCACATTCCATTAGAACATGTCTTAATGTTTGTTTGGCAGGGTTGACACAGATTGAACATAGTTTTTTTGCCACGTTCCCTTGGTTGCGCTTTTCCAGAACAGCCCCACACTGGACAAGATTCAGTCTCATTCTAAGAAAGTCTGAGCGCAGTTTCCTGTTTGGGGATTTTAGTAGATAGCAAGAGAGACACCCAAGTTTCTTTTCTCCCTTCAGAAATAGATTTTGAATTGGTTCTTCTCTTACTCTCTCTACTGTTTCAATCCAATCCTGTTGTTCTAATCTTCTTTTCACTTTGAGTGGGTTTAGGACTAAAGTCTCTTCGTTTATATCTAAAGTCTTCAGTCTTTCCAATGTTTTCGCCTCTAACAAGGTGAGGATAGTTGATTTCTTTAGCAGTGTTTCATGTCTGAGGTCTCCATACAGTGTTGAGTCTTTGCTTGTTGTTATTTCTCGAGACAGTGAGATGAGCTTCCAGTCTGCCATACAGTTCAACGATTTTAGACCTAGCTCAAATCTCAAGCTTTTTGAGGAGGCACAGTTTGGGAGGCCCAGAACTTTTTTCCATAGGCGGCCCTCAAAATTGTCCCAGTTTATGAACCAAAGATCGGGTTTGGCTTCTAGACCATACAGAATGACTGGGACCACTTTGGCGAGGTAGAACTTTACCAATGGGAGAATAGAAAACTTACAAAATGTATAGTTTAATTTGATCATTTGTGATGTGAATTGTGTTACTTTAACCATGATTTCACTTTCTGCTTTGTAATTTGCTGGATGGGCATAGATGTTATATCCCAGGTATTTTATGGTTTCTACTGTTCTTATCCGTTCTCCTCCCATATTCCAGTTTATGCATTTTGTTTTTGATAGCGGATGTTTGAAAATCAAGATGTTTGATTTAGCCGGGTTGACTGTCAATTTGTTTAATCCCACATACTCATTCAGTTTATCGAGTAAATGTTGTAAGCCAATTGATGTTCTGTCGAGGAGAACTATATCATCCGCGTACGCGAGCCAGCATATTTTTCTCCCATTTAATATTGGACTTACCAAAGCAGACGGTTGCAAGAAAAGGCCCATATCTGCTAAGAACAGGTTAAAGAACAGAGGCGCTCCCAAGCACCCCTGTCTTACCCCCCTGTTAACTTCAACCAGTCTTGAAAGGTGTCCCATTGCATCGAGCCGTACTCTCAAATTGGTTTCTCTATGTAATTCCACTAAGTTGGACAATAGTGGTTCTGGCATTCCCCATTTCCGGAGTTTCTCCCAAAGTAGAACTCGTTCTATTTGGTCGAAGGCTTTGGACAAGTCTATCCAGGCTCCGTACAATACTTGTTTTTTCCCCCCTCTTTTTTGTTCATTTAAGATGTTTAAAATCAGGCCATTAAGAGATGTTGAATGGCCTTTACGGAATCCTGTTTGAAAGCGTGATAAAATATTGAAGTCTTCCACCCATTTTAAGATGTAATTTAGTAGAAGTTTCATAAAAATGTTGCTTTCAATGTCCAGCAATGCTATTGGTCTGTAATTCATTGCTACACGGCGATCCCCATGTTTAAAGAAGGGTATTATGAGGGCCGTTTTCCAAGATGCTGGGAAAGTCCGTTTTTTTAGTATTTCATCAAAGAGAACAGATAAAAGCTTTGACCACAACACAGGTTCGCTTTTCAATGCCTGATAGGTCAAGCCGTTTAGTCCCGAGGCTTTGGATGTTGAGGAATTGATTATGATTTCGTGTATGTCCTCTTCATTGAAGTTAAGTTGCCAACGGAGTTCTGGCTTGCCACTAAATTCATGGTTATTGTCGCTCTTATATGTCTCTGTCGAATATCTCACCCAGCCATCTTCTGACACTAAGTTACATAGTGATTGAGTGTAATCCCCTTCAAATGTGTTCATTCTTTCCCAGAAGTTCTTGCTGTTGCTTTCTCTAAGGGTTCTTAGTATATGCTCACCGTCTGTTTGCATCCGAAGAGCTTTATGTGAGATTGACCATGATTTATAATTTGCTTTTTGATTTTTTATCTCGATTTGCATTTTTTCAAACAAATATCCTGCTTTTTGAATGTCTCTCAGAGCTTTTCTATGCTCTCTTTTTCTCCTTTGTGTAGGTTCATCAAAGGCATGTAGATGTTTCTGTTTTGTTTCTCCCGCTAAATATTTGGGCGCTAAGGTTGCCCATAAAAAATTAGTGAATCGGTCTGGGTTACATTGTATTTTCCAGATATGTTCAGGAATCCCTTTAAGTTTCCCATTCAATTTGTCTCCCCCATCTTTGTATTTGACAACTCTGAGTTTTCCTTTTTTTTCTTCTAACAACTGTAGTTCTCTTTCAGCCTCTGTTGTTAAGATGTTTTCAAATAACAGCTCCAATCTGCTGTGGTCACTGCCAATTCCCTGTTTTATTATTAGAGTGGAAGGCAAAACCTGCAGGGTTTTTGAAACGAAAATGAAGTCTAACGCAGAGGATGAGTTCCCTCTTCGCCAGGTTATATACGGTTCACCCTCCTGTGTGCCAACTACCATGTGAAGATCCCATTGTTCCATGAATTCCTGCCACTTTTTTCCCCTGCTCACTTTTCCGTGGGCTCTTCGATCTAAGTCTCCTTTCTGTGGATGTAAACAGTTCGAGTTGAAGTCTCCTGCTACCACAATTTTACTGGATGCTAAGGTTGTTTTTAATAGTTCAAATAGTAATGCTAGGTCTTCCAAAAAACAACTTAGTTTCGATGTCACTGGGTTCCAATAAATATTTACAAAGACCCAGGTTTTAGTGGTTTCTTGTAAGTTTACTTCAGCTCTACATGCCTGGATACCATGGGGATTTTTCCATATTTCTGTAACGTTTTTAAAAACTTGGCTTTTCAATGCTATCAATAAGCCTCCTGAAGGACGACCTAATGGTTTTTGTGCAGCTGATAAACAGTTGACTGTATATCCTTCAATGTTTAGTGGATTTACCAGCCAGGTTTCTTGTAATAGAACTGCATCTCCCTGATTGAATAGATATGTCCGTGTTTCTTTACCTCTGATGACACTAGAGCCTCTTGTGTTCCAACTAAAGATATTTATATTTTTCCTTCTAAAGTCGCTGCATGCCCAATCCCAGCTTCTGTAATACTTCTGTCAGTATTTCTGGAAGGAGCGTGAGAGTATTATCTTTTGTCTTGGGATCTCTTTCTGAGTTTCTCTTCCCTGTGAGGATCGCCTCATTTTGGGATGTTCTTCCTTTGTTTGGGCATACAGGGTTATGGTGTTCGCTCATGATGTTTTTTTTCTATCATTGCATGAGACCTCTAATCCATAGGATTCCAATTCAATTGAGTTTTGTAGGATAGCATTTTTTGCCTTTTCAGACGTCAATATGAGTTCTACCAAAAATGGGTCATTTGACATTGGAAATTTCACGTTCTCAATGTCATCGGATTTGAAGAAATGAAGATTTTTAATTTTATGTATTATACCTAAAATCACTCCCCGATTCAAAGATTTATGGTGCCCATAGTTTGAGCGCAACCTCAACCAAACCCTTTGGATGGTGTTTTCCATTAGTATGCTTTGGATTGACTGATCACATACTATAGAAGGGGTTTGAATGCCTGCAATGTTCTCCTCACGGTTTGTAGGGATGTCAAGTCTCGCAAATTTCCCTTCTCCATTTTGAATTTTGTTATCACTTGTTTTGGATATGTTTTTTCCCACCATATTTGCTAAGGCAATTGGATTGGAGAGAGTTAGGCTTGGGTCTTTGGCAGCCACCTGTTTCTTTAATAGGAAGATAGGGGCGAGTTTCCTGCTCTCATGTTGGCTTAGAGCGATGGCTTTCCCATTGGATTTATTTTTTTCGAGCTGGAGGTTTTTTTTAAAAAAGATAGGGGCCCAATTTACTGTTTTTGCTATTGGCTCCTTTTGGAATTGAGCATTTAAATTGTTTTTTGCTGATAGTTTCTCTGAATTTGGCTGCCCTTTCAGATCCTTATCTGCCTCTTTATTTTTCTTTTTTGGATTATCCTTTTGCTCTGTCTCCTCTTCTGTTTACAAACCGATGCTTGCTTTTGTTACCAAAGCTATATCATCCAGTTTGTTCCCTTCCATTATTTTGATCTTCTTAGGGATAGCAGTCTTATGCTTCTGGTTTCCCTTTCCTGCAACAGATTTATTTCTTTTTGTGTGATTTTGCGGTACTTTAAAGTCGCCCGTAATACTCTCTTGTTCCTCACTGTACCCATTTGGCTGTATTTTGTGATGTATTTTTCCATTCTCTTTATCGGTTTTGTTACATTTCAGCCCTTTATCTTGTTTTTTTTTCCCTTTAAGGTGTATAGATTTGGATCTCTCTCTCTTTGCAAGACGGTTCCTTCTTTTTCTTCTACCTCTTGATGTTTGTTCCCCTTGTTCTTGCCATTCTTGGGATTCACCCATTTGTATGTTTTTTCATTTATCACATTCTGTTTTTTGTATGTTTTTTCCAATATCTGCATCTTCCTCCATTACGGTAGCAAGTCTTAGAAATTCTTCCATTATCAAGTCTGAAAGCGGTGTGTCATCAAGTGAATACTCCCGATTTTTTTCTGGGGTTTTCTCTGCTTGGGCTAGGGACGGGTGTCCTTTCAAAGTTGAGAGAACCTCTTGCAACAATCTGTTATTAAGGTTTCCGATTTCATTTTTTTCCTTCAAAGATTGCTGGATGGAGGAAATGTCAAGTCCTTGTTTTACAATCTCAAGGTTTAAAGCCTGAATTGGAGTGCTCAGTTTTGTGTTAATAGCATTTGCCAAGCCCACTAAAGTGGAATCACATAGTGCAATTTCTTTTGTCATTTCTAACAATGTCCCGTTTTGCGATTGAACCTCTCCTTTTAACATCTCGAAGACTGAAACCAAAGAGTTGAGAACGAAGTTCAAAGCTTTCAATGTGTCTGTATTTAACTTTGTTTTTGTCTTCTCATCATCTTTGAGGTCTGTTTCACTTTGTTCCTGAAAAAATTGTGTAACATTTTTTGTTGGTTGTAGGTTTTGTGGCGATGGAGGAGTCACATTATCCTCCTCAAATTGAATGGGGGCATCTTTTTCCAGATTTGTTAATTTGAGATGTATTTCTGTGCTAGAAGCCGGAGATTGGGAGTGCCTAGGGTCTTCCCAGAGGATGAGTGATTCTCCTTCGATGTCACTATGACTTTTGTGTCGTTTTCTCCCAAAATGATTTTCTATTTTACTTTGTATCCTTTTTGTTGTGATGGTATATTCCAAGCCCCGCTTCCAGTTGTTCACTATTGCAGTATTTGGGGTTTTCTCCATGGTGCTTTTTACTGGGGTGCTATGAGTTTCTTCAGCATGTACCAGTACTTGGATTTGCTGCGGGGTATTTGGATTTACATTCTCCTGAGCATGTTGCGCAGTTGATATACTTACTTCATGATTTTTACTTAGATATGATCCGTCCCCTGCTCCTTCCATTTCTTTTGTGCTACGAAGTTTCATTCAACTCTTTTTAGGTTACAGAACATTCTATAATGTGTGCACCGTAAATCAAAAAAAAGTGCAAAATAATGTGTATACAGTAGTTTGAAACCTGAATGGGATGTAAACTTTCTGTGTCAGAAATGCTTGCAACCTAGGATGTGTATATCGCGATGATCTATCAATGAACCCCTTACGAAGCTCGGAGAGGTAAATATATCCCAAGTCTTAATGGGCAAAACCAGCGTGATCAATGGAAATAATATCCCACAGTCTCACGCGGTAACCAATCTAAAGTACAATACAATATAAATATGGTGAGGCCCCTTACCTCAGTTCCACTTCACCTGTTGTTGGATAGTACAGGCTCTGTTGACTTCCGATGTAAATATAATGAGTAGTCCTTTATAGGGCCATATGCGCCCTCGCGCCGAACAGCCGCAAAACAGTCTGCGCCCTTGACACCGTCGGGCTTAACGCCGCAAGGGTGGTTTGTGCTTCGTTTTGTCTCGGCAGAAGGTAACGTGATCAAACAGATGATCTGGCCAAGCTCCGCCTCCTCCAGGAATCGAGCGTTTTTCAAACGAAGTCTTTTGCTGGGTCTAAACGCCTGTTTCATGAACAGCAGGCACAACAGGCAGGAGAAATAAATGCTCTCCTTTCAAAGCGCTTCTCCTCTGAAGTAAGAGCACACGCCGCAAGGGTGGTTTGTGCTTCGTTTTGTCTCGGCAGAAGGTCACGTGATCAAACAGATGATCTGGCCAAGCTCCGCCTCCTCCAGGAATCGAGCGTTTTTCAAACGAAGTCTTTTGCTGGGTCTAAACGCCTGTTTCATGAACAGCAGGCACAACAGGCAGGAGAAATAAATGCTCTCCTCTCAAAGCGCTTCTCCTCTGAAGTAAGACTCAGCAGAGCTCAGCTTCTATACATTCTGGAGAACCATGCTTCCCTACCCTCAGCAGAGCCCCGCTTCTGTACATTTTGGAGAACCACGCTTCCCTACACTCAGCCGAGCCCCGCTTCTCTGCATTCCAAAGAAACCATGCTTCCCTAAACTCAGCAGAGCCCCGCTTCTCTACATTCTGAAGATCCATGATTCCCTGTACTCAGCAGAGCCCTGCTTCTATACATTCTGGAGAACCATGCTTCCCTACACTCAGCAGAGCCCTGCTTCTCTACATTTTGGAGAAACATGCTTCCCTGCACTCAGCAGAGCCCTGCTTCTCTACATTTTGGAGAACCACACTTCCCTGCACTCAGCAGAGCCCCGCTTCTCTACATGCTGGAGAACCACGCTTCCCTGCACTCAGCAGGACCCCGCTTTTGTACATGCTGGAGAACTATGCTTCCCTGCACTCAGCAGAGCCCTGCTTCTGTACCTGCTGGAGAACCATGCTTCTCTACACTCAGCAGAGCCCCGCTTCTCTACATTCCAAAGAAACCATGCTTCCCTAAACTCAGCAGAGCCCCGCTTCTTTACATCCTGGAGAACCATGCTTCCCTGCACTCAGCAGAGCCCCGCCTCGCTACATTCTGGAGAACCACACTTCCCTGCACTCAGCAGAGCCCCGCGTCTCTACATTCTGAAGATCCATGATTCCCTGCACTCAGCAGAGCCCCGCTTCTCTACATTCTGGAGAACCACACTTCCCTGCACTCAGCAGAGCCCCGCCTCTCTACATTCTGGAGAACCACACTTCCCTGCACTCAGCAGAGCCCCGCTTCTTTACATTCTGGAGAACCACGCTTCCCTACACTCAGAAGAGCCCTGCTTCTCTACATTCAGGAGAACCATGCTTCCCTGCACTCAGCAGAGCCCCGCTTCTCTACATTCTGGAGAACCATGCTTCCCTGCACTCAGCAGAGCCCCGCTTCTCTACATTCTGAAGATCCATGATTCCCTGCACTCAGCAGAGCCTCCCTTCTCTACATTCTGGAGAACCATGCTTCCGTGCACTCAGCAGAGCCCCGCTTCCCTACATTTTGGAGAACCATGCTTCCCTGCACTCAGCAGGGCCCCGCTTCCCTACATTCTGGAGAACCATGCTTCCCTGCACTTAGCAGAGCCCCGCTTCCCTACATTCTGGAGAACCACGCTTCCCTGCACTCAGCAGAGCCCCGCTTCTCTACATTTTGGAGAACCACGCTTCCCTGCACTCAGGAGAGCCCCGTTTCTCTACATTCTGGAGAACCACGTTTCCCTGCACTCAGCAGAGCCCCGCTTCTCTACATGCTGGAGAACCACGCTTCCTTGCACTCAGCAGAGCCCCGCTTCTGTACATGCTGGAGAACCATGCTTCCCTGCACTCAGCAGAGCCCCGCTTCTATACATGCTGGAGAACCATGCTTCCCTTCACACAGCAGAGCCCCGCTTCCCTACATTCCAAAGAAACCATGCTTCCCTAAACTCAGCAGAGCCCCGCTTCTCTACATTCTGAAGATCCATGATTCCCTGCACTCAGCAGATCCCCGCTTCTGTACATGCTGGAAACCACACTTCCTTGCACTCAGCAGAGCCCGGCTTCTTTACATTCTGGAGAACCATGCTTCCCTACACTCAGGAGAGCCCCGCTTCTCTACATTCTGGAGAACCATGCTTCCCTGAACTCAGCAGAGCCCCCCTTCTCTACATTCTGGCATTCTGGAGAACCATGCTTCCCTGTACTCAGCAGAGCCCCCCTTCTCTACATTCTAGAGAACCATGCTTCCCTGCACTCAGCAGAGCCCCGCTTCTCTACATTCTGGAGAACCACGCTTCCCTCCACTCAGCAGAGCCCCGCTTCTCTACACGCTGGAGAACCACGCTTCCCTGCACTCAGCAGAGCCCTGCTTCTGTACATGCTGGAGAACCACGCTTCCCTGCACTCAGCAGAGCCCCGCTTCTCTACATTCTGGAGATCCATGATTCCCTCCACTCAGCAGAGCCCCCTTTCTCTACATTCTGGAGAACCATGCTTCCCTGCACTCAGCAGAGCCCCCCTTCTCTACATTCTGGAGAACCATGCTTCCCTGCACTCAGCAGAGCCCCGCTTCCCTACATTTTGGAGAACCATGCTTCCCTGCACTCAGCAGAGCCCCGCTTCCCTACATTTTGGAGAACCATGCTTCCCTGCACTCAGCAGAGCCCCGCTTCCCTACATTTTGGAGAACCATGCTTCCCTGCACTCATCAGAGCCCCGCTTCCCTACATTCTGGAGAACCATGCTTCCCTGCACTCAGCAGAGCCCCGCTTCCCTACATTCTGGAGAACCATGCTTCCCTGCACTCAGCAGAGCCCCGCTTCTCTACACGCTGGAGAACCACGCTTCCCTGCACTCAGCAGAGCCCTGCTTCTCTACATTCTGGAGAACCATGCTTCCCTGTACTCAGCAGAGCCCCCCTTCTCTACATTCTGGCATTCTGGAGAACCATGCTTCCCTGTACTCAGCAGAGCCCCCCTTCTCTACATTCTAGAGAACCATGCTTCCCTGCACTCAGCAGAGCCCCGCTTCTCTACATTCTGGAGAACCACGCTTCCCTCCACTCAGCAGAGCCCCGCTTCTCTACACGCTGGAGAACCACGCTTCCCTGCACTCAGCAGAGCCCTGCTTCTGTACATGCTGGAGAACCACGCTTCCCTGCACTCAGCAGAGCCCCGCTTCTCTACATTCTGGAGATCCATGATTCCCTCCACTCAGCAGAGCCCCCTTTCTCTACATTCTGGAGAACCATGCTTCCCTGCACTCAGCAGAGCCCCCCTTCTCTACATTCTGGAGAACCATGCTTCCCTGCACTCAGCAGAGCCCCGCTTCCCTACATTTTGGAGAACCATGCTTCCCTGCACTCAGCAGAGCCCCGCTTCCCTACATTTTGGAGAACCATGCTTCCCTGCACTCAGCAGAGCCCCGCTTCCCTACATTTTGGAGAACCATGCTTCCCTGCACTCATCAGAGCCCCGCTTCCCTACATTCTGGAGAACCATGCTTCCCTGCACTCAGCAGAGCCCCGCTTCCCTACATTCTGGAGAACCATGCTTCCCTGCACTCAGCAGAGCCCCGCTTCCCTACATTCTGGAGAACCATGCTTCCCTGCACTCAGCAGAGCCCCGCTTCCCTACATTTTGGAGAACCATGCTTCCCTGCACTCAGCAAAGCCCAGCTTCCCTACATTCTGGAGAACCATGCTCCCTGCACTCAGCAGAGCCCCGCTTCCCAACATTTTGGAGAACCATGCTTCCCTGCACTCAGTACAGCCCCGCTTCCCTACATTCTGGAGAACCATGCTTCCCTGCACTCAGCAGAGCCCCGCTTCTATACATTCTGGAGAACCATGATTCCCTGCACTCAGCAGAGGCCAGCTTCTCTACATTCCAGAGAAACCATGCTTCCCTACACTCAGCAGAGCCCCGCTTCCCTACATTCCAGAGACACCATGCTTCCCTGCACTCAGCAGAGCCCCACCTCTCTACATTCCGGAGAACCATGCTTCCCTGCACTCAGTAGAGCCCTGCTTCTGTACATGCTGGAGAACCATGATTCCCTGCACTCAGCAGAGCCCCGCTTCCCTACATTCCAGAGAAACCATGCTTCCCTGCACTCAGCAGAGCCCCGCTTCCCTACATTCCAGAGAAACCATGCTTCCCTGCACTCAGCAGAGCCCCGCTTCCCTACATTCCAGAGAAACCATGCTTCCCTGCACTCAGCAGAGCCCCGCCTCTCTACATTCCGGAGAACCATGCTTCCCTGCACTCAGCAGAGCCCCGCTTCTCTACATTCCGGAGAACCATGCTTCCCTGCACTCAGCAGAGCCCCGCTTCTCTACATTCTGGAGAACCATGAATCCCTGCACTCAGCAGAGCCCCGCTTCTCTACATTCCAGAGAAACCGTGCTTCCCTGCACTCAGCAGAGCCCCGCTTCCCTACATTCCAGAGAAACCATGCTTCCCTGCACTCAGCAGAGCCCCGCTTCTCTACATTCCGGAGAACCATGCTTCCCTGCACTCAGCAGAGCCCCGCTTCTCTACATTCTGGAGAACAATGCTTCCCTGCACTCAGCAGAGCCCCGCTTCTCTACATTCTGGAGAACCATGATTCCCTGCACTCAGCAGAGCCCCGCTTCCCTACATTCCAGAGAAACCATGCTTCCCTGCACTCAGCAGAGCCCCGCTTCCCTACATTCCAGAGAAACCATGCTTCCCCGCACTCAGCAGAGCCCCGCTTCTCTACATTCTGGAGAACCATGCTTCCCTGCACTTAGTAGAGCCCTGCTTCTCTACATTCTGGAGAACCATGCTTCCCTGCACTCAGCAGGGCCCCGCTTCTCTACATTGTGGAGAACCATGCTTCCCTAAACTCAGCAGAGCCCCGCTTCCCTACATTCCAGAGAAACCATGCTTCCCCGCACTCAGCAGAGCCCCGCTTCTCTACATTCTGGAGAACCATGCTTCCCTGCACTTAGTAGAGCCCTGCTTCTCTACATTCTGGAGAACCATGATTCCCTGCACTCAGCAGAGCCCAGCTTCTCTACATTCCAGAGAAACCATGCTTCCCTGCACTCAGCAGAGCCCCGCTTCTCTACATTCTGGAGAACCATGCTTCCTGCACTCAGCAGAGCCCTGCTTCTCTACATTCTGGAGAACCATGATTCCCTGCACTCAGCAGAGCCCCGCTTCTGTACACCCTGGAGAACCACGCTTCCCTGCACTCAGCAGAGCCCCGCTTCTGTACACCCTGGAGAACCATGATTCCCTGCACTCAGCAGAGCCCCGCTTCTCTACATTCCAAAGAAACCATGCTTCCCTAAACTCAGCAGAGCCCCGCTTCTCTACATTCTGGAGAACCATGATTCCCTGCACTCAACAGAGCCCCGCTTCTCTACACCCTGGAGAACCACGCTTCCCTGCACTCTGCAGAGCCCCGCTTCTGTACACCCTGGAGAACCATGATTCCCTGCACTCAGCAGAGCCCCGCTTCTCTACATTCTGGAGAACCATGATTCCCTGCACTCAGCAGAGCACCGTTTCTGTACACCCTGGAGGACCACGCTTCCCTGCACTCAGCAGAGTCCCGCTTCCCTACATTCTGGAGAACCATGCTTCCCTAAACTCAGCAGAGCCCCGCTTCTCTACATTCTGGAGAACCATGATTCCCTGCACTCAACAGAGCCCCGCTTCTCTACACCCTGGAGAACCATGATTCCCTGCACTCAGCAGAGTCCCGCTTCCCTACATTCTGGAGAACCATGCTTCCCTAAACTCAGCAGAGCCCCGCTTCTCTACATTCTGGAGAACCATGATTCCCTGCACTCAGCAGAGCCCCGCTTCTCTACATTCTGAAGATCCATGATTCCCTGCACTCAGCAGAGCCCCCCTTCTATACACTCTGGAGAACCATGCTTCCCTGCACTCAGCAGAGCCCCGCTTCTCTACATTCTGGAGAACCATGCTTCCCTGCACTCAGCAGAGCCCCGCTTCTCTACACCCTGGAGAACCATGCTTCCTGCACTCAGCAGAGCCCCGCTTCTCTACATTCTGAAGATCCATGATTCCTGCACTCAGCAGAGCCCCGCTTCTCTACATGCTGAAGATCCATGATTCCTGCGCTCAGCAGAGCCCCGCTTCTCTACATTCTGAAGATCCATGATTCCTGCACTCAGCAGAGCCCCGCTTCCCTACATTCCAGAGAAACCATGCTTCCCTGCACTCAGCAGAGCCCCGCCTCTCTACATTCCGGAGAACCATGCTTCCCTGCACTCAGTAGAGCCCTGCTTCTCTACATTCTGGAGAACCATGATTCCCTGCACTCAGCAGAGCCCCGCTTCTCTACATTCCAGAGAAACCATGCTTCCCTGCACTCAGCAGAGCCCGCTTCCCTACATTCCAGAGAAACCATGCTTCCCTGCACTCAGCAGAGCCCCGCTTCTCTACATTCCAGAGAACCATGCTTCCCTGCACTCAGCAGAGCCCCGCTTCTCTACATTCTGGAGAACAATGCTTCCCTGCACTCAGCAGAGCCCCGCTTCTCTACATTCGGGAGAACCATGATTCCCTGCACTCAGCAGAGCCCCGCTTCCCTACATTCCAGAGAAACCATGCTTCCCTGCACTCAGCAGAGCCCCGCTTCCCTACCTTCCAGAGAAACCATGCTTCCCCGCACTCAGCAGAGCCCCGCTTCTCTACATTCCGGAGAACCATGCTTCCCTGCACTTAGTAGAGCCCTGCTTCTCTACATTCTGGAGAACCATGCTTCCCTGCACTCAGCAGGGCCCCACTTCTCTACATTGTGGAGAACCATGCTTCCCTGCACTCAGCAGAGCCCCGCTTCTCTACATTCTGGAGAACCATGATTCCCTGCACTCAGCAGAGCCCCGCTTCTCTACATTCTGGAGAACCATGATTCCCTGCACTCAGCAGAGGCCCGATTCTCTACATGCTGGAGAACCATTCTTCCCTGCACTCAGCAGAGCCCCGCTTCTCTACATTCTGAAGATCCATGATTCCCTGTACTCAGCAGAGCCCCGCTTCTATACACTCTGGAGAACCATGCTTCCCTGCACTCAGCAGGGCCCCACTTCTCTACATTGTGGAGAACCATGCTTCCCTGCACTCAGCAGAGCCCCGCTTCTCTACATTCTGGAGAACCATGCTTCCTGCACTCAGCAGAGCCCCGCTTCTCTACATTCTGGAGAACCATGATTCCCTGCACTCAGCAGAGGCCCGATTCTCTACATTCTGGAGAACCGTGCTTCCCTGCACTCAGCAGAGCCCCGCTTCTCTACATTCTGAAGATCCATGATTCCCTGCACTCAGCAGAGCCCCGCTTCTATACACTCTGGAGAACCATTCTTCCCTGCACTCAGCAGAGCCCCGCTTCTCTACATTCTGGAGAACCGTGCTTCCCTGCACTCAGCAGAGCCCCGCTTCTCTACATTCTGAAGATCCATGATTCCCTGCACTCAGCAGAGCCCCCCTTCTCTACATGCTGGAGAACCATTCTTCCCTGCACTCAGCAGAGCCCCGCTTCTCTACATTCTGAAGATCCATGATTCCCTGTACTCAGCAGAGCCCCGTTTCTGTACACCCTGGAGAACCATGCTTCCTGCACTCAGCAGAGCCCCGCTTCTCTACATTCTGAAGATCCATGATTCCCTGCACTCAGCAGAGCCCCGCTTCTCTACATTCTGAAGATCCATGATTCCCTGTACTCAGCAGAGCCCCGTTTCTGTACACCCTGGAGAACCATGCTTCCTGCACTCAGCAGAGCCCCGCTTCTCTACATTCTGAAGATCCATGATTCCCTGCACTCAGCAGAGCCTCCCTTCTCTACATTCTGGAGAACCATGCTTCCGTGCACTCAGCAGAGCCCCGCTTCCCTACATTTTGGAGAACCATGCTTCCCTGCACTCAGCAGGGCCCCGCTTCCCTACATTCTGGAGAACCATGCTTCCCTGCACTTAGCAGAGCCCCGCTTCCCTACATTCTGGAGAACCACGCTTCCCTGCACTCAGCAGAGCCCCGCTTCTCTACATTTTGGAGAACCACGCTTCCCTGCACTCAGGAGAGCCCCGTTTCTCTACATTCTGGAGAACCACGTTTCCCTGCACTCAGCAGAGCCCCGCTTCTCTACATGCTGGAGAACCACGCTTCCTTGCACTCAGCAGAGCCCCGCTTCTGTACATGCTGGAGAACCATGCTTCCCTGCACTCAGCAGAGCCCCGCTTCTATACATGCTGGAGAACCATGCTTCCCTACACACAGCAGAGCCCCGCTTCCCTACATTCCAAAGAAACCATGCTTCCCTAAACTCAGCAGAGCCCCGCTTCTCTACATTCTGAAGATCCATGATTCCCTGCACTCAGCAGATCCCCGCTTCTGTACATGCTGGAAACCACACTTCCTTGCACTCAGCAGAGCCCGGCTTCTTTACATTCTGGAGAACCATGCTTCCCTACACTCAGGAGAGCCCCGCTTCTCTACATTCTGGAGAACCGTGCTTCCCTGCACTCAGCAGAGCCCCGCTTCTCTACATTCTGAAGATCCATGATTCCCTGCACTCAGCAGAGCCCCGCTTCTATACACTCTGGAGAACCATTCTTCCCTGCACTCAGCAGAGCCCCGCTTCTCTACATTCTGGAGAACCGTGCTTCCCTGCACTCAGCAGAGCCCCGCTTCTCTACATTCTGAAGATCCATGATTCCCTGCACTCAGCAGAGCCCCCCTTCTCTACATGCTGGAGAACCATTCTTCCCTGCACTCAGCAGAGCCCCGCTTCTCTACATTCTGAAGATCCATGATTCCCTGTACTCAGCAGAGCCCCGTTTCTGTACACCCTGGAGAACCATGCTTCCTGCACTCAGCAGAGCCCCGCTTCTCTACATTCTGAAGATCCATGATTCCCTGCACTCAGCAGAGCCCCGCTTCTCTACATTCTGAAGATCCATGATTCCCTGTACTCAGCAGAGCCCCGTTTCTGTACACCCTGGAGAACCATGCTTCCTGCACTCAGCAGAGCCCCGCTTCTCTACATTCTGAAGATCCATGATTCCCTGCACTCAGCAGAGCCTCCCTTCTCTACATTCTGGAGAACCATGCTTCCGTGCACTCAGCAGAGCCCCGCTTCCCTACATTTTGGAGAACCATGCTTCCCTGCACTCAGCAGGGCCCCGCTTCCCTACATTCTGGAGAACCATGCTTCCCTGCACTTAGCAGAGCCCCGCTTCCCTACATTCTGGAGAACCACGCTTCCCTGCACTCAGCAGAGCCCCGCTTCTCTACATTTTGGAGAACCACGCTTCCCTGCACTCAGGAGAGCCCCGTTTCTCTACATTCTGGAGAACCACGTTTCCCTGCACTCAGCAGAGCCCCGCTTCTCTACATGCTGGAGAACCACGCTTCCTTGCACTCAGCAGAGCCCCGCTTCTGTACATGCTGGAGAACCATGCTTCCCTGCACTCAGCAGAGCCCCGCTTCTATACATGCTGGAGAACCATGCTTCCCTACACACAGCAGAGCCCCGCTTCCCTACATTCCAAAGAAACCATGCTTCCCTAAACTCAGCAGAGCCCCGCTTCTCTACATTCTGAAGATCCATGATTCCCTGCACTCAGCAGATCCCCGCTTCTGTACATGCTGGAAACCACACTTCCTTGCACTCAGCAGAGCCCGGCTTCTTTACATTCTGGAGAACCATGCTTCCCTACACTCAGGAGAGCCCCGCTTCTCTACATTCTGGAGAACCGTGCTTCCCTGCACTCAGCAGAGCCCCGCTTCTCTACATTCTGAAGATCCATGATTCCCTGCACTCAGCAGAGCCCCCCTTCTCTACATGCTGGAGAACCATTCTTCCCTGCACTCAGCAGAGCCCCGCTTCTCTACATTCTGAAGATCCATGATTCCCTGTACTCAGCAGAGCCCCGTTTCTGTACACCCTGGAGAACCATGCTTCCTGCACTCAGCAGAGCCCCGCTTCTCTACATTCTGAAGATCCATGATTCCCTGCACTCAGCAGAGCCCCGCTTCTCTACATTCTGAAGATCCATGATTCCCTGTACTCAGCAGAGCCCCGTTTCTGTACACCCTGGAGAACCATGCTTCCTGCACTCAGCAGAGCCCCGCTTCTCTACATTCTGAAGATCCATGATTCCCTGCACTCAGCAGAGCCCCGCTTCTCTACATTCTGAAGATCCATGATTCCCTGTACTCAGCAGAGCCCCGTTTCTGTACACCCTGGAGAACCACGCTTCCCTGCACTCAGCAGGGCCCCACTTCTCTACATTGTGGAGAACCATGCTTCCCTGCACTCAGCAGAGCCCCGCTTCTCTACACCCTGGAGAACCATGCTTCCTGCACTCAGCAGAGCCCCGCTTCTCTACATTGTGGAGAACCATGCTTCCCTGCACTCAGCAGAGCCCCGCTTCTCTACACCCTGGAGAACCATGCTTCCTGCACTCAGCAGAGCCCCGCTTCTCTACATTCTGAAGATCCATGATTCCCTGCACTCAGCAGAGCCCCGCTTCTCTACATTCTGAAGATCCATGATTCCCTGTACTCAGCAGAGCCCCGCTTCTCTACACCCTGGAGAACCATGCTTCCTGCACTCAGCAGAGCCCCGCTTCTCTACACCCTGGAGAACCATGCTTCCTGCACTCAGCAGAGCCCCGCTTCTCTACACCCTGGAGAACCATGCTTCCTGCACTCAGCAGAGCCCCGTTTCTGTACACCCTGGAGAACCATGCTTCCTGCACTCAGCAGAGCCCCGCTTCTCTACATTCTGAAGATCCATGATTCCCTGCACTCAGCAGAGCCCCGCTTCTCTACATTCTGAAGATCCATGATTCCCTGTACTCAGCAGAGCCCCGTTTCTGTACACCCTGGAGAACCATGCTTCCTGCACTCAGCAGAGCCCCGCTTCTCTACATTCTGAAGATCCATGATTCCCTGCACTCAGCAGAGCCCCGCTTCTCTACATTCTGAAGATCCATGATTCCCTGTACTCAGCAGAGCCCCGTTTCTGTACACCCTGGAGAACCACGCTTCCCTGCACTCAGCAGGGCCCCACTTCTCTACATTGTGGAGAACCATGCTTCCCTGCACTCAGCAGAGCCCCGCTTCTCTACACCCTGGAGAACCATGCTTCCTGCACTCAGCAGAGCCCCGCTTCTCTACATTGTGGAGAACCATGCTTCCCTGCACTCAGCAGAGCCCCGCTTCTCTACACCCTGGAGAACCATGCTTCCTGCACTCAGCAGAGCCCCGCTTCTCTACATTCTGAAGATCCATGATTCCCTGCACTCAGCAGAGCCCCGCTTCTCTACATTCTGAAGATCCATGATTCCCTGTACTCAGCAGAGCCCCGCTTCTCTACACCCTGGAGAACCATGCTTCCTGCACTCAGCAGAGCCCCGCTTCTCTACACCCTGGAGAACCATGCTTCCTGCACTCAGCAGAGCCCCGCTTCTCTACACCCTGGAGAACCATGCTTCCTGCACTCAGCAGAGCCCCGCTTCTCTACACCCTGGAGAACCATGATTCCCTGCACTCAGCAGAGCCCCGCTTCTCTACATTCTGAAGATCCATGCTTCCCTGCTTATCACCAGGAGTGATTGAAGCAGCAAAATCGCCAGGAAAGGGCTCTGCATTTCTCAGTTGGAAGCCTCCTTGCGAGCAGTTGCTAAATGTTGGTTAAAGAAGTTAAGCCGAAAATCCTGCAAAAACAACAATGTGCAGATATTTTTAATTCGCAAAATAAGAAGAAATCTTAAAGAGTTTAAATCTATTAACTTCAGTTACCACTAAAATGTAAGAAAATATGCTGGCATTTACTTTTCCGCATATTTTGTTGGAAATAAAAGTAACGTCGATAAACGTTTCCTTGAATTGTTAGTAAATTGAGGGGCAAGTTTGCACGTAGGTTGAGGAGAATATTCAGAGTCAGAGTTTCCCTTTCCCTTTTGTTTTTTTTTCCAGCAATTTCTGCAGGTTCTAAAAATATGCAACACGTATTTTTGCAGACTTTACTTAGTGGAAATGTACAGATAATATGTGTATAACACATAGAGGAGCTGCCGGAGAGCCGGCCCTAGGGGGCGTAGGGCTGCAGGTCCTGGCAGCCCCCCCCCCCACTCCCCCCCTGTCTGGAGGTCGCGTGCAGGCCTGGCCCCCATTGCTGCCCGCCTGAGGGAGGCCGTGTTTACACTTTCCTTCTAGAACATGTCCAGGCCGCAGCCTGAGCAGCGGGGCGGGCACACCTGCCCCCCCCCTCCCCCGCCCCAGGGGCTCTGTGCACCCAGAAAGTTACAGCAGATCTAGGGTTACAGCACCTGCCACCTCTTGGCAGCACACATGAAAGCACTGTGGGCTTAAGCCTGGGGGAAGAGCTTAGGCCGCCGCCCCTTCCCGCCATTGAGGAAGTGAGGGCACAACTGCCCGGCCTCCAGGGAATTTGAGAAAGGATTGCCTTATTGAGGGCTAGTCGTCTCTTCATTGTTTTGCCTCCTTTCTTCAGTGTCAATGCACTGAAGTCTTGATCCCCCTTGGGCTAAACTTCACAAGCTACCCCAGGCTCGACTCAAGTGAAAAAGGCCGCTTTAATGTGACAGGACCAAGCTTACAAGCATTCACTAGCCTGGCCCCTCGGCCTTAATGAAATAATTAACATAGAAAGTAATTAGCATAGGCAGGCACCCACCCCACCCACACCATCCCCTACTCCCTCCCTTCAAATATTCTCTCCCGCTTCCAATCCCCCACATGATAGCTCTTGCCTCTCCCCGAGCCGATGCCCGTCCTTCACTAACTCCTCCACTTTCCATCCTGTACCCCTAACTCCTCCACTTTCCTGTACCCCTAACTCCTCCACTTTCCTGTACTACTAACTCCTCCACTTTCCTGTACCCCTAACTTCTCCACTTACCTGTACCCCTAACTTCTCCACTTTCCTGTACCCCTAACTCCTCCACTTTCCTGTACCCCTAACTTATCCACTTTCCTGTACCCCTAACTCCTCCACTTTCCTGTACCCCTAACTCCTCCACTTTCCTGTACCCCTAACTCCTCCACTTTCCATCCTGTACCCCTAACTCCTCCACTTTCCTGTACCACTAACTCCTCCACTTACCTGTACCCCTAACTTCTCCACTTTCCTGTACCCCTAACTCCTCCACTTTCCTGTACCCCTAACTTCTCCACTTTCCTGTACCACTAACTCCTCCACTTACCTGTACCCCTAACTCCTCCACTTTCCTGTACCCCTAACTCCTCCACTTTCCTGTACCCCTAACTTCTCCACTTTCCTGTACCCTTAACTCCTCCACTTTCCATCCTGTACCCCTAACTCCTCCACTTTCCTGTACCACTAACTCCTCCACTTACCTGTACCCCTAACTTCTCCACTTTCCTGTACCCCTAACTCCTCCACTTTCCTGTACCCCTAACTTCTCCACGTTCCTGTACCCCTAACTCCTCCACTTTCCTGTACCCCTAACTTCTCCACTTTCCTGTACCACTAACTCCTCCACTTACCTGTACCCCTAACTTCTCCACTTTCCTGTACCCCTAACTCCTCCACTTTCGGGCTAGCCTGTCCGTCCGAACGGCACTAACCACCCTCCTTTAACAACATGATAACAACCCCTATGCTTCATCCAACCATTCCTTGAACTGGCAGTGCCCCAGCACCCAGAAAACCCCTCCCTAAATATGTTATTCCTACCCCACGCCTTGCTTCACCTTTCAACTTTTCACTACCCTTTCTACCTTCATCCTCACGTCCAAGACATTGAAGTCATTCCCCATCATAGACAGGTGAACTCTGCACCTCCCAAACAAATGGGTTGCACTACATGCATAGCTCAATCTTAAACCCCGCCAACCTGACCCTCAAACCTATACGCTGCCAAGTCTATGCACACCAGCAAATTCTACCCTACCGCCAAGATCCACACCTGCAGCGTCTACCCTGCCAGCTACATCCACACCTGCAGCCTCTATCCTGCCAGCTACATCCACAACTGCAGCATCTACCCTGCCAGCTACATCCACACCTGCAGCCTCTACCCTGCCAGCTAGATCCAAACCTGCAGCCTCTATCCTGCCAGCTATATCCACACCTGCAGCCTCTACCATGCCAGCTACATCCACACCTGCAGCCTCTACCCTGCCAGCTAGATCCAAACCTGCAGCCTCTATCCTGCCAGCTACATCCACACCTGCAGCCTCTACCCTGCCAGCTACATCCACAACTGCAGCGTCTACCCTGCCAGCTACATCCACAACTGCAGCGTCTACCCTGCCAGCTACATCCACACCTGCAGCCTCTACCCTGCCAGCTACATCCACACCTGCAGCATCTACCCTGCCAGCTACATCCACACCTGCAGCCTCTACCCTGCCAGCTAGATCCACACCTGCAGCCTCTATCCTGCCAGCTACATCCACACCTGCAGCCTCTACCCTGCCAGCTACATCCACAACTGCAGCGTCTACCCTGCCAGCTACATCCACACCTGCAGCCTCTACCCTGCCAGCTACATCCACACCTGCAGCGTCTACCCTGCCAGCTAGATCCACAACTGCAGCCTCTACCCTGCCAGCTACATCCACAACTGCAGCCTCTACCCTGTCAGCTAGATCCACACCTGCAGCCTCTACCCTGCCAGCTAAATCCACACCTGCAGCCTCTACCGTGCCAGCTACATCCACACCTGCAGTGTCTACCCTGCCAGCTAGATCCACAACTGCAGCCTCTACCCTGCCAGCTACATCCACAACTGCAGCCTCTACCCTGCCAGCTACATCCACTTCTGCAGCCTCTACCCTGCCAGCTAGATCCACACCTGCAGCCTCTACCCTGCCAGCTACATCCACAACTGCAGCCTCTATCCTGCCAGCTAGATCCACTCCAGAAACCTCTACCCTAGCACCAAGATCCACACCTGCAGCCTCTACCGTGCCAGCTACATCCACAACTGCAGCGTCTACCCTGCCAGCTAGATCCAAACCTGCAGCCTCTATCCTGCCAGCTACATCCACTTCTGCAGCCTCTATCCTGCCAGCTAGATCCAAACCTGCAGCCTCTATCCTGCCAGCTACATCCACACCTGCAGCCTCTATCCTGCCAGCTAGATCCACACCTGCAGCCTCTACCCTGCCAGCTACATCCACAACTGCAGCGTCTACCCTGCCAGCTAGATCCAAACCTGCAGCCTCTATCCTGCCAGCTACATCCACAACTGCAGCGTCTACCCTGCCAGCTACATCCAGACCTGCAGCCTCTATCCTGCCAGCTACATCCACAACTGCAGCATCTACCCTGCCAGCTACATCCACACCTGCAGCCTCTACCCTGCCAGCTAGATCCAAACCTGCAGCCTCTATCCTGCCAGCTATATCCACACCTGCAGCCTCTACCCTGCCAGCTACATCCACACCTGCAGCCTCTACCCTGCCAGCTAGATCCAAACCTGCAGCCTCTATCCTGCCAGCTACATCCACACCTGCAGCCTCTACCCTGCCAGCTACATCCACAACTGCAGCGTCTACCCTGCCAGCTACATCCACAACTGCAGCGTCTACCCTGCCAGCTACATCCACACCTGCAGCCTCTACCCTGTCAGCTACATCCACACCTGCAGCATCTACCCTGCCAGCTACATCCACACCTGCAGCCTCTACCCTGCCAGCTAGATCCACACCTGCAGCCTCTATCCTGCCAGCTACATCCACACCTGCAGCCTCTACCCTGCCAGCTACATCCACAACTGCAGCGTCTACCCTGCCAGCTACATCCACACCTGCAGCCTCTACCCTGCCAGCTACATCCACACCTGCAGCGTCTACCCTGCCAGCTAGATCCACAACTGCAGCCTCTACCCTGCCAGCTACATCCACACCTGCAGCCTCTACCCTGCCAGCTACATCCACAACTGCAGCCTCTATCCTGCCAGCTAGATCCACTCCAGAAACCTCTACCCTAGCACCAAGATCCACACCTGCAGCCTCTACCGTGCCAGCTACATCCACAACTGCAGCGTCTACCCTGCCAGCTAGATCCAAACCTGCAGCCTCTATCCTGCCAGCTACATCCAGTTCTGCAGCCTCTATCCTGCCAGCTAGATCCAAACCTGCAGCCTCTATCCTGCCAGCTACATCCACACCTGCAGCCTCTATCCTGCCAGCTAGATCCACACCTGCAGCCTCTACCCTGCCAGCTACATCCACAACTGCAGCGTCTACCCTGCCAGCTAGATCCAAACCTGCAGCCTCTATCCTGCCAGCTACATCCACAACTGCAGCGTCTACCCTGCCAGCTACATCCACACCCGCAGCCTCTATCCTGCCAGCTACATCCACAACTGCAGCATCTACCCTGCCAGCTACATCCACACCTGCAGCCTCTACCCTGCCAGCTAGATCCAAACCTGCAGCCTCTATCCTGCCAGCTATATCCACACCTGCAGCCTCTACCCTGCCAGCTACATCCACACCTGCAGCCTCTACCCTGCCAGCTAGATCCAAACCTGCAGCCTCTATCCTGCCAGCTACATCCACACCTGCAGCCTCTACCCTGCCAGCTACATCCACAACTGCAGCGTCTACCCTGCCAGCTACATCCACAACTGCAGCGTCTACCCTGCCAGCTACATCCACACCTGCAGCCTCTACCCTGTCAGCTACATCCACACCTGCAGCATCTACCCTGCCAGCTACATCCACACCTGCAGCCTCTACCCTGCCAGCTAGATCCACACCTGCAGCCTCTATCCTGCCAGCTACATCCACACCTGCAGCCTCTACCCTGCCAGCTACATCCACAACTGCAGCGTCTACCCTGCCAGCTACATCCACACCTGCAGCCTCTACCCTGCCAGCTACATCCACACCTGCAGCGTCTACCCTGCCAGCTAGATCCACAACTGCAGCCTCTACCCTGCCAGCTACATCCACAACTGCAGCCTCTACCCTGTCAGCTAGATCCACACCTGCAGCCTCTACCCTGCCAGCTACATCCACACCTGCAGCCTCTACCGTGCCAGCTACATCCACACCTGCAGTGTCTACCCTGCCAGCTAGATCCACAACTACAGCCTCTACCCTGCCAGCTACATCCACAACTGCAGCCTCTACCCTGCCAGCTACATCCACTTCTGCAGCCTCTACCCTGCCAGCTAGATCCACACCTGCAGCCTCTACCCTGCCAGCTACATCCACAACTGCAGCCTCTATCCTGCCAGCTAGATCCACTCCAGAAACATCTACCCTAGCACCAAGATCCACACCTGCAGCCTCTACCGTGCCAGCTACATCCACAACTGCAGCGTCTACCCTGCCAGCTAGATCCAAACCTGCAGCCTCTATCCTGCCAGCTACATCCACTTCTGCAGCCTCTATCCTGCCAGCTAGATCCAAACCTGCAGCCTCTATCCTGCCAGCTACATCCACACCTGCAGCCTCTATCCTGCCAGCTAGATCCACACCTGCAGCCTCTACCCTGCCAGCTACATCCACAACTGCAGCGTCTACCCTGCCAGCTAGATCCAAACCTGCAGCCTCTATCCTGCCAGCTACATCCACAACTGCAGCGTCTACCCTGCCAGCTAGATCCAAACCTGCAGCCTCTATCCTGCCAGCTAGATCCACACCTGCAGCCTCTACCCTGCCAGCTACATCCACAACTGCATCGTCTACCCTGCCAGCTAGATCCAAACCTGCAGCCTCTATCCTGCCAGCTACATCCACACCTGCAGCCTCTACCCTGCCAGCTAGATCCACTCCAGAAATATCTACCCTAACACTAAGATCCACACCAGAAGACTCTACTCTGCCAGCTAGATCGACACCATAAACCTCTGGCCTGCCAGCTAGATCCACACCAGAAGCTTCTACCCTGACAGCTAGATCCACACCTGCAGCCTCTACCCTGCCAGCTAGATCCACACCTGTAGCCTCTATCCTGCCAGCTACATCCACAACTGCAGCCTCTACCCTGCCAGCTACATCCACACCTGCAGCCTCTACCCTGCCAGCTACATCCACAACTGCAGCCTCTACCCTGCCAGCTAGATCCACTCCAGACACCTCTATCCTACCACTAAGATCCACACCAGAAGCCTCTACTCTGCCAGCGAGATCGACACCATAAGCCTCTGGCCTGCCAGCTAGATCCACACCAGAAGCCTCTACCCTGACAGCTAGATCCACAACAGCAGCCTCTACCCTGCCACCAATATCCACACCTGCAACCTCTACCCTACCACCAGGGTCCACACCAGCAGCCTCTATCCTGCCAGCTAGATCCACACCAGCAGCCTCCTCCCTGCCAGCTAGATCCACACCTGCAACCTCTACCCTACCACCAAGGTCCACATCAGCAGCCTGTACCCTGCCGGCTACATCCACACCTGCAGCCTCTACCCTGCCAACAAGATCCACACCTGCAGCCTCTACCCTGCCACCAAGATCCACACCAGCAGCCTCTACCCTGCCAGCTACATCCACTTCTGCAGCCTCTACCCTGTCAGCTAGATCCACACCTGCAGCCTCTACCCTACCACCAAGATCCACACCTGCAGCATCTACCCTGCCAGCTACATCCACACCTGCAGCCTCTACCCTGCCACCAAGATCCACACCTGAAGCCTCTACCCTGCCATCAAGATCCACACCTGCAGCCTCAATCCTGACAGCTACACCCACACCTGCAGCCTCTACCCTGCCACAAAGATCCACACATGCAGCCTCTACCCTGCCACCAAGATCCACACCTGCAGCCTCTACCCTGCAAGCTACATCCACTTCTGCAGCCTCTACCCTGCCAGCTAGATCCACTCCAGAAACCTCTACCCTACCACCAAGATCCACACCTGCAGCCTCTACCCTGCCAGCTACATCCACACCTGCAGCCTCTACCCTGCCACCAAGATCCACACATGCAGTCTCTACCCTGCCAGCTACATCCACACCTGCAGCCTCTACCCTGTAACCAAGATCCACACGTGCAGCCTCTACACTGCCAGCTACACCCACACACACCTGCAGCCTCTACCCTGCCACCAAGATCCACACCTGCAGCCACTACCCTGCCAGCTACAACCACACACACCTGCAGGCTCTACCCTGCCACCAACATCCACATCTGC
This sequence comes from Ambystoma mexicanum, assembly GCF_040938575.1. Classification (NCBI taxonomy): domain Eukaryota; kingdom Metazoa; phylum Chordata; class Amphibia; order Caudata; family Ambystomatidae; genus Ambystoma; species Ambystoma mexicanum. Next base: position 5,677,589 of record NC_090940.1, read on the forward strand.
AGCTTCTAACCTGCCAGCTAGATCTGCACGTGCAGCCCCTACCCTACCAGGTATATCCACACCTGCAGCCTCTACCCTGCCTGCTGCATCAACATCTGCAGCCTCTACCCTACCACCAAGATCCACACATGCAGTCGCTAACCTGACAGCTAGATCCACACCAGAAACTTCTACCCTACCACCAAGATCCACATCAGCAGCCTGTACCCTGCCAACCACATCCACACCTGCAGCCTCTACCCTACCAACTACATCCACACCTGCAGCCTCTACCCTGCCACCAAGATCCACACCTGCAGCCTCTACCCTACCAGGTACATCCACACCTGCAGCCTCTACCGTACCAGGTACATCCACACCTGCAGCCTCTACCCTGCCACCAAGATCCACACCTGCAGCCTCTACCCTACCAGGTACATCCACACCTGCAGCCTCTACCGTACCAGGTACATCCACACCTGCAGACTCTACCCAGCCAACAAGACCCACACGTGCAGCCTCTACCCAGCCACCAAGATCCACACGTGCAGGCTCTTCCCTGCCAACTACATCAACAACTGCAGCCTCTACCCTGCCAACAAGATCCACACGTGCAGCCTCTACCCTGCCAACTACATCCACACCTGCAGCCTCTACCCTGCCAACAAGATCCACACGTGCAGCCTCTACCCTGCCAACTACATCCACACCTGCAGCCTCTACCCTACCACCAAGACCACACCAGCAGCCGGTACCCTGCCAACTACATCCACACCTGCAGCCTCTACCCTGCCACCAAGATCCACACCTGCAGCCTCTACCCTGCTACCAAGATCCACACCTGCAGCCTCTACCCTGCAAGCTACATTCACACCTCCAGCCTCTACCCTGCCACCAGGATCCACACCTGCAGCCTCTACCCAGCCAGGTACATCCACACCTGCAGCCTCTACCCTGCCAGCTAGATCCACTCCAGAAACCTCTACCCTACCACTAAGATCCACACCAGAAGACTCTACTCTGCCAGCTAGATCGACACCATAAGCCTCTGGCCTGCAAGCTAGATCCACACCAGAAGCTTCTACCCTGACAGCTAGATCCACACCTGCAGCCTCATCCCTGCCAGCTAGATCCACACCTGCAGCCTCTATCCTGCCAGCTACATCCACAACTGCAGCCTCTACCCTGCCAGCTACATCCACACCTGCAGCCCCTACCCTGCCAGCTACATCCACAACTGCAGCCTCTACCCTGCCAGCTAGATCCACTCCAGACACCTCTACCCTACCACTAAGATCCACACCAAAAGCCTCTACTCTGCCAGCGAGATCGACACCATAAGCCTCTGGTCTGCCAGCTAGATCCACACCAGAAGCTTCTACCCTGACAGCTAGATCCACAACAGCAGCCTCTACCCTGCCACCAATATCCACACCTGCAACCTCTACCCTACCACCAAGGTCCACACCAGCAGCCTCTATCCTGCCAGCTAGATCCACACCAGCAGCCTCCTCCCTGCCAGCTAGATCCACACCTGCAACCTCTACCCTACCACCAAGGTCCACACCTGCAGCCTCTACCCTACCACTAAGATCCACACCAGAAGACTCTACTCTGCCAGCTAGATCGACACCATAAGCCTCTGGCCTGCAAGCTAGATCCACACCAGAAGCTTCTACCCTGACAGCTAGATCCACTTCTGCAGCCTCTACCCTGTCAGCTAGATCCACACCTGCAGCCTCTACCCTGCCACCAAGATCCACACCTGCAGCCTCTACCCTGCCAGCTACATCCACACCTGCAGCCTCTACCCTGCCACCAAGATCCACACCTGAAGCCTCTACCCTGCCATCAAGATCCACACCTGCAGCCTCAATCCTGACAGCTACACCCACACCTGCAGCCTCTACCCTGACACAAAGATCCACACATGCAGCCTCTACCCTGCCACCAAGATCCACACCTGCAGCCTCTACCCTGCAAGCTACATCCACTTCTGCAGCCTCTACCCTGCCAGCTAGAACCACTCCAGAAACCTCTACCCTACCACCAAGATCCACACATGCAGCCTCTACCCTGCCAGCTACATCCACACCTGCAGCCTCTACCCTGCCACCAAGATCCACACATGCAGTCTCTACCCTGCCAGCTACATCCACACCTGCAGCCTCTACCCTGCAACCAAGATCCACACGTGCAGCCTCTACACTGCCAGCTACACCCACACACACCTGCAGCCACTACCCTGCCACCAAGATCCACACCTGCAGCCGCTACCCTGCCAGCTACAACCACACACACCTGCAGGCTCTACCCTGCCACCAACATCCACATCTGCAGCTTCTAACCTGCCAGCTAGATATGCACGTGCAGCCCCTACCCTACCAGGTATATCCACACCTGCAGCCTCTACCCTGCCTGCTGCATCAACATCTGCAGCCTCTACCCTACCACCAAGATCCACACATGCAGTCGCTAACCTGACAGCTAGATCCACACCAGAAACTTCTACCCTACCACCAAGATCCACATCAGCAGCCTGTACCCTGCCAACCACATCCACACCTGCAGCCTCTACCCTACCAACTACATCCACACCTGCAGCCTCTACCCTGCCACCAAGATCCACACCTGCAGCCTCTACCCTACCAGGTACATCCACACCTGCAGCCTCTACCGTACCAGGTACATCCACACCTGCAGCCTCTACCCTGCCACCAAGATCCACACCTGCAGCCTCTACCCTAGCAGGTACATCCACACCTGCAGCCTCTACCGTACCAGGTACATCCACACCTGCAGCCTCTACCCAGCCAACAAGACCCACACGTGCAGCCTCTACCCAGCCACCAAGATCAACACGTGCAGCCTCTTCCCTGCCAACTACATCAACAACTGCAGCCTCTACCCTGCCAACAAGATCCACACCTGCAGCCTCTACCCTGCCAACTACATCCACACCTGCAGCCTCTACCCTGCCAACAAGATCCACACGTGCAGCCTCTACCCTGCCAACTACTTCCACATCTGCAGCCTCTACCCTACCACCAAGACCACACCTGCAGCCTCTACCCTGCTACCAAGATCCACACCTGCAGCCTCTACCCTGCTACCAAGATCCACACCTGCAGCCTCTACCCTGCTAGCTACATTCACACCTCTAGCCTCTACCCTGCAAGCTACATTCACACCTCCAGCCTCTACCATGCCACCAGGATCCACACCTGCAGCCTCTACCCAGCCAGGTACATCCACACCTGCAGCCTCTACCCTGCCAGCTAGATCCACTCCAGAAACCTCTACCCTACCACTAAGATCCACACCAGAAGACTCTACTCTGCCAGCTAGATCGACACCATAGGCCTCTGGCCTGCAAGCTAGATCCACACCAGAAGCTTCTACCCTGACAGCTAGATCCACACCAGCAGCCTCTACCCTGCCACCTAGATCCACTCCATACACCTCTACCCTACCACCAATATCCACACCTGCAACCTCTACCCTACCACCAAGGTCCACACCAGCAGCCTCTACCCTGCCAGCTAGATCCACACCAGCAGCCTCCTCCCTGCCAGCTAGATCCACAACTGCATCCACTACCCTACCACCAAGACCACATCAACAGCCTTTACCCTACCAGCTAGATCCACACCTGCAGCCTCTTCCAGGCCAGCTACATCCACACCTTCAGACTTTACCCTACCACCAAGACCACACCAACATCCTCTACCCTGACAGCTAAATCCACACCTGCATCCTCTACCCTACCACTAAGATCCACACCAGACGGCTCTACTCTGCCAGCTAGATCGACACCATAAGCCTCTGGCCTGCCAGCTAGATCCACACCAGCAGCCTCTACCCTGCCAGCTAGATCCACACCAGCAGCCTCCTCCCTGCCAGCTAGATCCACACCTGCATCCACTACCCTACCACCAAGACCACACCAACATCCTTTACCCTGCCAGCTAGATCCACACCTGCAGCCTCTTCCAGGCCAGCTACATCCACACCTTCAGACTTTACCCTACCACCAAGACCACACCAACAGCCTCTACCCTGACAGCTAAATCCACACCTGCATCCTCTACCCTGCCAGCTAGATCCACACCAGAATCCTCTAGCCTGCCAGCTAGATCCACACTTGCAGCCTCTACCCTGCCAGCTACATCCACACCTGCAGCCTCTACCCTGCCACCAAGATCCACACCTGCATCCTCTACACTGCCAGCTACATCCACACACACCTGCAGCCTCTACACTGCCACCAGGATCCACACCTGCAGCCTACAACCTGCCAGCTACATCCACACCTGCAGCCTCTACCCTGCCAGCTAGATCCACTCCAGAAACCCCTACCCTACCACTAAGATCCACACCAGAAGCCTCTACTCTGCCAGCTAGATCGACACCATAAGCCTCTGGCCTGCCAGCTAGATCCACACCAGAAGCTTCTACCCTGACAGCTAGATCCACACCAGCAGCCTCTACCCTGCCACCAATATCCACACCTGCAACCTCTACCCTACCACCAAGGTCCACACCAGCAGCCTGTGCCCTGCCGGCTACATCCACACCTGCAGCCTCTACCCTGCCACCAAGATCCACACCTGCAGCCTCTACCCTGCCACCAAGATCCACACCTGCAGCCTCTACCCTGCCACCAAGATCCACACCTGCAGCCTCTACCCTGCCAGCTACATCCACTTCTGAAGCCTCTACCCTGTCAGGTAGATCCACACCTGCAGCCTCTACCCTACCACCAAGATCCACACCTGCAGCCTCTACCCTGCCAGCTACATTCACACCTGCAGCCTCTACCCTGCCACCAAGATCCACACCTGCAGCCTCTACCCTGCCACCAAGATCCACACCTGCAGCCTCAATCCTGCCAACTACATCCACACCTGCAGCCTCTACCCTGCCGACAAGATCCACACGTGCAGCCTCTACCCTGCCAACTACATCCACACCTGCAGCCTCTACCCTACCAGCAAGACCACACCAGCAGCTGGTACTCCTGCCAACTACATCCACACCTGCAGCCCCTACCCTGCCACCAAGATCCACACCTGCAACCTCTACCCTGCTACCAAGATCCACACCTGCAGCCTCTACCCTGCTAGCTACATTCACACCTCTAGCCTCTACCCTGCAAGCTACATTCACACCTCCAGCCTCTACCCTGCCACCAGGATCCACACCTGCAGCCTCTACCCAACCAGGTACATCCACACCTGCAGCCTCTACCCTGCCAGCTAGATCCACTCCAGAAACATCTACCCTACCACTAAGATCCACACCAGAAGACTCTACTCTGCCAGCTAGATCGACACCATAAGCCTCTGGCCTGCCAGCTAGATCCACACCAGAAGCTTCTACCCTGACAGCTAGATCCACACCAGCAGCCTCTACCCTGCCAGCTAGATCCACTCCATAAACCTCTATCCTACCACCAATATCCACACCTGCAACCTCTACCCTACCACAAAGGTCCACACCAGCAGCTTCTACCCTGCCAGCTAGATCCACACCAGCAGCCTCCTCCCTGCCAGCTAGATCCACACCTGCATCCACTACCCTACCACCAAGACCACACCAACAGCCTTTACCCTACCAGCTAGATCCACACCTGCAGCCTCTTCCAGGCCAGCTACATCCACACCTTCAGACTTTACCCTACCACCAAGACCACACCAACATCCTCTACCCTGCCAGCTAGATCCACACCTGCATCCACTACCCTACCACGAAGACCACACCAACAGCCTTTACCCTACCAGCTAGACCCACACCTGCAGCCTCTTCCAGGCCAGCTAGATCCACATCTGCATCCACTACCCTACCACGAAGACCACACCAACAGCCTCTACCCTGACAGCTAAAGCCACACCTGCATCCTCTACCCTGCCAGCTAGATCCTCACCAGAAGCCTCTAGCCTGCCAGCTAGATCCTCACTTGCAGCCTCTACCCTGCCAGCTACATCCACACCTGCAGCCTCTACCCTGCCACCAAGATCCACACCTGCATCCTCTACACTGCCAGCTACATCCACACCTGCAGCCTCTACCATGCCACCTAGATCCACACCTGAAGCCTCTACCCTGCCAGCTACATCCACACACACCTGCAGCTTCTACCCTGCCACCAGGATCCACACCTGCAGCCTCCAGCCTGCCAGCTACATCCACACCTGCAGCCTCTACCCTGCCAGCTAGATCCACTCCAGAAACCCCTACCCTACCACTAAGATCCACACCAGAAGCCTCTACTCTGCCAGCTAGATCGACACCATAAGCCTCTGGCATGCCAGCTAGATCCACACCAGAAGCTTCTACCCTGACAGCTAGATCCACACCAGCAGCCTCTACCCTGCCACCAATATCCACACCTGCAACCTCTACCCTACCACCAAGGTCCACACCAGCAGCCTGTACCCTGCCGGCTACATCCACACCTGCAGCCTCTACCCTGCCACCAAGATCCACACCTGCAGCCTCTACCCTGCCACCAAGATCCACACGTGCAGCCTCTACCCTGCCACCAAGATCCACACCTGCAGCCTCTATCCTGCCAGCTACATCCACTTCTGAAGCCTCTACCCTGTCAGCTAGATCCACACCTGCAGCCTCTACCCTACCACCAAGATCCACACCTGCAGCCTCTACCCTGCCAGCTACATCCACACCTGCAGCCTCTACCCTGCCACCAAGATCCACACCTGCAGCCTCTACCCTGCCATCAAGATCCACACCTGCAGCCTCAATCCTGACAGCTACAACCGCACCTGTAGCCTCTACCCTGCCACAAAGATCCACACATGCAGCCTCTACCCTGCCACCAAGATCCACACCTGCAGCCTCTACCATGCCAGCTTCATCCACTTCTGCAGCCTCTACCCTGCCAGCTAGATCCACTCCAGAAACCTCTAGCCTACCACCAAGATCCACACCGGCAGCCTCTACCCTGCCAGCTACATCCACACACACCTGCAGCCTGTACCCTGCCACCAAGATCCACACCTGCAGCCTCTACCCTGCCAGCTACATCCACACACACCTGCAGGCTCTACCCTGCCACCAACATCCACACCTGCAGCTTCCAACCTGCCAGCTAGATCCGCACGTGCAGCCTCTACCCTACCAGGTACATCCACACCTGCAGCCTCTACCCTGCCTGCTGCATCAACATCTGCAGCCTCTACCCTACCACCAAGATCCACACATGCAGTCGCTAACTTTCCAGCTAGATCCACACCAGAAACCTCTACCCTACCACCAAGATCCACATCAGCAGCCTGTACCCTGCCAACCACATCCTCACCTGCAGCCTCTACCCTATCACCAAGATCCACACCTGCAGCCTCTACCCTGCCACCAAGATCCACACCTGCAGCCTCTACCCTGCCAACTACATCCACACCTGCAGCCTCTATCCTGCCACCAAGACCCACACCTGCAGCCTCTACCCTGCCAACTACATCCACACCTGCAGCCTCTACCCTGCCACCAAGATCCACACCTGCAGCCTCTACCCTACCAGGTACATCCACACCTGCAGCCTCTGCCGTACCAGGTACATCCACATCTGCAGCCTCTACCCAGCCAACAAGACCCACACGTGCAGCCTCTACCCAGCCACCAAGATCCACACGTGCAGCCTCTTCCCTGCCAACTACATCCACAACGGCAGCCTCTACCCTGCCAACAAGTTCCACACGTGCAGCCTCTACCCTGCCAACTACATCCACACCTGCAGCCTCTACCCTGCCAACAAGACCCACACGTGCAGCCTCTACCCTGCCAACTACATCCACACCTGCAGTCTCTACCCTACCACCAATACCACACCAGCAGCCGGTACCCTGCCAACTACATCCACACATGCAGCCTATACCCTGCCACCAAGATCCACACCTGCAGCCTCTACCCTGCTAACAAGATCCACACCTGCAGCATCTACCCTGCTAGCTACATTCACACCTCCAGCCTCTACCCTGCCAGCTACATTCACACCTCCAGCCTCTACCCTACCACCAAGATCCACACCTGCAGCCTCTACCCGGCCACCAATTTCCACACCTGCAGCCTCTACCCTGCCAACTACATCCACACCTGCAGCCTCTACCCTGCCAACTACATCCACACTTGCAACCTCTACCCTGCCACCAAGATCCACACCTGCAGCCTCTACCGTACCAGGTACAGCCACACCTGCAGCCTCTACCCAGCCAACAAGACCCACACGTGCAGCCTCTACCCTGCCACCAAGATCCACACCTGCAGCTTCTACCCTGCCAACTACATCCACACCTGCAGCCTCTACCCTGCCACCAAGATCCACACCTGCATCCTCTACCGTACCAGGTACATCCACACCTGCAGTCTCTACCCAGCCAACAAGACCCGCACGTGCAGCCTCTACCCAGCCACCAGGATCCACACGTGCAGCCTCTTCCCTGCCAACTACATCCACAACTGCAGCCTCTACCCTGCCAACAAGATCCACAGGTGCAGCTTCTACCCTGCCAACTACATCCACACCTGCAGCCTCTACCCTGCCAACAAGATCCACACGTGCAGCCTCTACCCTGCCAACTACATCCACACCTGCAGCCTCTACCCTACCACCAAGACCACACCATCAGCCGGTATCCTGCCAACTACATCCACACCTGCAGCCTCTACCCTGCCACCAAGATCCACACCTGCAGCCTCTACCCTGCTACCAAGATCCACACCTGCAGCCTCTACCCTGCTAGCTACATTCACACCTCCAGCCTCTACCCTGCCAGCGACATTCACACCTCCAGCCATTACCCTGCCACCAAGATCCACACCTGCAGCCTCTACCCAGCTAAACCCACACCATCAACCTCCTCCCCGCCAGCAAAAGCGACAGGTGCACTTCAGCAATCTTTTGCCTTCTACCCCCATCCACGCTGGTGGCCTAAAGCCTGCTCTCTTCCATGGGTCGCCAAAGGCCTGTGAGACTCAACCACACCGAGGATGCAGCAGTCATCCTCCCAGCGTCCTATGCAAGGGCAGCCTCTATCGTGTCACTTCTATGCACGATGCACCCAAAGACCTACCACACACACTGCACTCACACTGGCGCGGCTCTACCGGCTCTTTCCCCCTTCGAGGTGACCCCATTGCCTCCTCTCTGCGGCCTCGGGCCTTTTCCCGTTTTCCCTGTGGACAGCGAGCACCCAAGGGAGATCAGCCAGAACCTGCGGCCCTTGAGGCCTCGGCTGGCAGAGGGCTGATGCTCTGTGTTGATATAGTCACAGGTATGGGCAGAGCTCGAGCCAAGAGTCTGCCATTCATGGCTACTAACCCACGCTCCTGGCACCGCTTTGATAAAGGATTAGGAGGCCTGGGTGTGCAGAATTGCCCATCAAAGGGCAGCCTGGCAGCTGGCATATCAGAGGAAACGCAAGAGCAAAGCTTGATCCCTGGAACCACTGGCAGCTTCAGACAGAAACAACCCCAGCGTTTAATCTACAGCGATGATTACGGGGCAGGTGTCACTCCTCGTGGCCAGAAGCACAGCTTCGGTGAGCCCCGAGGTCTCGCCAAAGCGTGTGCTCTTTCAAGAACTCCATTTCTAGTCTTGGAAAATAATCACTCTGCTGCCAAAGGTGATGCAGGCTCGCCTCTGCCCTGCCACCCTGAGGTGCACACACTTCCTCCACACCCCCTGGCTTACACAGATACCCCTCCATGCCAACCTGAGGTGCACACACTTCCTTCACACCCCCTGACTTACATAGACCCCCCTCCCTGTCACCCTGAGGTGCACACGCTTCCTTCACATCCCCTGGCTTACACAGATCCCCCTCCATGCCAACCTGAGGTGCACACACTTCCTCCACACCCCCTGACTTACATAGACCCCCCTCCCTGTCACCCTGAGGTGCACACGCTTCCTTCACATCCCCTGACTTACATAGACCCCCCCTCCATGTCACCCTGAGGTGCACACACTTCCTCCACACCCCCTGACTTACATAGACCCCCCTCCCTGTCACCCTGAGGTGCACACACTTCCTCCACACCCCCTGGCTTACACAGATCCCCCTCCATGCCAACCTGAGGTGCACACACTTCCTCCACACCCCCTGACTTACACAGATCCCCCCTCCATGCCAACCTGAGGTGCAAATCTTCCTCCACACCCCCTGGCTTACACAGATCCCCCTCCATGCCAACCTGAGGTGCACACACTTCCTCCACACCCCCTGACTTACATAGACCCCCCCTCCCTGCCAACCTGAGGTGCACACGCTTCCTTCACATCCTCTGACTTACATAGACCCCCCTCCCTGCCAACCTGAGGTGCACACGCTTCCTCCACATCCCCTGACTTACATAGAACCCCCCTCCCTGCCACCCTGAGGTGCACACGCTTCCTTCACATCCCCTGACTTACATAGACCCCCCCTCCCTGCCAACCTGAGGTGCACACGCTTCCTTCACATCCCCTGACTTACATAGACCCCCCTCCCTGCCAACCTGAGGTGCACACGCTTCCTTCACTTCCCCTGACTTACATAGACCCCCCTCCCCCTGCCACCCTGAGGTGCACAGGCTTCCTTCACATCCCCTGACTTACATAGACCCCCCCTCCCTGCCACCCTGAGGTGCACACACTTCCTTCACATCCCCTGACTTACATAGACCCCCCCTCCCTGCCAACCTGAGGTGCAAATCTTCCTCCACACCCCCTGGCTTACACAGATCCCCCTCCATGCCAACCTGAGGTGCACACACTTCCTCCACACCCCCTGACTTACATAGACCCCCCTCCCTGCCACCCTGAGGTGCACACGCTTCCTTCACATCCCCTGACTTACATAGACCCCCCCTCCCTGCCACCCTGAGGTGCACACGCTTCCTTCACATCCCCTGACTTACATAGACCCCCCCTCCCTGCCACCCTGAGGTGCACACGCTTCCTTCACATCCCATGACTTACATAGACCCCCCCTCCCTGCCACCCTGAGGTGCACACGCTTCCTTCACATCCCCTGACTTACATAGACCCCCCCTCCCTGCCACCCTGATGTGCACACGCTTCCTTCACATCCGCTGGCTTTCATAGACCCCCCCCCCCCTCCCTGCCTCCCTGAGGTGCACATGCTTCCGTCACACCTGCTGGCTTTCATAGACTCCCCCTGCCTGCCAACCCGAGGAGCACACTGTAGAGGAGCGGCTGCATGCCTCTCCAGGAAATCCCGCCCCCTGCCTCCTCTATGTTGGAAGTCAGAGACAGCGGCATGTTTGACACCAGCAGTTGTGCCAATTCCGCAGCGAGTGTTAGAGAAGAGCTATCCTCTGAGAAAACCCTATTGAATCTATCCCCCAAGAGACGAGAATCTGACGGAGGAACTCCCTGAAGGAATATGAAAGAGTGAAAGTAAAGCCAGTGATGTCACAAGTGACGCGCGTGACGTGCTGAGAATACTGACTTAAGCGAATGCATGGAGCTTGCAGAAACTGATGACGAAGTTAAGAATCAAGTAAACTTTAATATGCAGAAAAGAAGACTGCACGCATGCAAAGTGCTATAGAAATGCAACCGTTCAATGATTGTACAGATGCTGAAACACAAGTAGACTAAGTGATCATGGAAGCTGGCTATACGTAGTGAATAGACTGCATGCGTAGCCGCCATTGTATAGAAGCTGGACATTAGTTTCATGAATTTTAGTAAACCCAGACCCATGGAGAAGAAAGGCAGAGAATTTTGTCACAGCACAAATAAGCTGAAATCCTGGAAGAGCCTGGCAAGGCTGTCTGGCCTGGCATCAAAACAGAAGCAGCCAAGGTAAGTTATCTATTCTCAAAAGCTATAAACATTAGAAGGATGAATCATCCCTTATCGAGGGGCAAAGTAAGTACAGGAAGAGTGCCAAGTTGTATTCAATTAAGACATTCAATTGCTGCAGAATAGACCGGAATCATGGTCTCTTGTCACATGTGCTCAGGATGGAAATAGAGTTGAGCTTGGAGTCCTAGAACAACGATAGTGAAAGCCTGTACTCCCAAATATTCCCACAGACAAGAATACTTTGCAAGGCCAAGTTCAAAGACAATCTTCATGGCAAAAGGTATGGATGATGAGAGATGATGGGCTGTTTGGGTACGGAGGTAAAGCCAAGTCCACCTCCTGGCACTTGGGTATGAGCTTACGTGCTGCTAAGTGAACCAAATGTTCCAGACATGGCACAAACATGCCGACCAATTGTAGAAGGCTGTATAACGAAGGGCCTTATAGTTTGAGAGCCAACGATGTACAGTGCACTTAAAAGTGTTGAAGATGACATGTTTTAGAGGTAGGCATACATTTTCCACCTGACAGTAGACAGCCAATCACAATCCCAGCCCTTATAGAAAGTATACTTAGATGGTCCCCTTGAACGTATCACAATCCCTTGCAGGTTTTTCTTATTTACCATGTGGAATGACATCATTGCTGATGTATTTTTGCATATAAGGAGGTTTTTATGTGAAATTTGTCGAGAACTGAACAAATGTCTGTTGATGTCCGTTGTGACCTCCCTGTTTTAGATAATTTTTAACACAACCGCAACCTTTGTTAACTTCCTGAGTTTGTTGGATTATTTGGGCTCAGAGTTATTCTGCGAACCCCATCCATTGCATGCACGAAATTAAAGAACCATAAGTTCATGTGGTAGCGGTGCGGATGGTTGGAAAAGATCCAAACCTGTTTGTCCCCTTTCTTTTAGACGATCGAGCATCCTCTGCCATTAGCTGGAAGATCGCAGGGTTTCCTGTGGAGGGCGGCCGATAGAAATAAACTTGCAAGAAGAACCAAGACGGTGGGCAGGTCACCCTTTGACGAAATCCCTGCCCGGGTTCCACGGGCACTCTGCCGATGGAAGGTGAAGTGGTCTGATTAGAGGAGGAGTTGATACCAAAGGCCTCGAGTCGATTAACAAATGAATGGTGAGTAGACTAAGGGGCATGGCAAATGAAGGGGATGGGATTGTGATAATTTTTAAAGTAACGGCAAATATTGTGTGAAGAAAAGGAAGCGCCTAGAAGTTCTGGCTCAAGGGAGTTTCAGAAGGAGATGTTTCAAATCCCAACAGGGGTAAAGCAAAAACATATAACGTGTGAACAGGTTTACGTAAGGTGACGTCTCAAACCCTGTATAAGGTAGAAAGTTAAGGCGAGAGAGAAAAAGGGGATCACAGTGTTTATTAATGTGTAATGTCGACTAGTCTGTATGTTGTTTGATGAGAAAAATTATCGAAGAGCGATAGAAGTTGTAAAGTAATTGAAAAAGTTGAGGAGCAATAGTGATTAAGCCCAGCAAAGTGATTGGTGCCAATCAAACGTTAGAGATAGCTAATCAAGAAATTAGAGGCTTGAGCGGCGATTGATGGTGCATGCTGATATTTGTTGTTTTAAAGACATAGAAAAAGTGGTGATTTAAGCAGAAGTATAAAGGTTATTTTGTAAGTCTGGTAAGAATTGACATCCAGTTGAGACCTTTCATTATGGGAGATACTCCTCTGATGCACTTATGTGAAACATTACCCAAGCACATGCCCAAGCTCCAACAGTATAGTGGAACGGCAGATAAAATGTTCGTGCATTGGACACAAAGGGGATCATTGTCAAAAGCGGTATTGCAACACATGACCATATACTTGCACGCTACATACACGGGGAAGAAATCAGAGAAAAGATTTGCGATTTTAGAGCTCTAGAAAATGTACCAGGAAGAAAGGGAAGACCCTCCACCTGAAGAGTGAATGCTTAGTCAGTGAAAGTAGGAAGGTTTTGAGCCTTCAGCTCCGCTTACCTCGCCTGACGTAAAAGCCGCTAACACGGAAGAAATAGGGTTGTACCATTTAAAAGAGTTGAAAGTGGTGACAGGGTATGCTAATCCGATATACGAACCCCCAGCTTACAATAGTGACAATAGTCTAAAGGAGAATAGAGAAAAGGAGAGGGGAAGAACAAAGGCAAGTGGAAGAAAGAATTAGAAGAGATGCAAGGAAGCAAAGAGAGATAGACAAAGAAGTGGAATGAGAGAGGAGGCAACAAGGTCTTGATACCAGTCGCACTCGTAAAGAATGAGTAGGGCCAAGCCTAGAAATACAATGGAATAGAATAGAAGAGTTCCTTCCAATAAAGGAAGCAACATCAGGGGCATCCAGAGTAGTGTTAGACGAAGAAAGGTTTGATGCGGAAAGCATCAGAGAAAGGAACGATAAGGTCTATCAACAGTTGATACGAAATAGCGAGTATGCGTCCCAGAATACGACTTTATTGTCTACTTTGATATCCGGGTTCATCCAACTAGATGAAGCATCATTCTTATCAGGGGTTAAATTTGCTGTTATTTCGTATGTTCTCCAAGTGGTCCTTAGAACGTTTGTTAAGACAGAATAGGTACCCCACTCAGTTGTGGTAGTGGAAAGAAGTGCCTAAGTATCTAAGTCTTATTCTGGCCCGCATGGAATTCTGTTTTGGACACCGGTTAGGATGAAATAACAGAAATTAACAACATCGGACATCTGCTGGGGATGGGTCACGTTCGAGGCACACTGGAACACTTGTTATGGGATTGCTATAAAGTGAGACATTTCTGGAGTGAGATCGCCGCCACAATGAACAGAGTGCTCAAGGAAAATCTAGACTATGATTTTGAGACTTTAATCTTGGTGGAAATCACTCTGCTGGAATCTTTGAATCAACATCAGACCACCTGGATTTTAAAAGGGGCAATGGTGGCAAAGAAGTTGATCTTATGTAACTGGAAATCTGCAGGTTTTCCGACAAAAAACATTTGGTTGAAGGAGATGTATGATACATGCAATGTTGAAAGTGTGATTTACTCAGTGCAAAAGAAGAGGTCTATATTTGATAAGATCTGGAAGATCTTCTTGGATTCAGACTTGACCTAATCTCATATCCAGTGTCGTGAAGACCCATACAAAGATAAGTAGACACTTTTTAATCATTTTAATTGTTATAGAACAGTATTGTTATTACACATGTGTAACGATTTTTGATTATAGGATAGAATGAACCTTGTAGAAGGAATCCTGATTTCATTTGTTTGATTTGAGATGCTATTTCCTATTCATTGTGATCTTGGTTGGTGTTGTTATACGTTTTTTTGCTTCTTTTATTTTCTTTATGGCAAGTGTACATATGTATAAAATGTTTTCTCTTTGATATGCTCATGTATTTGTATTAAATATTAATTCATTGGTTAAAAAAAAGAAGAAATAGCGAGTATGAAACTGAAGGGAACGATGATCGATCCCTAATGCCTCGATCACAAGAGAGGCGGGAAGCCTGCTCAGTGATTAACATCGAGCATTGTCTTTAAGTAGACTGAATCTGGATAAGGGTGAAGGGGATGATAGTCACACTAGTTGGGGACAAGACATGTAAGATGAGAAAAGAGAGTCTACCTTCGAGATAGGAGGAGGGAGTACGTGTGCTCTTGAAGAAAGCTTGCAAATGGACAAAGAAGTGAGTTGGTCTTATCTGGAACAACCTAAGGTTAGGACGCCAGATTCCATAGCATATCTTGATCGTCCCCGCGGATGATCGTATAGTGAGAACGGAGAGTCGCCACCGTATGTGAGCAGGTCAAGGTTGTTACCTACAAGGAAGCAGACAGGGACGATCGTTCCTGTGAGGGATAGGCTAATAGTGCATCCGACTGTGGGGCAGGGTTTACGCAGTTTCCCTTATTGGAAAAAGAGGGAGCAAGACCACAGTATATTCTATGGCCGCAGATAGACAAGGATAATTTAAGGTGTAAGCTCCCGAGTTTGACTTTTGGTGCTGGGAAATGGATATACAACTTATATAAAATGACAGGAGGAAATACGTTGGCCATAGAGGCGATAAAGGTCTCTTGGCAGCTATTCTTGCAGAGAGAGCGGATGACATATGGAGAAGACCGGGGTGTTCAAGTGTGACTGCACAGAATACAGTGCATGATGGGGCGCTGTTTAAAAATTGTGGAGCAGATGTTTGGAGAGGGCTCAGGGTACAGTATCCTGACACATCAGATATTGGTGCAATTATGAAATGTAAAATGAAGGAAGATGAAGACCCTATTGCTTATATTCAGGATATTCAGGAAAAATGGCAACTTGAAACTCGCGAGCCATGGGAAAAGACAGTGGCATTATTTGACCACCTTTTATACCAGGGGTTGCCTGAACCAGTACAGAGAGAGATGAAAAACAAGTGGGGATAGAAGTGAAGTCTACACCATTGTCGGTCATTACAAGAGAAAACTAGGAAGAAAGATGAGAATAGGAAAATTAAGGAAGCCAAGTTAGTTTAGATATAATTGACATAATTTGCCATCGAAGGGGCGGTATTGACAAGCAGAGAAGCATTGAGAATGCAGGCAGCAGTGGGCACATTGCAGGCGAGTAACTTGCGCCCGGTGAACCAAGGTGGATATGGGTTTGTGCCACGAGGCAGAGGTATACTCTATAGAGGAAGAGGACGATTTCAAAATAATCAAGGTAGGTTTCAAGGTACACAGAATGGGAACCAGAGTACTCAAGGAGGGCTTGTCAGAAGGGCACCCCCAATATGTTGGACTTGTGGGATAACAGGGCACATTGCACACGTATGCGGGAGTCAAGGGAATGCACAGAATGGCCAATTTCCAAGAAGAGGGACAGCTTATCCTCCAGCATATAGTACACAAACTAGAGAAGGGTTTGATCAAGGTCAAACATTGTATCAGGCACAAGGGCCGCAAGTGCAGCAGGTGCAACAGCAAGAACAAGTGCAAATCAATCCACTGCAAGGGCAGTCACAACAAGCCCCCATGCAGACACAGCAGTATTCAAACACAGGACAACTACTGACACCCAAAATAGGAGGTGTTGCTATGGTAGGAGGGAATACTTTCACAGGGACAGGGATGAGCCTGTACCCACAATAGACAGCTCACTGGGTGACTTGATGTGTTCGGTACTATCTGTGACACCAGACCCCCAAGAGGAACCAAGGGTCGATGTGACAGTAGGAGGCAAATCTTTTTCTTTTCTAGTAGACACTGCAGCTACTTGTTGATGTATATGAGAGGACAAATATCCAGTATTGGGAATTTCCATGAATGGTCAAGGGTTCTCTGGAGCTAGGATTCAAGTCCCTTTTACTAATGAATTACCAGTCTCCATAGGACAGTGTGACATGGTTGTTCCTTTTTATATTCACGACAAACACCAGTTGACATTTTTAATGACAACACTTAATATGACGATTTCATTCACTGATCAATTCATAGTGTGCTCCACTCCAGGAATGCACTATTTACAAGTGGGAGAATGTATACTGCCGTTCACAGGGCAAGTGGCACTGCGAGGCGTTCTGGTGGATCCAGAGATTGTTCTATATGGAGTGAGCATTCTACTGATATGGCTACCTGGCTTAGTGCGAATAATTATAAAGATACCTGACAAGTTCTTGTTTAGACGCAAATACCTATGGACAAAGAGGGGGGACAGACTATCACTATAGAATTGGAAGCAGCCATAGTAAGAAAGGAAATGGCAATGCTTGAAGGAGTAGATGATGAGGGTAGAACATGGAGGAAAGTAGTAGCTCTCGAGGAAGGGTACAGATTGACTGACATCACTGATGATGACATGTTCAGATAAGACCAAACAGATGATGAAGTGGTGTTCTTTATGAGCATCACATACTGGATAAGAATAGAGAGAATGGAAATTCCACAGCAAATGGCGATAATGCGGCAACGTCCAGCATTTTTTCAGGAAGACTTGGAGAAGGTGCCGGGCGTTCTTTGGACCACAGGCCCTTATGACGTAGGTTTATTGAAGGGAATAGAGGAGGTTAAAATAAAGCTTAAGCCAGGAGCGGTTTTACCTCAGGCAAAACAGCACCCCATGTCTCAAGAAACTGATGAGGGTATATTCCGGACTATCTCAGCACTGATGAAATAAGGAATTCTGGTACCATTGGAATCGTCGTGTAATACCGCGGTGTATCCGATCAAAAAAGCTAAAGGAGGGTCATGGAGATTTATATAAGATATGAAACCGATCAACCAGATTATAGATGCAGAGTTTCCTTTAGTTCTTAACCCGGCGATGATACTGTGCAGTATCCCAGTGGAAGCTCAATATTTCACTGTGATCAATTTGAAAAATGCGATTTTCTCGATCCCGTTGCAGAAGGACTCACAATACTTGACTTCATTTACGTTTCGCCAAACCCAACTGAAACATAATTGTTTGCCCCAGGGGTATTGTGAGTCCCCATCGATCTTTAATAGAGTCCTACATATGGATTCAAGCAATACTGATCTTAAGAGTACAGTGATACAATACATAGATGACATTTTAATTTGTAGCACCACAGAAGATGAGTGCAGACAAGATCCTGTTCAGTTGATGACTATTCTAGCAGACAAGGGATATAGGTAGACAAGCAGAAACTGCAATATTGCCAAGAAGAGGTGTTATACATAGGTCAATTGATTTTGCATGAATGAAAGAAAGGGACACCTGAAAGAGCAGAGGTGATTATGAAAATGCCAAAAGCAAACACAGTGAAGCAGATGCAAAGGTTCTTGGTGTTATGCAACTATGTCAGAGCCTGGGTGTTTTATTATAGTACATATACAAGACCACTTCTGAAAGCTTTAAAGAAAGCACAGGTGGAAAAAGTAGAAATAGAATGGACTGAAGAAATGGAAGAAGGGTTTGCGGAACTGAAAAAGCAATTTGTAGAGCCCCTGTTTTGGGAATTCCCAATTATGCTGAAGAATTTTATTTGTTTTTGCACACAAATGGGACAGTCATGACAGCCGTGCTTACGCAGAGAACTACATTGGGGTACAACCCTTTAGCATATTACAGTGTGATTTTACAACCAGTTATTATGAAACAGCACTTCACTTGCGAACAGTCATTGGCAGCTACCGTGTTCGCAATTGAGAACTCAACAAGTATTGTTATGAGCTGTGCTTTGACTCTTTTCGTGGAGAATACTCTGTTTGCCATTTTAGAAAAACCCAAGGGTATATTGACATCCCAAAGAGCTTCAGCATATGAGGTAATGATTTAGAACCCAAGGATTACAATTGCAAGATGTAAAATGGTGAATCCTGCCATGTTTATAGCTGAACCAATAGAAGAAGGCGATCAGGTGCATGACTGTTCTTAATTATGATGAAATTATAATGATATACCCTGCGCGAAAGAGAATAATTTAGCGGAGAGGAGATTCTCTTTATTGACGGTTCTTCGAAAATTGATCAGACTAGCGGGGAAAGGAATTCAGGCGCAGCAGTAGTGAGACATAAATTAAATGGAGAATTTGAAGTTGTAGCAAGTGCAAGGCTACTGTCTCACTTTTCAGCGCAAGTGGCAGAATTGGTAGCACTCATTGATGCATTCGAGAAACACGAGGGGCAGGAAGTGACAGTGTAGACTCCGCCTAAGTCAAGTCAACCATACATGCAGGGTTAGCACGTTGGAAAAGGAGGGGCTTCCTCCCTGCAGACGGCACTCCAGTGCAGCATGCATCCCGATTCGATAGGCTTATCAAGACACTACAACTCCCAGTAGTCATAACAGTAGTTAAATGTGCAGCGCATACTAAGCAAACACATTTTATCTCTTGCAGGAACAAAGCCGCAGACGAAGAAGCCAAGAGGGTTGCATTATTGCACAGATATTTCAAGTTTGGTACTGAGAAAGTTAAAGAAAAGTAGTTGTAATCATGTTAGTGCAAGAAGGGTTTAATAAATTATTGATAACCCAACTAATAGAGATTCAAGGAAGTGCACCGCAGGAAGAGCAGGAATTATGGAGGCGAAGGGGGTGTTCTTTATCCTGCACAGAAGCTTTATGGCGACAACATAGCAATGGAAAGCCGGTGATGTCAGTAGTGTTATTGAAGGTTGCGCTTGAACAACTGCATTACCCTGCGCATGTAACTAGGGAAAGTCTTGCTGCTACAATTGCAGAAGACTGGTTCATTCCAAATTTGTTGGAACACATTGCATTATTTTTGGTGAACTGCATCGTGTGTCAAATGTTTACTGCTGGGCATACACTGAGGATGATTAGAGGGTTGATACCTTGATCGAATGGCCAGTTTCAGCATTTACATATCGATTATGTTGATGTGCTGCAGGTGTGTAATGAAGATAGGTATCTATTAGTGGTGGTGTGTCCCTTTTCCAGTTGGATCGAGGCAGGTCCGTGTACACACCCTGATGCCACTTGCATAGCAAAGTTTTTAGTGCGCAAAGTCTTCCCGAGATGGGGTGTGTGAAGTGCTGAGATCCGACAATGGGCCACATTTTGTTAATGAGCTTTTTGAACCAATAGGGCTTCTATTGAACATTAAACATATGTTTTCTTCTGCTTATCACCCGCTAGCAAACAGCATATGGGAGAGAGTCAACTGTCTCCTTAAAGAAAGGATTGCCAAGATTAAAATGACTTTGAAGAAGGGATGGCTATATTGCCTACCTGTAGCCTTGTATGCCCTTCGGAATCAACCAGGATCAGATCATCACCTCACCGCTCATGAACTAGTGATGGGGAGGTGTATGAGAATGCCCCTTACACCTCCGTATAGGCGTAGAAGTGATGCCCAGAGTGTAGCTAAAACATAAGGTGATGAAATGCACGATTATTTGACATGTATGACCTCTAGCATCTCTCGAATTTCAAATCAAGTCAAGCGCAGGGGGGGATTGGTCTCAGAACACAGAAAAAGACAATTCAACAACCAACCCAAGTCAATTATTATCAGCCCTTAAATTATATGTTGGAGTCCTAGTCCTAAAGAAGAATTTTACTAGAAGGTGCCATGAGCCACATTTTAATGGTCCCTTTTGCATTGAGAATATAACTCCTTCAGCTCTGAAAGTCCAAGAGTGATGAGCTTGGCTTCACTTAGTGGATGTAAAGGCTTACAAAGATGAGACCCGCCCTCCCACTGTTGACGATTCAGAAGCAAGACAAGAGGGTTGCATATTTAAGGGTTGCATATTTAAGAGCAAACATATTTAAGATCCTTGTTTCGATATTGATCATGGTGATGTTTGGATTCTGTGTGATCAGGATAATAATTGCACAATGCAAGAAGACAGCAAAGAAGGCAGTAGGAATGAAGATCATGATCAAGATGTGGAAAGCATTGAATAGGTGGTCGATGACTCGACCAGAGGGGGGAATGTAGAAATCTCACCCACCTGCCTTCTACATGTTGGAAGTCGGAGACTGCGCCATGTTTGACACCAGCAGTTGTACCAATTCCACAACGAGTGTTTGAGAAAAGGTATCTTGTGAGAAAACCCCATCAAATGTATCCCTGAAGAGACGACAATCTGAGGGAGGAACACCCTGAAGGAATATGAAAAAGAGTGAAAGAGAAGCCAGTGATGTCACAAGAGATGACTGTGACACACTGAGAATACTGGCTGAAGAGAATGTATGGATCTTGCCGAAACAGATGACGAAGTTAAGAATCAGGTAAACTTTAATATGCAGAAAAGAAGGTGGCACGCATGTGAAGTGCTATAAAAATGCGACTGTTCAATGATTGTACAGACACTGAAACCCAAGAAGACTAAGTGATCATAGAAGCTGACTATACGTAGTGAATAGACTGCAGGCGAAGCCGCCATTGTATAGAAGCTGGACATCGGAGTCATGAATTTTAGTAAACTGAAACCCATGAAGAAGAAAGGCTGAGAATTGTGTTGGAGCATGAATAAGCTGAAATCCTGGAAGAGCCTGGCAGGGCTGTCTGGCCTAGCATGAAAACAGAAGTAGCCATGGTTGGTTATCTATTCTTGAAAGCAATCAATGTTAGAAGGATGAATCATCCCTTATCGAGGGGCAAAGAAAGAACACCAAGAGTGCCAAGTTGTATTCAATTAAGATATTTAAATGCTGCAGAGTAGACCGGAATCATGGTCTCTTGTCACGTGTGCTGAGGATGGAAATAGAGTTGAGCTTGGAGTCCTAGAACAAAAAAGTGAAAGCCTGTACTCACATATATTCCCACAGACAAGGATACTTTGCAAGGCCAAGTTCAAAGACAATCTTCATGCCAGAAGGCATGGGTGATGAGAGATGTTGGGCTAATTGGGTGGGTAGGTAAAGTCAAGTCCACCTCCTGGCACCTGGGTATGAGCTTACGTGCTGCTAAGTTAACCGAATATTCCAAACATGGCATGAGCGTGCCAACCACTTGTGGAGGGCCATATAACGAAGGGCCTTATAGTTTGAGAGCCAATGATATACTGTGTGCTTAAGAGTGTTGAAGATGAGATGTTTTAGTGGTAGGCATAAATTGTTCACCTGACAGTAGAGAGCCAATCACAATCCCAGCCCTTGCAGAAAGTATACGTAGATGTTCCCCATGAACGTATTTCAATCCCCCATAGGTTTTTCTTATTTGCCACGTGGTATGACATCGCTGCTGACATATTTTTTTCATATAAGGATGTTTTATGTGAAATTTGTCGAGAACTGAACGACCATCCGTTGATGTCTGTTGTAGCCGCCCTGTTTTAGATAATTGTTAATCAAACAGCAACCTTTGCCATCTTCCTAAATTGGTTCGATTATTTGGACTCAGAGTTATTCTGCAACCCCATCCATTGCATGCACGATACTAAAGAACCATAAGTCCAACACACTTCCTTCACATACCCTGGCTTATATAGATCCTGTTCCTGCCACCCTGAGGTGCACACACTCCCTTCACACACCCTGGCATACATAGATCCACCCTCCCTACCACCCTGAGGTGCACATGCTCCCTTCACACCCCTGGCATGTATAGATCCACCCTCCCTGCCACCCTGAGGTGCACACGCTTCCTTCACATCCCCTGGCTTACATAGATCCACCCTCCCTGCCACCCTGAGGTGCACACGCTCCCTTCACACACCCTGGCATACATAGATCCACCCTCCCTGCCACCCTGAGGGGCACACGCTCCCTTCACACCCCCTGGCATGCATAGATCCACCCTCCCTGCCACTCTGAGGTGCACACGCTTCCTTCACACCCCCTGGCTTACATAGATCCAGCCTCCCTGCCATCCTGAGGTTTCCATGCTCCCTTCACACGCCCTGGCATGCATAGATCCACCCTCCCTGCCACCCTGAGGTGCACACGCTCCCTTCACACCCCCTGGCATGCATAGATCCACCCTCCCTGCCACCCTGAGGTGCACACGCTCCCTTCACACCCCCTGGCATGCATAGATCCACCCTCCCTGCCACCCTGAGGTGCACACGCTTCCTTCACATCCCCTGGCTTACATAGATCCACCCTCCCTGCCACCCTGAGCTGCACATGCTCCCTTCACACCCCCTGGCATGCATAGATCCACTCTCCCTGCCACCCTGAGGTGCACACGCTTCCTTCACACCCCCTGGCTTAGATAGATCCACCCTCCAGGCCACCCTGCGGCGCACACACTTCCTTCACATCCTCTGGCTTATATAGATCCCCCTCCCTGCCACCCTGAGGTGGTTCCTTTCGATCAAGTGTCGTTCCCCGGAAATCTGCAGAGTTCCCTGTAGGCCAGTCCTTTGCTGTGATAAAGGATCCCAGCACGTACTGGCCCTATATCCACCCACATTCTCCATTGTCGCTCCCCAGAAATCCCCAGAGTTCCCTGTAGGCCAGTCCATTGCTATGATAAAAGCTCCCATGCCTTACTGGCCCTATATCCAATCCACCCATATTATCCAGTGTCGCTCCCCGGAAATACCCAGAGTTCCCTGTAGGCCAGTCCATTGCTATGATAAAAGCTCTCATGCCTTACTGGCCCTATATCCACCCATATTATCCAGTGTCGCTCCCCGGAAATCCCCAGAGTTCCATGTAGACCAGTCCATTGCTATGATAAAAGCTCTCATGCCTTACTGGCCCTATATCCACCCATATTATCCAGTGTCGCTCCCCGGAAATCCCCAGAGTTCCCTGTAGGCCAGTCCATTGCTATGATAAAAGCTCTCATGCCTTACTGGCCCTATATCCACCCACATTCTCCAGTGTCGCTGCCCGGAAATCCCCAGGGTCCCCTGTAGGCCAGTCCATTGCTATGATAAAAGCTCCCATGCCTTACTGACCCTCTATCCACCCATTTTATCCAGTGTCGCTCCCCATAACATCTGCTCTCGTTTGGCTCAAAAGTCAGCTCACCCTGACCTAGGCCGGTCCTCGGACTTCAACTACACAGAAGAGGCGCCAAACTCTCTGCAAAGCCTGGCTCTGCTGCAGCAGGCACCGGCACCTCCTATATTCACGGGTGATTAATGGGCAACAGTGACCTCTAGGGTGAGCAGGTATCTGGAGGTCAGAATGCCAAGACGAAGGCCAATTGACCTTTGGCACCATACAACACTACTCAGTCTTCCGCCAATGGGAGTAGGATGCCGCAGCAGCAACAGCAGTAGGGGAGCAGGGTGTCAGAGCCTTCCTGCCTCACGGACTGGAGCAGAAGGTCAGCGCCCCTCAGTGAGGAAGCCTCACGCGCACAGGAAAGGCTTGTCCCATGCCCTTGCCCAGGGTCGGATTGGCTCCTCTGCCTCTCGGCCGTGGCCGGGCTGAAATCGTCCCTGGGGAGTGGGAGCCAGTTTCCGCCCACACCCGGCCCGGTTTGGAGAAGAAGGAAAAAATGTGAATCGTTTTTTTTTTTTTAATTTTGCTTTTGTTTGTGAAACAAACCTTTACAAAGAAATTGTGAATACATACATATGTTTTTTCATAATATTTCATAAAACAGTCATATAAACAATGAATAATAAATAAAATAAATAAATAATAATGTAAACATGAAATGCATGTAATCCAAGTTAAAGATATAAAACTAGAAGCATTTTCTAAAACGGACAAATGATAAGTCACATCTGAAAATATAATAGCAAGTAGTTAAAAAAATAAGCTGCAACTTCTAAACTCAAAGGTCTCTTCACTCATGTCTCCTTGATGCTTTGGGTGAAAGTTAGACACTAACCTCATTCAGACAGCAGAACAGAATGGGACTTTCTTTGGCTCAAATCAGAGTTTAATATTTTTAAAAATCGGGTTAGACCAAGAATTAAGGACCGACTATTGCCGCACATGAGTCGCCTCCAGAACATTTCCCTGCAATCAATGGTATCGCCCAGATAATGGGAGCCGAGCATAGAAGTTCTGCTTGTTTGATAATAGGTCCACTGCACTGCTAGGTGTGTCAATGTGCTGACCAGCAGAGCAGAAGCCACACATAGCATTATTGCAGTCCTTGCTATGAACATCCCCGTGTTTAGTTCTCTCGAGTGGGTGGAACGGATTTCATCTGGATCTTAGATGCAGGAAATAGCTGCAAGTTTGACATTCCTGGAGTTCATGAATATTCCTTAGAACATTTCTAGGCTCCTATTGATTCTATTCTAATGCGCCAATCATAAGGTTTGTGTAGATAGATCATCGCAATTTGTGTCAATCTTGTCTAATAAACCTTCCATTTTGTTATTATAGCAAACCATGGATGGTGGGTATTGATCTTGCATCATATTTGCTCTGCATATAACGAGTTACACCCGTTACCTTGCTTTGATGCTTGATTTGCATGCATGATGCATGCATCATTCACATGCTGCTGCAGCATGCAAAGTGGAGGAGCGGGTGCTGCCGCCGCCAGCTGTCACACTGGCACCACTCCAGGGGGAAAAGTGCCCCCTGGAGTGGCAGTGCTGTTGTATTAGTGATAAATATGTATTAGTGATATTAGTGATAAACTACCAATTTTAGAGTAGAAGAAGCATCCATTTCGGACTATGTATTTTGCCTTTCTCAAGTTGCAGTTATAGCATGTTTTTTTCTGCCGTTGTCTCCGTTACGATCATCACAAGACATTCCATCTCGGTGTCCTCGCTCACATGACAAAATCCTTGTGCCTAAAAGCTTCTCTACAGTGTAGAAATATTTGACCATAGCACATCAAGTGGCCATTGACTTCATTGTGCCACAATGAATGCTTTGTTGTAATGTGTATATCTTTCCCATCTCCCTGGCATGCTGTTCAGGATGTTTGTTTGCATGTATGAGGTAACCAGTGCTCAGAATATGGCATGTCCTGTGAGTGTGCTGCTTTCCCTATTTTGCCAACCTTTGAAACCTGAAAGTAGATGCATGCAGGCTTGACATGCAGATAACTTTACACCAGACCTGCAGATGAACTAAACTTGTCTGCTGTTAAATCTCAGTTATCCGTTTAATGGTATCCACTACAGAATAATTGCTCATTTTACTATAGCCGATGTGATAGCTCAGTGTGTTGAGCACTTACTGCTGCAATGTTTGTGTGATCTGCAGGTTTGAATACCAGGAAGGCTATCTCAGCCTTTCATCCTTCTGAGGTCGATACATGAGTACCAACACAGGTTGGGTGATATTGTGTGCATATTTGTTCTATAAAAAAGAGCTTAAGCGTAAGTGCTATACAATAACATATTATCATTTGGCCTTGGACGTCTGCTTGCTTTCACAGTAATTTGACAATATGGATCTATCCACACAGATTTTAATGATACATATGGTGATCCATTCTTGTATGAAATGCATATCACCTTAGTGAAATCATAACCATATTTTTCATAGTGTACTTAGGAACAAAGCTATTTAATGCAACTTCCTGTTTTGTCAAGGGGTGAAAGGTCGTGTTTCATCGATTCCCGGGATGTCACTTTGAGGTTGGGTCAAATTGAATCACTTCTGGTGATGTCATCAGGGGTCAAGGGTCATGAGGCGAGGGGTGGGCTACTTTCTTTTGGGTGTCTGGGCCTATTTCTTGTCCCAGTCCGACCCTGCCCATGCCCCCCTGTGAGGGTGAGAGGGGCCAAAAGGGCATGGCAGGAAATCAGGGACTAACCCCCAGCCCATCTCGCAGCAATCAGTTGAGCTCAGTGAACAAGGGCATCACTGTCATTCATGAATCGTTATTTCCCTTTTTATATTGTAATTATTATGTAGCTGCAGCTTCGGGAAGCAATGGAACATTTTACAATCATAGAGGGAAGAACACAGAGAGGGAAGTGGAGAAAAAAGGAGCATCAGACTCACAGAGTCTCAGGTAGGGTGGGGAGTGCAGGGTGTGTGGACCCCGGTGTTAATGGGAAGCAGAGAAAAAAGGAGCAGGGAGCTCACAGAGTCTCAGGAGTGTGGGGAGTGCAGGGTGTGTGGACCTCGGTCTTAAGGGGAAGCAGAGAAAAAAGGAGCAGGGAGCTCACAGAGTCTCTGGTAGGGTGGGGAGTGCAGGGTCTGTGGACCTCGGTGTTAAGGGGAAGCAGAGAAAAAAGGAGCAGGGAGCTCACAGAATCTCAGGAGTGTGGGGAGTGCCGGGTGTGTGGACCTCGATGTTAAGGGGGAAGCAGAGAAAAAAGGGCAGGGAGCTCACAGAATCTCAGATAGGGTGGGGAGTGCAGGGTATGCGGACCTCGGTGTTAAGGGGAAGCAGAGAAAAAATGAGCAGGGAGCTCACATAGTCTAAGGGAGTGTGGGGAGTGCAGCGTGTATGGACCTCGGTGTTAAGGGGAAGCAGAGAAAAAAGGAGCAGGGAGCTCACAGAGTCTCAGGGAATGTGGGGAGTGCCGGGTGTGTGGACCTGGGTCTTAAGGGGAAGCAGAGAAAAAAGGAGCAGGGAGCTCACAGAGTCTTGGGTAGGGTGGGGAGTGCAAGGTTTGTGGACCTCAGTGTTAAGGGGAAGCAGAGAAAAAAGGAGCAGGGAGCTCACAGAGTCTCAGGGAGTGTGGGGAGTGCAGGGTGTGTGGACCTCGGTGTTAAGGGGAAACAGAGAAAAAATGGGCAGGGAGCTCACAGAGCTTAAGGGAGTGTGAGGAGTGCAGGGTGTGTGGACCTCTGTGTTAAGGGGAAGCAGAGAAAAAGGAGCATCGGGTTCACAGAGTCTTAGGGAGTGTGGGGAGTGCAGGGTATGTGGACCTCGGTGTTAAGGGGAAGCAGAGAAAAAATGAGTAGGGAGCTCACAGAGTCTCAGGGAGTGCGGGGAGTGCAGGGTGTGTGACCTCAGTGTTAAGGGAAGCAGAGAAAAAAGGGGAAGGGAGCTCACAGAGTCTCAGATAGGGTGGGGAGTGCAGGGTATGTAGGCCTCTGTGTTAAGGGGAAGCAGAGAAAAAAGGAGCAGGGGGCTCACATAGTCTCAGGCAGGGTGGGGAGTGCAGGGTATGTGGCCCTCAGTGTTAAGGGGAAACAGAGAAAAAGGAGCATCGGGTTCACAGAGTCCTAGGGAGTGTGGGGAGTGCAGGGTGTGTGGACCTCTGTGTTAAGGGGAAGCGGCGAAAAAAGGAGCAGGGAGCTCACAGAGTCTCAGGTAGGGTGGGGAGTGCAGGGTGTGTGGACCTCGGTGTTAAGGGGAACCAGAGAAAAAAGAAGCAGGGAGCTCACAGAGTCTCAGGTAGGGTGGGGAGTGCAGGGTGTGTGGACCCAGGTGTTAAGGGGAAGCAGAGAAAAAGAAGCAGGGAGCTCACAGTCTCAGGTAGGGTGGGGAGTGCAAGGTGTGTGGACCCAGGTGTTAAGGGGAAGCAGAGATAAAAGGAGCAGGAAGCTCACAGAGTCTCAGGTAGGATGGGGAGTGCAGGGTGTGTGGACTTCAGTGTTAAGGGAAGCAGAGAAAAAAGGAGCAGGGAGCTCACAGAGTCTCAGGTAGGATGGGGAGTGCAGGGTGTGTGGACCTCAGTGGTAAGGGAAGCAGAGAAAAAAGGAGCAGGGAGCGCACAGAGTCTCTGGTAGGGTGGGGAGTGCAGGGTCTGTGGACCTCGGTGTTAAGAGGAAGCAGAGAAAAAAGGATCCGGGAGCTCACATAGTCTCAGGTAGGGTGGGGAGTGTGGTAGGGTTGGGAGTGCAGGGTGTGTGGACCCAGGTGTTAAGGGGAAGCAGAGAAAAAAGGAGCAACAAGCTCACATAGTCTCAGGTAGGGTGGGGCGTGCATAGTGTGTTTACCTCATTGTTAAGGGAAAGCAGAGAAAAAGGGAGCAGGGAGCTCAAAGACTCTCAGGTAGGATGGGGAGTGCAGGGTGTGTGGACCTCAGTGGTAAGGGAAGCAGAGAAAAATGAGCAGGGAGCGCACAGAGTCTCTGGTAGGGTGGGAAGTGCAGGGTCTGTGGACCTCGGTGTTAAGAGGAAGCAGAGAAAAAAGGATCCGGGAGCTCACATAGTCTCAGGTAGGGTGGGGAGTGTGGTAGGGTTGGGAGTGCAGGGTGTGTGGACCCAGGTGTTAAGGGGAAGCAGAGAAAAAAGGAGCAACAAGCTCACATAGTCTCAGGTAGGGTGGGGAGTGCATAGTGTGTTTACCTCATTGTTAAGGGAAAGCAGAGAAAAAGGGAGCAGGGAGCTCAAAGACTCTCAGGTAGGGTGGGGAGTGCAGCGTGTGTGGACCTCAGTGTTAAGGGGAAGCAGAGAAATAAGGAGCAGGGAGCTCACAGAGTCTCAGGTAGGGTGAGGAGTGCAGGGTGTGTGGACTCTGGTGTTAATGGGAAGCAGAGAACAAAGGAGCAGGGAGCTCACAGAGTTTCAGGTAGGGTGGGTAGTGCAGGGTGTGTGGACCTCAGTGTTAAGGGGAAGCAGAGAAAAAAGGAGCAGGGAGCTCACAGAGTCTCAGGTAGGGTGAGGAGTGCAGGGTGTGTGGACTCCGGTGTTAATGGGAAGCAGAGAAAAAAGGAGCAGGGAGCTCACAGAGTCTCAGGTAGGGGGGGGAGTGCAGCGTGTGTGGACCTCAGTGTTAAGGGGAAGCAGAGAAATAAGGAGCAGGGAGCTCACAGAGTCTCAGGTAGGGTGAGGAGTGCAGGATGTGTGGACCTTGGTGTTATGGGAAGAAGAGAAAAAAGGAGCTGGGAGCTCACAGAGTCTCAGGGAGTGTGAGGAGTGCAAGGTGTGTGGACCTCTGTTACAAGGGGAAGCAGAGAGAAAAGGAGCAGAAAGCTCACAGAGTCTCAGGTAGGGTGAGGAGTGCAGGGTGTGTGGACTCCGGTGTTAATGGGAAGCAGAGAAAAAAGGAGCAGGGAGCTCACAGAGTCTCAGGTAGGGTGGGGAGTGCAGCGTGTGTGGACCCCGGTGTTAATGGGAAGCAGAGAAAAAAGGAGCAGGGAGCTCACAGAGTCTCAGGTAGGGTGAGGAGTGCAGGGTGTGTGGACTCCGGTGTTAATGGGAAGCAGAGAAAAAAGGAGCAGGGAGCTCACAGAGTTTCAGGTAGGGTAGGTAGTGCAGGGTGTGTGGACCTCAGTGTTAAGGGGAAGCAGAGAAAAAAGGAGCAGGGAGCTCACAGAGTCTCAGGTAGGGTGAGGAGTGCAGGGTGTGTGGACTCCGGTGTTAATGGGAAGCAGAGAAAAAAGGAGCAGGGAGCTCACAGAGTCTCAGGTAGGGTGGGGAGTGCAGCGTGTGTGGACCTCAGTGTTAAGGGGAAGCAGAGAAATAAGGAGCAGGGAGCTCACAGAGTCTCAGGTAGGGTGAGGAGTGCAGGATGTGTGGACCTTGGTGTTATGGGAAGAAGAGAAAAAAGGAGCTGGGAGCTCACAGAGTCTCAGGGAGTGTGAGGAGTGCAGGGTGTGTGGACCTCTGTTACAAGGGGAAGCAGAGAGAAAAGGAGCAGAAAGCTCACAGAGTCTCAGGTAGGGTGAGGAGTGCAGGGTGTGTGGACTCCGGTGTTAATGGGAAGCAGAGAAAAAAGGAGCAGGGAGCTCACAGAGTCTCAGGTAGGGTGGGGAGTGCAGCGTGTGTGGACCCCGGTGTTAATGGGAAGCAGAGAAAAAAGGAGCAGGGAGCTCACAGAGTCTCAGGTAGGGTGAGGAGTGCAGGGTGTGTGGACTCCGGTGTTAATGGGAAGCAGAGAAAAAAGGAGCAGGGAGCTCACAGAGTTTCAGGTAGGGTGGGTAGTGCAGGGTGTGTGGACCTCAGTGTTAAGGGGAAGCAGAGAAAAAGGAGCAGGGAGCTCACAGAGTCTCAGGTAGGGTGAGGAGTGCAGGGTGTGTGGACTCCGGTGTTAATGGGAAGCAGAGAAAAAAGGAGCAGGGAGCTCACAGAGTCCCAGGTAGGATGGGGAGTGCAGCGTGTGTGGACCCCGGTGTTAATGGGAAGCAGAGAAAAAAGGAGCAGGGAGCTCACAGAGTCTCAGGTAGGGTGAGGAGTGCAGGGTGTGTGGACTCCGGTGTTAATGGGAAGCAGAGAAAAAAGGAGCAGGGAGCTCACAGAGTTTCAGGGAGGGTGGGGAGTGCAGGGTATGTAGGCCTCTGTGTTAAGGTGAAGCAGAGAAAAAAGGAGCAGGGGGCTCACATAGTCTCAGGCAGGGTGGGGAGCGCAGGGTATGTGGCCCTCAGTGTTAAGGGGAAACAGAGAAAAAGGAGCATCGGGTTCACAGAGTCTCAGATAGGGTGGGGAGTGCAGGGTGTGTGGACCTCTGTGTTAAGGGGAAGCGGCGAAAAAAGGAGCAGGGAGCTCACAGAGTCTCAGGTAGGGTGGGGAGTGCAGGGTGTGTGGACCTCGGTGTTAAGGGGAACCAGAGAAAAAAGAAGCAGGGAGCTCACAGAGTCTCAGGTAGGGTGGGGAGTGCAGGGTGTGTGGACCCAGGTGTTAAGGGGAAGCAGAGAAAAAGAAGCAGGGAGCTCACAGTCTCAGGTAGGGTGGGGAGTGCAAGGTGTGTGGACCCAGGTGTTAAGGGGAAGCAGAGATAAAAGGAGCAGGAAGCTCACAGAGTCTCAGGTAGGATGGGGAGTGCAGGGTGTGTGGACTTCAGTGTTAAGGGAATCAGAGAAAAAAGGAGGAGGGAGCTCACAGAGTCTCAGGTAGGATGGGGAGTGCAGGGCGTGTGGACCTCAGTGGTAAGGGAAGCAGAGAAAAAAGGAGCAGGGAGCGCACAGAGTCTCTGGTAGGGTGGGGAGTGCAGGGTCTGTGGACCTCGGTGTTAAGAGGAAGCAGAGAAAAAAGGATCCGGGAGCTCACATAGTCTCAGGTAGGGTGGGGAGTGTGGTAGGGTTGGGAGTGCAGGGTGTGTGGACCCAGGTGTTAAGGGGAAGCAGAGAAAAAAGGAGCAACAAGCTCACATAGTCTCAGGTAGGGTGGGGAGTGCATAGTGTGTTTACCTCATTGTTAAGGGAAAGCAGAGAAAAAGGGAGCAGGGAGCTCAAAGACTCTCAGGTAGGGTGGGGAGTGCAGCGTGTGTGGACCTCAGTGTTAAGGGGAAGCAGAGAAATAAGGAGCAGGGAGCTCACAGAGTCTCAGGTAGGGTGAGGAGTGCAGGGTGTGTGGACTCTGGTGTTAATGGGAAGCAGAGAACAAAGGAACAGGGAGCTCACAGAGTTTCAGGTAGGGTGGGTAGTGCAGGGTGTGTGGACCTCAGTGTTAAGGGGAAGCAGAGAAAAAAGGAGCAGGGAGCTCACAGAGTCTCAGGTAGGGTGAGGAGTGCAGGGTGTGTGGACTCCGGTGTTAATGGGAAGCAGAGAAAAAAGGAGCAGGGAGCTCACAGAGTCTCAGGTAGGGGGGGGAGTGCAGCGTGTGTGGACCTCAGTGTTAAGGGGAAGCAGAGAAATAAGGAGCAGGGAGCTCACAGAGTCTCAGGTAGGGTGAGGAGTGCAGGATGTGTGGACCTTGGTGTTATGGGAAGAAGAGAAAAAAGGAGCTGGGAGCTCACAGAGTCTCAGGGAGTGTGAGGAGTGCAAGGTGTGTGGACCTCTGTTACAAGGGGAAGCAGAGAGAAAAGGAGCAGAAAGCTCACAGAGTCTCAGGTAGGGTGAGGAGTGCAGGGTGTGTGGACTCCGGTGTTAATGGGAAGCAGAGAAAAAAGGAGCAGGGAGCTCACAGAGTCTCAGGTAGGGTGAGGAGTGCAGGGTGTGTGGACTCCGGTGTTAATGGGAAGCAGAGAAAAAAGGAGCAGGGAGCTCACAGAGTTTCAGGTAGGGTAGGTAGTGCAGGGTGTGTGGACCTCAGTGTTAAGGGGAAGCAGAGAAAAAAGGAGCAGGGAGCTCACAGAGTCTCAGGTAGGGTGAGGAGTGCAGGGTGTGTGGACTCCGGTGTTAATGGGAAGCAGAGAAAAAAGGAGCAGGGAGCTCACAGAGTCTCAGGTAGGGTGGGGAGTGCAGCGTGTGTGGACCTCAGTGTTAAGGGGAAGCAGAGAAATAAGGAGCAGGGAGCTCACAGAGTCTCAGATAGGGTGAGGAGTGCAGGATGTGTGGACCTTGGTGTTATGGGAAGAAGAGAAAAAAGGAGCTGGGAGCTCACAGAGTCTCAGGGAGTGTGAGGAGTGCAGGGTGTGTGGACCTCTGTTACAAGGGGAAGCAGAGAGAAAAGGAGCAGAAAGCTCACAGAGTCTCAGGTAGGGTGAGGAGTGCAGGGTGTGTGGACTCCGGTGTTAATGGGAAGCAGAGAAAAAAGGAGCAGGGAGCTCACAGAGTCTCAGGTAGGGTGGGGAGTGCAGCGTGTGTGGACCCCGGTGTTAATGGGAAGCAGAGAAAAAAGGAGCAGGGAGCTCACAGAGTCTCAGGTAGGGTGAGGAGTGCAGGGTGTGTGGACTCCGGTGTTAATGGGAAGCAGAGAAAAAAGGAGCAGGGAGCTCACAGAGTTTCAGGTAGGGTGGGTAGTGCAGGGTGTGTGGACCTCAGTGTTAAGGGGAAGCAGAGAAAAAGGAGCAGGGAGCTCACAGAGTCTCAGGTAGGGTGAGGAGTGCAGGGTGTGTGGACTCCGGTGTTAATGGGAAGCAGAGAA
Source organism: Ambystoma mexicanum (assembly GCF_040938575.1). Classification (NCBI taxonomy): domain Eukaryota; kingdom Metazoa; phylum Chordata; class Amphibia; order Caudata; family Ambystomatidae; genus Ambystoma; species Ambystoma mexicanum. The sequence goes on from NC_090940.1 coordinate 5,711,350, forward strand.
AAAAGGAGCAGGGAGCTCACAGAGTCCCAGGTAGGATGGGGAGTGCAGCGTGTGTGGACCCCGGTGTTAATGGGAAGCAGAGAAAAAAGGAGCAGGGAGCTCACAGAGTCTCAGGTAGGGTGAGGAGTGCAGGATGTGTGGACTCCGGTGTTAATGGGAAGCAGAGAAAAAAGGAGCAGGGAGCTCACAGAGTTTCAGGGAGGGTGGGGAGTGCAGGGTATGTAGGCCTCTGTGTTAAGGGGAAGCAGAGAAAAAAGGAGCAGGGGGCTCACATAGTCTCAGGCAGGGTGGGGAGCGCAGGGTATGTGGCCCTCAGTGTTAAGGGGAAACAGAGAAAAAGGAGCATCGGGTTCACAGAGTCTCAGATAGGGTGGGGAGTGCAGGGTGTGTGGACCTCTGTGTTAAGGGGAAGCGGCGAAAAAAGGAGCAGGGAGCTCACAGAGTCTCAGGTAGGGTGGGGAGTGCAGGGTGTGTGGACCTCGGTGTTAAGGGGAACCAGAGAAAAAAGAAGCAGGGAGCTCACAGAGTCTCAGGTAGGGTGGGGAGTGCAGGGTGTGTGGACCCAGGTGTTAAGGGGAAGCAGAGAAAAAGAAGCAGGGAGCTCACAGTCTCAGGTAGGGTGGGGAGTGCAAGGTGTGTGGACCCAGGTGTTAAGGGGAAGCAGAGATAAAAGGAGCAGGAAGCTCACAGAGTCTCAGGTAGGATGGGGAGTGCAGGGTGTGTGGACTTCAGTGTTAAGGGAATCAGAGAAAAAAGGAGGAGGGAGCTCACAGAGTCTCAGGTAGGATGGGGAGTGCAGGGCGTGTGGACCTCAGTGGTAAGGGAAGCAGAGAAAAAAGGAGCAGGGAGCGCACAGAGTCTCTGGTAGGGTGGGGAGTGCAGGGTCTGTGGACCTCGGTGTTAAGAGGAAGCAGAGAAAAAAGGATCCGGGAGCTCACATAGTCTCAGGTAGGGTGGGGAGTGTGGTAGGGTTGGGAGTGCAGGGTGTGTGGACCCAGGTGTTAAGGGGAAGCAGAGAAAAAAGGAGCAACAAGCTCACATAGTCTCAGGTAGGGTGGGGAGTGCATAGTGTGTTTACCTCATTGTTAAGGGAAAGCAGAGAAAAAGGGAGCAGGGAGCTCAAAGACTCTCAGGTAGGGTGGGGAGTGCAGCGTGTGTGGACCTCAGTGTTAAGGGGAAGCAGAGAAGTAAGGAGCAGGGAGCTCACAGAGTCTCAGGTAGGGAGAGGAGTGCAGGGTGTGTGGACTCCGGTGTTAATGGGAAGCAGAGAAAAAAGGAGCAGGGAGCTCACAGAGTCTCAGGTAGGGTGGGGAGTGCAGCGTGTGTGGACCTCAGTGTTAAGGGGAAGCAGAGAAATAAGGAGCAGGGAGCTCACAGAGTCTCAGGTAGGGTGAGGAGTGCAGGATGTGTGGACCTTGGTGTTATGGGAAGAAGAGAAAAAAGGAGCTGGGAGCTCACAGAGTCTCAGGGAGTGTGAGGAGTGCAGGGTGTGTGGACCTCTGTTACAAGGGGAAGCAGAGAGAAAAGGAGCAGAAAGCTCACAGAGTCTCAGGTAGGGTGAGGAGTGCAGGGTGTGTGGACTCCGGTGTTAATGGGAAGCAGAGAAAAAAGGAGCAGGGAGCTCACAGAGTCTCAGGTAGGGTGGGGAGTGCAGCGTGTGTGGACCCCGGTGTTAATGGGAAGCAGAGAAAAAAGGAGCAGGGAGCTCACAGAGTCTCAGGTAGGGTGAGGAGTGCAGGGTGTGTGGACCCCGGTGTTAATGGGAAGCAGAGAAAAAAGGAGCAGGGAGCTCACAGAGTTTCAGGTAGGGTGGGTAGTGCAGGGTGTGTGGACCTCAGTGTTAAGGGGAAGCAGAGAAAAAAGGAGCAGGGAGCTCACAGAGTCTCAGGTAGGGTGAGGAGTGCAGGGTGTGTGGACTCCGGTGTTAATGGGAAGCAGAGAAAAAAGGAGCAGGGAGCTCACAGAGTCCCAGGTAGGATGGGGAGTGCAGCGTGTGTGGACCCCGGTGTTAATGGGAAGCAGAGAAAAAAGGAGCAGGGAGCTCACAGAGTCTCAGGTAGGGTGAGGAGTGCAGGGTGTGTGGACTCCGGTGTTAATGGGAAGCAGAGAAAAAAGGAGCAGGGAGCTCACAGAGTTTCAGGGAGGGTGGGGAGTGCAGGGTATGTAGGCCTCTGTGTTAAGGGGAAGCAGAGAAAAAAGGAGCAGGGGGCTCACATAGTCTCAGGCAGGGTGGGGAGTGCAGGGTATGTGGCCCTCAGTGTTAAGGGGAAACAGAGAAAAAGGAGCATCGGGTTCACAGAGTCTCAGATAGGGTGGGGAGTGCAGGGTGTGTGGACCTCTGTGTTAAGGGGAAGCGGCGAAAAAAGGAGCAGGGAGCTCACAGAGTTTCAGGTAGGGTGGGGAGTGCAGGGTGTGTGGACCCAGGTGTTAAGGGGAAGCAGAGAAAAAGAAGCAGGGAGCTCACAGTCTCAGGTAGGGTGGGGAGTGCAAGGTGTGTGGACCCAGGTGTTAAGGGGAAGCAAAGATAAAAGGAGCAGGAAGCTCACAGAGTCTCAGGTAGGATGGGGAGTGCAGGGTGTGTGGACTTCAGTGTTAAGGGAAGCAGAGAAAAACGGAGCAGGGAGCTCACAGAGTCTCAGGTAGGATGGGGAGTGCAGGGTGTGTGGACCTCAGTGGTAAGGGAAGCAGAGAAAAAAGGAGCAGGGAGCGCACAGAGTCTCTGGTAGGGTGGGGAGTGCAGGGTCTGTGGACCTCGGTGTTAAGAGGAAGCAGAGAAAAAAGGATCCGGGAGCTCACATAGTCTCAGGTAGGGTGGGGAGTGTGGTAGGGTTGGGAGTGCAGGGTGTGTGGACCCAGGTGTTAAGGGGAAGCAGAGAAAAAAGGAGCAACAAGCTCACATAGTCTCAGGTAGGGTGGGGAGTGCATAGTGTGTTTACCTCATTGTTAAGGGAAAGCAGAGAAAAAGGGAGCAGGGAGCTCAAAGACTCTCAGGTAGGGTGGGGAGTGCAGCGTGTGTGGACCTCAGTGTTAAGGGGAAGCAGAGAAGTAAGGAGCAGGGAGCTCACAGAGTCTCAGGTAGGGAGAGGAGTGCAGGGTGTGTGGACTCCGGTGTTAATGGGAAGCAGAGAAAAAAGGAGCAGGGAGCTCACAGAGTCTCAGGTAGGGTGGGGAGTGCAGCGTGTGTGGACCTCAGTGTTAAGGGGAAGCAGAGAAATAAGGAGCAGGGAGCTCACAGAGTCTCAGGTAGGGTGAGGAGTGCAGGGTGTGTGGACTCCGGTGTAAATGGGAAGCAGAGAACAAAGGAGCAGGGAGCTCACAGAGTTTCAGGTAGGGTGGGTAGTGCAGGGTGTGTGGACCTCAGTGTTAAGGGGAAGCAGAGAAAAAAGGAGCAGGGAGCTCACAGAGTCTCAGGTAGGGTGAGGAGTGCAGGGTGTGTGGACTCCGGTGTTAATGGGAAGCAGAGAAAAAAGGAGCAGGGAGCTCACAGAGTCTCAGGTAGGGTGGGGAGTGCAGCGTGTGTGGACCTCAGTGTTAAGGGGAAGCAGAGAAATAAGGAGCAGGGAGCTCACAGAGTCTCAGGTAGGGTGAGGAGTGCAGGATGTGTGGACCTTGGTGTTATGGGAAGAAGAGAAAAAAGGAGCTGGGAGCTCACAGAGTCTCAGGGAGTGTGAGGAGTGCAGGGTGTGTGGACCTCTGTTACAAGGAGAAGCAGAGAGAAAAGGAGCAGAAAGCTCACAGAGTCTCAGGTAGGGTGAGGAGTGCAGGGTGTGTGGACTCCGGTGTTAATGGGAAGCAGAGAAAAAAGGAGCAGGGAGCTCACAGAGTCTCAGGTAGGGTGGGGAGTGCAGCGTGTGTGGACCCCGGTGTTAATGGGAAGCAGAGAAAAAAGGAGCAGGGAGCTCACAGAGTCTCAGGTAGGGTGAGGAGTGCAGGGTGTGTGGACTCCGGTGTTAATGGGAAGCAGAGAACAAAGGAGCAGGGAGCTCACAGAGTCTCAGGTAGGGTGGGGAGTGCAGCGTGTGTGGACCTCAGTGTTAAGGGGAAGCAGAGAAAAAAGGAGCAGGGAGCTCACAGAGTCTCAGGTAGGGTGAGGAGTGCAGGGTGTGTGGACCTCTGTTACAAGGAGAAGCAGAGAGAAAAGGAGCAGAAAGCTCACAGAGTCTCAGATAGGGTGAGGAGTGCAGGGTGTGTGGACTCCGGTGTTAATGGGAAGCAGAGAAAAAAGGAGCAGGGAGCTCACAGAGTCTCAGGTAGGGTGGGGAGTGCAGCGTGTGTGGACCTCAGTGTTAAGGGGAAGCAGAGAAATAAGGAGCAGGGAGCTCACAGAGTCTCAGGTAGGGTGAGGAGTGCAGGGTGTGTGGACTCCGGTGTTAATGGGAAGCAGAGAACAAAGGAGCAGGGAGCTCACAGAGTTTCAGGTAGGGTGGGTAGTGCAGGGTGTGTGGACCTCAGTGTTAAGGGGAAGCAGAGAAAAAAGGAGCAGGGAGCTCACAGAGTCTCAGGTAGGGTGAGGAGTGCAGGGTGTGTGGACTTCCGGTGTTAATGGGAAGCAGAGAAAAAAGGAGCAGGGAGCTCACAGAGTCTCAGGTAGGGTGGGGAGTGCAGCGTGTGTGGACCTCAGTGTTAAGGGGAAGCAGAGAAATAAGGAGCAGGGAGCTCACAGAGTCTCTGGTAGGATGAGGAGTGCAGGATGTGTGGACCTTGGTGTTATGGGAAGAAGAGAAAAAAGGAGCTGGGAGCTCACAGAGTCTCAGGGAGTGTGAGGAGTGCAGGGTGTGTGGACCTCTGTTACAAGGGGAAGCAGAGAGAAAAGGAGCAGAAAGCTCACAGAGTCTCAGGTAGGGTGGGGAGTGCAGGGTGTGTGGACTCCGGTGTTAATGGGAAGCAGAGAAAAAAGGAGCAGGGAGCTCACAGAGTCTCAGGTAGGGTGGGGAGTGCAGCGTGTGTGGACCCCGGTGTTAATGGGAAGCAGAGAAAAAAGGAGCAGGGAGCTCACAGAGTCTCAGGTAGGGTGAGGAGTGCAGGGTGTGTGGACTCCGGTGTTAATGGGAAGCAGAGAAAAAAGGAGCAGGGAGCTCACAGAGTTTCAGGTAGGGTGGGGAGTGCAGCGTGTGTGGACCCCGGTGTTAATGGGAAGCAGAGAAAAAAGGAGCAGGGAGCTCACAGAGTCTCAGGTAGGGTGGGTAGTGCAGGGTGTGTGGACCTCAGTGTTAAGGGGAAGCAGAGAAAAAAGGAGCAGGAAGCTCAAAGAGTCTCAGGTAGGGTGAGGAGTGCAGGGTGTGTGGACTCCGGTGTTAATGGGAAGCAGAGAAAAAAGGAGCAGGGAGCTCACAGAGTCTCAGGTAGGGTGAGGAGTGCAGCGTGTGTGGACCTCAGTGTTAAGGGGAAGCAGAGAAATAAGGAGCAGGGAGCTCACAGAGTCTCAGGTAGGGTGAGGAGTGCGGATGTGTGGACCTTGGTGTTATGGGAAGAAGAGAAAAAAGGAGCTGGGAGCTCACAGAGTCTCAGGGAGTGTGAGGAGTGCAGGGTGTGTGGACCTCTGTTACAAGGGGAAGCAGAGAGAAAAGGAGCAGAAAGCTCACAGAGTCTCAGGTAGGGAAAGGAGTGCAGGGTGTGTGGACTCTGGTGTTAATGGGAAGCAGAGAAAAAAGGAGCAGGGAGCTCACAGAGTCTCAGGTATGGTGGGGAGTGCAGCGTGTGTGGACCCCGGTGTTAATGGGAAGCAGAGAAAAAAGGAGCAGGGAGCTCACAGAGTCTCAGGTAGGGTGAGGAGTGCAGGGTGTGTGGACTCCGGTGTTAATGGGAAGCAGAGAAAAAAGGAGCAGGGAGCTCACAGAGTTTCAGGTAGGGTGGGGAGTGCAGCGTGTGTGGACCCCGGTGTTAATGGGAAGCAGAGAAAAAAGGAGCAGGGAGCTCACAGAGTCTCAGGTAGGGTGGGTAGTGCAGGGTGTGTGGACCTCAGTGTTAAGGGGAAGCAGAGAAAAAAGGAGCAGGAAGCTCAAAGAGTCTCAGGTAGGGTGAGGAGTGCAGGGTGTGTGGACTCCGGTGTTAATGGGAAGCAGAGAAAAAAGGAGCAGGGAGCTCACAGAGTCTCAGGTAGGGTGGGGAGTGCAGCGTGTGTGGACCCAGGTGTTAAGGGGAAGCAGAGAAAAAAGGAGCAGGGAGCTCACAGAGTCTCAGGTAGGGTGGGGAGTGCAGCGTGTGTGGACCCAGGTGTTAAGGGGAAGCAGAGAAAAAAGGAGCAGGGAGCTCACAGAGTCTCAGGTAGGGTGGGGAGTGCAGGGTGTGTGGACCCAGGTGTTAAGGGGAAGCAGAGAAAAAAGGAGCAGGGAGCTCACAGAGTCTCAGGTAGGGTGGGGAGTGCAGGGTGTGCGGACCTCAGTGTTAAGGGGAAGCAGAGAAAAAATTGGCAGGGAGCTCACAGAGTCCCAGGTAGGATGGGGAGTGCAGCGTGTGTGGACCCCGGTGTTAATGGGAAGCAGAGAAAAAAGGAGCAGGGAGCTCACAGAGTCTCAGGTAGGGTGAGGAGTGCAGGGTGTGTGGACTCCGGTGTTAATGGGAAGCAGAGAAAAAAGGAGCAGGGAGCTCACAGAGTTTCAGGGAGGGTGGGGAGTGCAGGGTATGTAGGCCTCTGTGTTAAGGGGAAGCAGAGAAAAAAGGAGCAGGGGGCTCACATAGTCTCAGGCAGGGTGGGGAGTGCAGGGTATGTGGCCCTCAGTGTTAAGGGGAAACAGAGAAAAAGGAGCATCGGGTTCACAGAGTCTCAGATAGGGTGGGGAGTGCAGGGTGTGTGGACCTCTGTGTTAAGGGGAAGCGGCGAAAAAAGGAGCAGGGAGCTCACAGAGTCTCAGGTAGGGTGGGGAGTGCAGGGTGTGTGGACCTCGGTGTTAAGGGGAACCAGAGAAAAAAGAAGCAGGGAGCTCACAGAGTCTCAGGTAGGGTGAGGAGTGCAGGGTGTGTGGACTCCGGTGTTAATGGGAAGCAGAGAAAAAAGGAGCAGGGAGCTCACAGAGTCTCAGGTAGGGGGGGGAGTGCAGCGTGTGTGGACCTCAGTGTTAAGGGGAAGCAGAGAAATAAGGAGCAGGGAGCTCACAGAGTCTCAGGTAGGGTGAGGAGTGCAGGATGTGTGGACCTTGGTGTTATGGGAAGAAGAGAAAAAAGGAGCTGGGAGCTCACAGAGTCTCAGGGAGTGTGAGGAGTGCAAGGTGTGTGGACCTCTGTTACAAGGGGAAGCAGAGAGAAAAGGAGCAGAAAGCTCACAGAGTCTCAGGTAGGGTGAGGAGTGCAGGGTGTGTGGACTCCGGTGTTAATGGGAAGCAGAGAAAAAAGGAGCAGGGAGCTCACAGAGTCTCAGGTAGGGTGGGGAGTGCAGCGTGTGTGGACCCCGGTGTTAATGGGAAGCAGAGAAAAAAGGAGCAGGGAGCTCACAGAGTCTCAGGTAGGGTGAGGAGTGCAGGGTGTGTGGACTCCGGTGTTAATGGGAAGCAGAGAAAAAAGGAGCAGGGAGCTCACAGAGTTTCAGGTAGGGTAGGTAGTGCAGGGTGTGTGGACCTCAGTGTTAAGGGGAAGCAGAGAAAAAAGGAGCAGGGAGCTCACAGAGTCTCAGGTAGGGTGAGGAGTGCAGGGTGTGTGGACTCCGGTGTTAATGGGAAGCAGAGAAAAAAGGAGCAGGGAGCTCACAGAGTCTCAGGTAGGGTGGGGAGTGCAGCGTGTGTGGACCTCAGTGTTAAGGGGAAGCAGAGAAATAAGGAGCAGGGAGCTCACAGAGTCTCAGGTAGGGTGAGGAGTGCCGGATGTGTGGACCTTGGTGTTATGGGAAGAAGAGAAAAAAGGAGCTGGGAGCTCACAGAGTCTCAGGTAGGGTGGGGAGTGCAGCGTGTGTGGACCCCGGTGTTAATGGGAAGCAGAGAAAAAAGGAGCAGGGAGCTCACAGAGTCTCAGGTAGGGTGAGGAGTGCAGGGTGTGTGGACTCCGGTGTTAATGGGAAGCAGAGAAAAAAGGAGCAGGGAGCTCACAGAGTTTCAGGTAGGGTAGGTAGTGCAGGGTGTGTGGACCTCAGTGTTAAGGGGAAGCAGAGAAAAAAGGAGCAGGGAGCTCACAGAGTCTCAGGTAGGGTGAGGAGTGCAGGGTGTGTGGACTCCGGTGTTAATGGGAAGCAGAGAAAAAAGGAGCAGGGAGCTCACAGAGTCTCAGGTAGGGTGGGGAGTGCAGCGTGTGTGGACCTCAGTGTTAAGGGGAAGCAGAGAAATAAGGAGCAGGGAGCTCACAGAGTCTCAGGTAGGGTGAGGAGTGCCGGATGTGTGGACCTTGGTGTTATGGGAAGAAGAGAAAAAAGGAGCTGGGAGCTCACAGAGTCTCAGGGAGTGTGAGGAGTGCAGGGTGTGTGGACCTCTGTTACAAGGGGAAGCAGAGAGAAAAGGAGCAGAAAGCTCACAGAGTCTCAGGTAGGGTGAGGAGTGCAGGGTGTGTGGACTCCGGTGTTAATGGGAAGCAGAGAAAAAAGGAGCAGGGAGCTCACAGAGTCTCAGGTAGGGTGGGGAGTGCAGCGTGTGTGGACCCCGGTGTTAATGGGAAGCAGAGAAAAAAGGAGCAGGGAGCTCACAGAGTCTCAGGTAGGGTGAGGAGTGCAGGGTGTGTGGACTCCGGTGTTAATGGGAAGCAGAGAAAAAAGGAGCAGGGAGCTCACAGAGTTTCAGGTAGGGTGGGTAGTGCAGGGTGTGTGGACCTCAGTGTTAAGGGGAAGCAGAGAAAAAGGAGCAGGGAGCTCACAGAGTCTCAGGTAGGGTGAGGAGTGCAGGGTGTGTGGACTCCGGTGTTAATGGGAAGCAGAGAAAAAAGGAGCAGGGAGCTCACAGAGTCCCAGGTAGGATGGGGAGTGCAGCGTGTGTGGACCCCGGTGTTAATGGGAAGCAGAGAAAAAAGGAGCAGGGAGCTCACAGAGTCTCAGGTAGGGTGAGGAGTGCAGGGTGTGTGGACTCCGGTGTTAATGGGAAGCAGAGAAAAAAGGAGCAGGGAGCTCACAGAGTTTCAGGGAGGGTGGGGAGTGCAGGGTATGTAGGCCTCTGTGTTAAGGGGAAGCAGAGAAAAAAGGAGCAGGGGGCTCACATAGTCTCAGGCAGGGTGGGGAGCGCAGGGTATGTGGCCCTCAGTGTTAAGGGGAAACAGAGAAAAAGGAGCATCGGGTTCACAGAGTCTCAGATAGGGTGGGGAGTGCAGGGTGTGTGGACCTCTGTGTTAAGGGGAAGCGGCGAAAAAAGGAGCAGGGAGCTCACAGAGTCTCAGGTAGGGTGGGGAGTGCAGGGTGTGTGGACCTCGGTGTTAAGGGGAACCAGAGAAAAAAGAAGCAGGGAGCTCACAGAGTCTCAGGTAGGGTGGGGAGTGCAGGGTGTGTGGACCCAGGTGTTAAGGGGAAGCAGAGAAAAAGAAGCAGGGAGCTCACAGTCTCAGGTAGGGTGGGGAGTGCAAGGTGTGTGGACCCAGGTGTTAAGGGGAAGCAGAGATAAAAGGAGCAGGAAGCTCACAGAGTCTCAGGTAGGATGGGGAGTGCAGGGTGTGTGGACTTCAGTGTTAAGGGAATCAGAGAAAAAAGGAGGAGGGAGCTCACAGAGTCTCAGGTAGGATGGGGAGTGCAGGGCGTGTGGACCTCAGTGGTAAGGGAAGCAGAGAAAAAAGGAGCAGGGAGCGCACAGAGTCTCTGGTAGGGTGGGGAGTGCAGGGTCTGTGGACCTCGGTGTTAAGAGGAAGCAGAGAAAAAAGGATCCGGGAGCTCACATAGTCTCAGGTAGGGTGGGGAGTGTGGTAGGGTTGGGAGTGCAGGGTGTGTGGACCCAGGTGTTAAGGGGAAGCAGAGAAAAAAGGAGCAACAAGCTCACATAGTCTCAGGTAGGGTGGGGAGTGCATAGTGTGTTTACCTCATTGTTAAGGGAAAGCAGAGAAAAAGGGAGCAGGGAGCTCAAAGACTCTCAGGTAGGGTGGGGAGTGCAGCGTGTGTGGACCTCAGTGTTAAGGGGAAGCAGAGAAATAAGGAGCAGGGAGCTCAGAGTCTCAGGTAGGGTGAGGAGTGCAGGGTGTGTGGACTCTGGTGTTAATGGGAAGCAGAGAACAAAGGAGCAGGGAGCTCACAGAGTTTCAGGTAGGGTGGGTAGTGCAGGGTGTGTGGACCTCAGTGTTAAGGGGAAGCAGAGAAAAAAGGAGCAGGGAGCTCACAGAGTCTCAGGTAGGGTGAGGAGTGCAGGGTGTGTGGACTCCGGTGTTAATGGGAAGCAGAGAAAAAAGGAGCAGGGAGCTCACAGAGTCTCAGGTAGGGGGGGGAGTGCAGCGTGTGTGGACCTCAGTGTTAAGGGGAAGCAGAGAAATAAGGAGCAGGGAGCTCACAGAGTCTCAGGTAGGGTGAGGAGTGCAGGATGTGTGGACCTTGGTGTTATGGGAAGAAGAGAAAAAAGGAGCTGGGAGCTCACAGAGTCTCAGGGAGTGTGAGGAGTGCAAGGTGTGTGGACCTCTGTTACAAGGGGAAGCAGAGAGAAAAGGAGCAGAAAGCTCACAGAGTCTCAGGTAGGGTGAGGAGTGCAGGGTGTGTGGACTCCGGTGTTAATGGGAAGCAGAGAAAAAAGGAGCAGGGAGCTCACAGAGTCTCAGGTAGGGTGGGGAGTGCAGCGTGTGTGGACCCCGGTCTTAATGGGAAGCAGAGAAAAAAGGAGCAGGGAGCTCACAGAGTCTCAGGTAGGGTGAGGAGTGCAGGGTGTGTGGACTCCGGTGTTAATGGGAAGCAGAGAAAAAAGGAGCAGGGAGCTCACAGAGTTTCAGGTAGGGTAGGTAGTGCAGGGTGTGTGGACCTCAGTGTTAAGGGGAAGCAGAGAAAAAAGGAGCAGGGAGCTCACAGAGTCTCAGGTAGGGTGAGGAGTGCAGGGTGTGTGGACTCCGGTGTTAATGGGAAGCAGAGAAAAAAGGAGCAGGGAGCTCACAGAGTCTCAGGTAGGGTGGGGAGTGCAGCGTGTGTGGACCTCAGTGTTAAGGGGAAGCAGAGAAATAAGGAGCAGGGAGCTCACAGAGTCTCAGGTAGGGTGAGGAGTGCAGGATGTGTGGACCTTGGTGTTATGGGAAGAAGAGAAAAAAGGAGCTGGGAGCTCACAGAGTCTCAGGGAGTGTGAGGAGTGCAGGGTGTGTGGACCTCTGTTACAAGGGGAAGCAGAGAGAAAAGGAGCAGAAAGCTCACAGAGTCTCAGGTAGGGTGAGGAGTGCAGGGTGTGTGGACTCCGGTGTTAATGGGAAGCAGAGAAAAAAGGAGCAGGGAGCTCACAGAGTCTCAGGTAGGGTGGGGAGTGCAGCGTGTGTGGACCCCGGTGTTAATGGGAAGCAGAGAAAAAAGGAGCAGGGAGCTCACAGAGTCTCAGGTAGGGTGAGGAGTGCAGGGTGTGTGGACTCCGGTGTTAATGGGAAGCAGAGAAAAAAGGAGCAGGGAGCTCACAGAGTTTCAGGTAGGGTGGGTAGTGCAGGGTGTGTGGACCTCAGTGTTAAGGGGAAGCAGAGAAAAAGGAGCAGGGAGCTCACAGAGTCTCAGGTAGGGTGAGGAGTGCAGGGTGTGTGGACTCCGGTGTTAATGGGAAGCAGAGAAAAAAGGAGCAGGGAGCTCACAGAGTCCCAGGTAGGATGGGGAGTGCAGCGTGTGTGGACCCCGGTGTTAATGGGAAGCAGAGAAAAAAGGAGCAGGGAGCTCACAGAGTCTCAGGTAGGGTGAGGAGTGCAGGGTGTGTGGACTCCGGTGTTAATGGGAAGCAGAGAAAAAAGGAGCAGGGAGCTCACAGAGTTTCAGGGAGGGTGGGGAGTGCAGGGTATGTAGGCCTCTGTGTTAAGGGGAAGCAGAGAAAAAAGGAGCAGGGGGCTCACATAGTCTCAGGCAGGGTGGGGAGCGCAGGGTATGTGGCCCTCAGTGTTAAGGGGAAACAGAGAAAAAGGAGCATCGGGTTCACAGAGTCTCAGATAGGGTGGGGAGTGCAGGGTGTGTGGACCTCTGTGTTAAGGGGAAGCGGCGAAAAAAGGAGCAGGGAGCTCACAGAGTCTCAGGTAGGGTGGGGAGTGCAGGGTGTGTGGACCTCGGTGTTAAGGGGAACCAGAGAAAAAAGAAGCAGGGAGCTCACAGAGTCTCAGGTAGGGTGGGGAGTGCAGGGTGTGTGGACCCAGGTGTTAAGGGGAAGCAGAGAAAAAGAAGCAGGGAGCTCACAGTCTCAGGTAGGGTGGGGAGTGCAAGGTGTGTGGACCCAGGTGTTAAGGGGAAGCAGAGATAAAAGGAGCAGGAAGCTCACAGAGTCTCAGGTAGGATGGGGAGTGCAGGGTGTGTGGACTTCAGTGTTAAGGGAATCAGAGAAAAAAGGAGGAGGGAGCTCACAGAGTCTCAGGTAGGATGGGGAGTGCAGGGCGTGTGGACCTCAGTGGTAAGGGAAGCAGAGAAAAAAGGAGCAGGGAGCGCACAGAGTCTCTGGTAGGGTGGGGAGTGCAGGGTCTGTGGACCTCGGTGTTAAGAGGAAGCAGAGAAAAAAGGATCCGGGAGCTCACATAGTCTCAGGTAGGGTGGGGAGTGTGGTAGGGTTGGGAGTGCAGGGTGTGTGGACCCAGGTGTTAAGGGGAAGCAGAGAAAAAAGGAGCAACAAGCTCACATAGTCTCAGGTAGGGTGGGGAGTGCATAGTGTGTTTACCTCATTGTTAAGGGAAAGCAGAGAAAAAGGGAGCAGGGAGCTCAAAGACTCTCAGGTAGGGTGGGGAGTGCAGCGTGTGTGGACCTCAGTGTTAAGGGGAAGCAGAGAAGTAAGGAGCAGGGAGCTCACAGAGTCTCAGGTAGGGAGAGGAGTGCAGGGTGTGTGGACTCCGGTGTTAATGGGAAGCAGAGAAAAAAGGAGCAGGGAGCTCACAGAGTCTCAGGTAGGGTGGGGAGTGCAGCGTGTGTGGACCTCAGTGTTAAGGGGAAGCAGAGAAATAAGGAGCAGGGAGCTCACAGAGTCTCAGGTAGGGTGAGGAGTGCAGGATGTGTGGACCTTGGTGTTATGGGAAGAAGAGAAAAAAGGAGCTGGGAGCTCACAGAGTCTCAGGGAGTGTGAGGAGTGCAGGGTGTGTGGACCTCTGTTACAAGGGGAAGCAGAGAGAAAAGGAGCAGAAAGCTCACAGAGTCTCAGGTAGGGTGAGGAGTGCAGGGTGTGTGGACTCCGGTGTTAATGGGAAGCAGAGAAAAAAGGAGCAGGGAGCTCACAGAGTCTCAGGTAGGGTGGGGAGTGCAGCGTGTGTGGACCCCGGTGTTAATGGGAAGCAGAGAAAAAAGGAGCAGGGAGCTCACAGAGTCTCAGGTAGGGTGAGGAGTGCAGGGTGTGTGGACCCCGGTGTTAATGGGAAGCAGAGAAAAAAGGAGCAGGGAGCTCACAGAGTTTCAGGTAGGGTGGGTAGTGCAGGGTGTGTGGACCTCAGTGTTAAGGGGAAGCAGAGAAAAAAGGAGCAGGGAGCTCACAGAGTCTCAGGTAGGGTGAGGAGTGCAGGGTGTGTGGACTCCGGTGTTAATGGGAAGCAGAGAAAAAAGGAGCAGGGAGCTCACAGAGTCCCAGGTAGGATGGGGAGTGCAGCGTGTGTGGACCCCGGTGTTAATGGGAAGCAGAGAAAAAAAGAGCAGGGAGCTCACAGAGTCTCAGGTAGGGTGAGGAGTGCAGGGTGTGTGGACTCCGGTGTTAATGGGAAGCAGAGAAAAAAGGAGCAGGGAGCTCACAGAGTTTCAGGGAGGGTGGGGAGTGCAGGGTATGTAGGCCTCTGTGTTAAGGGGAAGCAGAGAAAAAAGGAGCAGGGGGCTCACATAGTCTCAGGCAGGGTGGGGAGTGCAGGGTATGTGGCCCTCAGTGTTAAGGGGAAACAGAGAAAAAGGAGCATCGGGTTCACAGAGTCTCAGATAGGGTGGGGAGTGCAGGGTGTGTGGACCTCTGTGTTAAGGGGAAGCGGCGAAAAAAGGAGCAGGGAGCTCACAGAGTTTCAGGTAGGGTGGGGAGTGCAGGGTGTGTGGACCCAGGTGTTAAGGGGAAGCAGAGAAAAAGAAGCAGGGAGCTCACAGTCTCAGGTAGGGTGGGGAGTGCAAGGTGTGTGGACCCAGGTGTTAAGGGGAAGCAAAGATAAAAGGAGCAGGAAGCTCACAGAGTCTCAGGTAGGATGGGGAGTGCAGGGTGTGTGGACTTCAGTGTTAAGGGAAGCAGAGAAAAAAGGAGCAGGGAGCTCACAGAGTCTCAGGTAGGATGGGGAGTGCAGGGTGTGTGGACCTCAGTGGTAAGGGAAGCAGAGAAAAAAGGAGCAGGGAGCGCACAGAGTCTCTGGTAGGGTGGGGAGTGCAGGGTCTGTGGACCTCGGTGTTAAGAGGAAGCAGAGAAAAAAGGATCCGGGAGCTCACATAGTCTCAGGTAGGGTGGGGAGTGTGGTAGGGTTGGGAGTGCAGGGTGTGTGGACCCAGGTGTTAAGGGGAAGCAGAGAAAAAAGGAGCAACAAGCTCACATAGTCTCAGGTAGGGTGGGGAGTGCATAGTGTGTTTACCTCATTGTTAAGGGAAAGCAGAGAAAAAGGGAGCAGGGAGCTCAAAGACTCTCAGGTAGGGTGGGGAGTGCAGCGTGTGTGGACCTCAGTGTTAAGGGGAAGCAGAGAAGTAAGGAGCAGGGAGCTCACAGAGTCTCAGGTAGGGAGAGGAGTGCAGGGTGTGTGGACTCCGGTGTTAATGGGAAGCAGAGAAAAAAGGAGCAGGGAGCTCACAGAGTCTCAGGTAGGGTGGGGAGTGCAGCGTGTGTGGACCTCAGTGTTAAGGGGAAGCAGAGAAATAAGGAGCAGGGAGCTCACAGAGTCTCAGGTAGGGTGAGGAGTGCAGGGTGTGTGGACTCCGGTGTAAATGGGAAGCAGAGAACAAAGGAGCAGGGAGCTCACAGAGTTTCAGGTAGGGTGGGTAGTGCAGGGTGTGTGGACCTCAGTGTTAAGGGGAAGCAGAGAAAAAAGGAGCAGGGAGCTCACAGAGTCTCAGGTAGGGTGAGGAGTGCAGGGTGTGTGGACTCCGGTGTTAATGGGAAGCAGAGAAAAAAGGAGCAGGGAGCTCACAGAGTCTCAGGTAGGGTGGGGAGTGCAGCGTGTGTGGACCTCAGTGTTAAGGGGAAGCAGAGAAATAAGGAGCAGGGAGCTCACAGAGTCTCAGGTAGGGTGAGGAGTGCAGGATGTGTGGACCTTGGTGTTATGGGAAGAAGAGAAAAAAGGAGCTGGGAGCTCACAGAGTCTCAGGGAGTGTGAGGAGTGCAGGGTGTGTGGACCTCTGTTACAAGGAGAAGCAGAGAGAAAAGGAGCAGAAAGCTCACAGAGTCTCAGGTAGGGTGAGGAGTGCAGGGTGTGTGGACTCCGGTGTTAATGGGAAGCAGAGAAAAAAGGAGCAGGGAGCTCACAGAGTCTCAGGTAGGGTGGGGAGTGCAGCGTGTGTGGACCCCGGTGTTAATGGGAAGCAGAGAAAAAAGGAGCAGGGAGCTCACAGAGTCTCAGGTAGGGTGAGGAGTGCAGGGTGTGTGGACTCCGGTGTTAATGGGAAGCAGAGAAAAAAGGAGCAGGGAGCTCACAGAGTTTCAGGTAGGGTGGGTAGTGCAGGGTGTGTGGACCTCAGTGTTAAGGGGAAGCAGAGAAATAAGGAGCAGGGAGCTCACAGAGTCTCAGATAGGGTGAGGAGTGCAGGGTGTGTGGACTCCGGTGTTAATGGGAAGCAGAGAAAAAAGGAGCAGGGAGCTCACAGAGTCTCAGGTAGGGTGGGGAGTGCAGCGTGTGTGGACCTCAGTGTTAAGGGGAAGCAGAGAAATAAGGAGCAGGGAGCTCACAGAGTCTCAGGTAGGGTGAGGAGTGCAGGGTGTGTGGACTCCGGTGTTAATGGGAAGCAGAGAACAAAGGAGCAGGGAGCTCACAGAGTTTCAGGTAGGGTGGGTAGTGCAGGGTGTGTGGACCTCAGTGTTAAGGGGAAGCAGAGAAAAAAGGAGCAGGGAGCTCACAGAGTCTCAGGTAGGGTGAGGAGTGCAGGGTGTGTGGACTTCCGGTGTTAATGGGAAGCAGAGAAAAAAGGAGCAGGGAGCTCACAGAGTCTCAGGTAGGGTGGGGAGTGCAGCGTGTGTGGACCTCAGTGTTAAGGGGAAGCAGAGAAATAAGGAGCAGGGAGCTCACAGAGTCTCGGGTAGGATGAGGAGTGCAGGA
Organism: Ambystoma mexicanum; assembly: GCF_040938575.1. Lineage (NCBI taxonomy): Eukaryota > Metazoa > Chordata > Amphibia > Caudata > Ambystomatidae > Ambystoma > Ambystoma mexicanum. Next base: position 5,727,568 of record NC_090940.1, read on the forward strand.
TGTGTGGACCTTGGTGTTATGGGAAGAAGAGAAAAAAGGAGCTGGGAGCTCACAGAGTCTCAGGGAGTGTGAGGAGTGCAGGGTGTGTGGACCTCTGTTACAAGGGGAAGCAGAGAGAAAAGGAGCAGAAAGCTCACAGAGTCTCAGGTAGGGTGGGGAGTGCAGGGTGTGTGGACTCCGGTGTTAATGGGAAGCAGAGAAAAAAGGAGCAGGGAGCTCACAGAGTCTCAGGTAGGGTGGGGAGTGCAGCGTGTGTGGACCCCGGTGTTAATGGGAAGCAGAGAAAAAAGGAGCAGGGAGCTCACAGAGTCTCAGGTAGGGTGAGGAGTGCAGGGTGTGTGGACTTCAGTGTTAAGGGAATCAGAGAAAAAAGGAGGAGGGAGCTCACAGAGTCTCAGGTAGGATGGGGAGTGCAGGGCGTGTGGACCTCAGTGGTAAGGGAAGCAGAGAAAAAAGGAGCAGGGAGCGCACAGAGTCTCTGGTAGGGTGGGGAGTGCAGGGTCTGTGGACCTCGGTGTTAAGAGGAAGCAGAGAAAAAAGGATCCGGGAGCTCACATAGTCTCAGGTAGGGTGGGGAGTGTGGTAGGGTTGGGAGTGCAGGGTGTGTGGACCCAGGTGTTAAGGGGAAGCAGAGAAAAAAGGAGCAACAAGCTCACATAGTCTCAGGTAGGGTGGGGAGTGCATAGTGTGTTTACCTCATTGTTAAGGGAAAGCAGAGAAAAAGGGAGCAGGGAGCTCAAAGACTCTCAGGTAGGGTGGGGAGTGCAGCGTGTGTGGACCTCAGTGTTAAGGGGAAGCAGAGAAATAAGGAGCAGGGAGCTCAGAGTCTCAGGTAGGGTGAGGAGTGCAGGGTGTGTGGACTCTGGTGTTAATGGGAAGCAGAGAACAAAGGAGCAGGGAGCTCACAGAGTTTCAGGTAGGGTGGGTAGTGCAGGGTGTGTGGACCTCAGTGTTAAGGGGAAGCAGAGAAAAAAGGAGCAGGGAGCTCACAGAGTCTCAGGTAGGGTGAGGAGTGCAGGGTGTGTGGACTCCGGTGTTAATGGGAAGCAGAGAAAAAAGGAGCAGGGAGCTCACAGAGTCTCAGGTAGGGGGGGGAGTGCAGCGTGTGTGGACCTCAGTGTTAAGGGGAAGCAGAGAAATAAGGAGCAGGGAGCTCACAGAGTCTCAGGTAGGGTGAGGAGTGCAGGATGTGTGGACCTTGGTGTTATGGGAAGAAGAGAAAAAAGGAGCTGGGAGCTCACAGAGTCTCAGGGAGTGTGAGGAGTGCAAGGTGTGTGGACCTCTGTTACAAGGGGAAGCAGAGAGAAAAGGAGCAGAAAGCTCACAGAGTCTCAGGTAGGGTGAGGAGTGCAGGGTGTGTGGACTCCGGTGTTAATGGGAAGCAGAGAAAAAAGGAGCAGGGAGCTCACAGAGTCTCAGGTAGGGTGGGGAGTGCAGCGTGTGTGGACCCCGGTCTTAATGGGAAGCAGAGAAAAAAGGAGCAGGGAGCTCACAGAGTCTCAGGTAGGGTGAGGAGTGCAGGGTGTGTGGACTCCGGTGTTAATGGGAAGCAGAGAAAAAAGGAGCAGGGAGCTCACAGAGTTTCAGGTAGGGTAGGTAGTGCAGGGTGTGTGGACCTCAGTGTTAAGGGGAAGCAGAGAAAAAAGGAGCAGGGAGCTCACAGAGTCTCAGGTAGGGTGAGGAGTGCAGGGTGTGTGGACTCCGGTGTTAATGGGAAGCAGAGAAAAAAGGAGCAGGGAGCTCACAGAGTCTCAGGTAGGGTGGGGAGTGCAGCGTGTGTGGACCTCAGTGTTAAGGGGAAGCAGAGAAATAAGGAGCAGGGAGCTCACAGAGTCTCAGGTAGGGTGAGGAGTGCAGGATGTGTGGACCTTGGTGTTATGGGAAGAAGAGAAAAAAGGAGCTGGGAGCTCACAGAGTCTCAGGGAGTGTGAGGAGTGCAGGGTGTGTGGACCTCTGTTACAAGGGGAAGCAGAGAGAAAAGGAGCAGAAAGCTCACAGAGTCTCAGGTAGGGTGAGGAGTGCAGGGTGTGTGGACTCCGGTGTTAATGGGAAGCAGAGAAAAAAGGAGCAGGGAGCTCACAGAGTCTCAGGTAGGGTGGGGAGTGCAGCGTGTGTGGACCCCGGTGTTAATGGGAAGCAGAGAAAAAAGGAGCAGGGAGCTCACAGAGTCTCAGGTAGGGTGAGGAGTGCAGGGTGTGTGGACTCCGGTGTTAATGGGAAGCAGAGAAAAAAGGAGCAGGGAGCTCACAGAGTTTCAGGTAGGGTGGGTAGTGCAGGGTGTGTGGACCTCAGTGTTAAGGGGAAGCAGAGAAAAAGGAGCAGGGAGCTCACAGAGTCTCAGGTAGGGTGAGGAGTGCAGGGTGTGTGGACTCCGGTGTTAATGGGAAGCAGAGAAAAAAGGAGCAGGGAGCTCACAGAGTCCCAGGTAGGATGGGGAGTGCAGCGTGTGTGGACCCCGGTGTTAATGGGAAGCAGAGAAAAAAGGAGCAGGGAGCTCACAGAGTCTCAGGTAGGGTGAGGAGTGCAGGGTGTGTGGACTCCGGTGTTAATGGGAAGCAGAGAAAAAAGGAGCAGGGAGCTCACAGAGTTTCAGGGAGGGTGGGGAGTGCAGGGTATGTAGGCCTCTGTGTTAAGGGGAAGCAGAGAAAAAAGGAGCAGGGGGCTCACATAGTCTCAGGCAGGGTGGGGAGCGCAGGGTATGTGGCCCTCAGTGTTAAGGGGAAACAGAGAAAAAGGAGCATCGGGTTCACAGAGTCTCAGATAGGGTGGGGAGTGCAGGGTGTGTGGACCTCTGTGTTAAGGGGAAGCGGCGAAAAAAGGAGCAGGGAGCTCACAGAGTCTCAGGTAGGGTGGGGAGTGCAGGGTGTGTGGACCTCGGTGTTAAGGGGAACCAGAGAAAAAAGAAGCAGGGAGCTCACAGAGTCTCAGGTAGGGTGGGGAGTGCAGGGTGTGTGGACCCAGGTGTTAAGGGGAAGCAGAGAAAAAGAAGCAGGGAGCTCACAGTCTCAGGTAGGGTGGGGAGTGCAAGGTGTGTGGACCCAGGTGTTAAGGGGAAGCAGAGATAAAAGGAGCAGGAAGCTCACAGAGTCTCAGGTAGGATGGGGAGTGCAGGGTGTGTGGACTTCAGTGTTAAGGGAATCAGAGAAAAAAGGAGGAGGGAGCTCACAGAGTCTCAGGTAGGATGGGGAGTGCAGGGCGTGTGGACCTCAGTGGTAAGGGAAGCAGAGAAAAAAGGAGCAGGGAGCGCACAGAGTCTCTGGTAGGGTGGGGAGTGCAGGGTCTGTGGACCTCGGTGTTAAGAGGAAGCAGAGAAAAAAGGATCCGGGAGCTCACATAGTCTCAGGTAGGGTGGGGAGTGTGGTAGGGTTGGGAGTGCAGGGTGTGTGGACCCAGGTGTTAAGGGGAAGCAGAGAAAAAAGGAGCAACAAGCTCACATAGTCTCAGGTAGGGTGGGGAGTGCATAGTGTGTTTACCTCATTGTTAAGGGAAAGCAGAGAAAAAGGGAGCAGGGAGCTCAAAGACTCTCAGGTAGGGTGGGGAGTGCAGCGTGTGTGGACCTCAGTGTTAAGGGGAAGCAGAGAAGTAAGGAGCAGGGAGCTCACAGAGTCTCAGGTAGGGAGAGGAGTGCAGGGTGTGTGGACTCCGGTGTTAATGGGAAGCAGAGAAAAAAGGAGCAGGGAGCTCACAGAGTCTCAGGTAGGGTGGGGAGTGCAGCGTGTGTGGACCTCAGTGTTAAGGGGAAGCAGAGAAATAAGGAGCAGGGAGCTCACAGAGTCTCAGGTAGGGTGAGGAGTGCAGGATGTGTGGACCTTGGTGTTATGGGAAGAAGAGAAAAAAGGAGCTGGGAGCTCACAGAGTCTCAGGGAGTGTGAGGAGTGCAGGGTGTGTGGACCTCTGTTACAAGGGGAAGCAGAGAGAAAAGGAGCAGAAAGCTCACAGAGTCTCAGGTAGGGTGAGGAGTGCAGGGTGTGTGGACTCCGGTGTTAATGGGAAGCAGAGAAAAAAGGAGCAGGGAGCTCACAGAGTCTCAGGTAGGGTGGGGAGTGCAGCGTGTGTGGACCCCGGTGTTAATGGGAAGCAGAGAAAAAAGGAGCAGGGAGCTCACAGAGTCTCAGGTAGGGTGAGGAGTGCAGGGTGTGTGGACCCCGGTGTTAATGGGAAGCAGAGAAAAAAGGAGCAGGGAGCTCACAGAGTTTCAGGTAGGGTGGGTAGTGCAGGGTGTGTGGACCTCAGTGTTAAGGGGAAGCAGAGAAAAAAGGAGCAGGGAGCTCACAGAGTCTCAGGTAGGGTGAGGAGTGCAGGGTGTGTGGACTCCGGTGTTAATGGGAAGCAGAGAAAAAAGGAGCAGGGAGCTCACAGAGTCCCAGGTAGGATGGGGAGTGCAGCGTGTGTGGACCCCGGTGTTAATGGGAAGCAGAGAAAAAAAGAGCAGGGAGCTCACAGAGTCTCAGGTAGGGTGAGGAGTGCAGGGTGTGTGGACTCCGGTGTTAATGGGAAGCAGAGAAAAAAGGAGCAGGGAGCTCACAGAGTTTCAGGGAGGGTGGGGAGTGCAGGGTATGTAGGCCTCTGTGTTAAGAGGAAGCAGAGAAAAAAGGAGCAGGGGGCTCACATAGTCTCAGGCAGGGTGGGGAGTGCAGGGTATGTGGCCCTCAGTGTTAAGGGGAAACAGAGAAAAAGGAGCATCGGGTTCACAGAGTCTCAGATAGGGTGGGGAGTGCAGGGTGTGTGGACCTCTGTGTTAAGGGGAAGCGGCGAAAAAAGGAGCAGGGAGCTCACAGAGTTTCAGGTAGGGTGGGGAGTGCAGGGTGTGTGGACCCAGGTGTTAAGGGGAAGCAGAGAAAAAGAAGCAGGGAGCTCACAGTCTCAGTAGGGTGGGGAGTGCAAGGTGTGTGGACCCAGGTGTTAAGGGGAAGCAAAGATAAAAGGAGCAGGAAGCTCACAGAGTCTCAGGTAGGATGGGGAGTGCAGGGTGTGTGGACTTCAGTGTTAAGGGAAGCAGAGAAAAAAGGAGCAGGGAGCTCACAGAGTCTCAGGTAGGATGGGGAGTGCAGGGTGTGTGGACCTCAGTGGTAAGGGAAGCAGAGAAAAAAGGAGCAGGGAGCGCACAGAGTCTCTGGTAGGGTGGGGAGTGCAGGGTCTGTGGACCTCGGTGTTAAGAGGAAGCAGAGAAAAAAGGATCCGGGAGCTCACATAGTCTCAGGTAGGGTGGGGAGTGTGGTAGGGTTGGGAGTGCAGGGTGTGTGGACCCAGGTGTTAAGGGGAAGCAGAGAAAAAAGGAGCAACAAGCTCACATAGTCTCAGGTAGGGTGGGGAGTGCATAGTGTGTTTACCTCATTGTTAAGGGAAAGCAGAGAAAAAGGGAGCAGGGAGCTCAAAGACTCCCAGGTAGGGTGGGGAGTGCAGCGTGTGTGGACCTCAGTGTTAAGGGGAAGCAGAGAAGTAAGGAGCAGGGAGCTCACAGAGTCTCAGGTAGGGAGAGGAGTGCAGGGTGTGTGGACTCCGGTGTTAATGGGAAGCAGAGAAAAAAGGAGCAGGGAGCTCACAGAGTCTCAGGTAGGGTGGGGAGTGCAGCGTGTGTGGACCTCAGTGTTAAGGGGAAGCAGAGAAATAAGGAGCAGGGAGCTCACAGAGTCTCAGGTAGGGTGAGGAGTGCAGGGTGTGTGGACTCCGGTGTAAATGGGAAGCAGAGAACAAAGGAGCAGGGAGCTCACAGAGTTTCAGGTAGGGTGGGTAGTGCAGGGTGTGTGGACCTCAGTGTTAAGGGGAAGCAGAGAAAAAAGGAGCAGGGAGCTCACAGAGTCTCAGGTAGGGTGAGGAGTGCAGGGTGTGTGGACTCCGGTGTTAATGGGAAGCAGAGAAAAAAGGAGCAGGGAGCTCACAGAGTCTCAGGTAGGGTGGGGAGTGCAGCGTGTGTGGACCTCAGTGTTAAGGGGAAGCAGAGAAATAAGGAGCAGGGAGCTCACAGAGTCTCAGGTAGGGTGAGGAGTGCAGGATGTGTGGACCTTGGTGTTATGGGAAGAAGAGAAAAAAGGAGCTGGGAGCTCACAGAGTCTCAGGGAGTGTGAGGAGTGCAGGGTGTGTGGACCTCTGTTACAAGGAGAAGCAGAGAGAAAAGGAGCAGAAAGCTCACAGAGTCTCAGGTAGGGTGAGGAGTGCAGGGTGTGTGGACTCCGGTGTTAATGGGAAGCAGAGAAAAAAGGAGCAGGGAGCTCACAGAGTCTCAGGTAGGGTGGGGAGTGCAGCGTGTGTGGACCCCGGTGTTAATGGGAAGCAGAGAAAAAAGGAGCAGGGAGCTCACAGAGTCTCAGGTAGGGTGAGGAGTGCAGGGTGTGTGGACTCCGGTGTTAATGGGAAGCAGAGAAAAAAGGAGCAGGGAGCTCACAGAGTTTCAGGTAGGGTGGGTAGTGCAGGGTGTGTGGACCTCAGTGTTAAGGGGAAGCAGAGAAATAAGGAGCAGGGAGCTCACAGAGTCTCAGATAGGGTGAGGAGTGCAGGGTGTGTGGACTCCGGTGTTAATGGGAAGCAGAGAAAAAAGGAGCAGGGAGCTCACAGAGTCTCAGGTAGGGTGGGGAGTGCAGCGTGTGTGGACCTCAGTGTTAAGGGGAAGCAGAGAAATAAGGAGCAGGGAGCTCACAGAGTCTCAGGTAGGGTGAGGAGTGCAGGGTGTGTGGACTCCGGTGTTAATGGGAAGCAGAGAACAAAGGAGCAGGGAGCTCACAGAGTTTCAGGTAGGGTGGGTAGTGCAGGGTGTGTGGACCTCAGTGTTAAGGGGAAGCAGAGAAAAAAGGAGCAGGGAGCTCACAGAGTCTCAGGTAGGGTGAGGAGTGCAGGGTGTGTGGACTTCCGGTGTTAATGGGAAGCAGAGAAAAAAGGAGCAGGGAGCTCACAGAGTCTCAGGTAGGGTGGGGAGTGCAGCGTGTGTGGACCTCAGTGTTAAGGGGAAGCAGAGAAATAAGGAGCAGGGAGCTCACAGAGTCTCGGGTAGGATGAGGAGTGCAGGATGTGTGGACCTTGGTGTTATGGGAAGAAGAGAAAAAAGGAGCTGGGAGCTCACAGAGTCTCAGGGAGTGTGAGGAGTGCAGGGTGTGTGGACCTCTGTTACAAGGGGAAGCAGAGAGAAAAGGAGCAGAAAGCTCACAGAGTCTCAGGTAGGGTGGGGAGTGCAGGGTGTGTGGACTCCGGTGTTAATGGGAAGCAGAGAAAAAAGGAGCAGGGAGCTCACAGAGTCTCAGGTAGGGTGGGGAGTGCAGCGTGTGTGGACCCCGGTGTTAATGGGAAGCAGAGAAAAAAGGAGCAGGGAGCTCACAGAGTCTCAGGTAGGGTGAGGAGTGCAGGGTGTGTGGACTCCGGTGTTAATGGGAAGCAGAGAAAAAAGGAGCAGGGAGCTCACAGAGTTTCAGGTAGGGTGGGGAGTGCAGCGTGTGTGGACCCCGGTGTTAATGGGAAGCAGAGAAAAAAGGAGCAGGGAGCTCACAGAGTCTCAGGTAGGGTGGGTAGTGCAGGGTGTGTGGACCTCAGTGTTAAGGGGAAGCAGAGAAAAAAGGAGCAGGAAGCTCAAAGAGTCTCAGGTAGGGTGAGGAGTGCAGGGTGTGTGGACTCCGGTGTTAATGGGAAGCAGAGAAAAAAGGAGCAGGGAGCTCACAGAGTCTCAGGTAGGGTGAGGAGTGCAGCGTGTGTGGACCTCAGTGTTAAGGGGAAGCAGAGAAATAAGGAGCAGGGAGCTCACAGAGTCTCAGGTAGGGTGAGGAGTGCAGGATGTGTGGACCTTGGTGTTATGGGAAGAAGAGAAAAAAGGAGCTGGGAGCTCACAGAGTCTCAGGGAGTGTGAGGAGTGCAGGGTGTGTGGACCTCTGTTACAAGGGGAAGCAGAGAGAAAAGGAGCAGAAAGCTCACAGAGTCTCAGGTAGGGTGAGGAGTGCAGGGTGTGTGGACTCTGGTGTTAATGGGAAGCAGAGAAAAAAGGAGCAGGGAGCTCACAGAGTCTCAGGTAGGGTGGGGAGTGCAGCGTGTGTGGACCCCGGTGTTAATGGGAAGCAGAGAAAAAAGGAGCAGGGAGCTCACAGAGTCTCAGGTAGGGTGAGGAGTGCAGGGTGTGTGGACTCCGGTGTTAATGGGAAGCAGAGAAAAAAGGAGCAGGGAGCTCACAGAGTTTCAGGTAGGGTGGGGAGTGCAGCGTGTGTGGACCCCGGTGTTAATGGGAAGCAGAGAAAAAAGGAGCAGGGAGCTCACAGAGTCTCAGGTAGGGTGGGTAGTGCAGGGTGTGTGGACCTCAGTGTTAAGGGGAAGCAGAGAAAAAAGGAGCAGGAAGTTCAAAGAGTCTCAGGTAGGGTGAGGAGTGCAGGGTGTGTGGACTCCGGTGTTAATGGGAAGCAGAGAAAAAAGGAGCAGTGAGCTCACAGAGTCTCAGGTAGGGTGGGGAGTGCAGCGTGTGTGGACCCAGGTGTTAAGGGGAAGCAGAGAAAAAAGGAGCAGGGAGCTCACAGAGTCTCAGGTAGGGTGGGGAGTGCAGCGTGTGTGGACCCAGGTGTTAAGGGGAAGCAGAGAAAAAAGGAGCAGGGAGCTCACAGAGTCTCAGGTAGGGTGGGGAGTGCAGGGTGTGTGGACCCAGGTGTTAAGGGGAAGCAGAGAAAAAAGGAGCAGGGAGCTCACAGAGTCTCAGGTAGGGTGGGGAGTGCAGGGTGTGCGGACCTCAGTGTTAAGGGGAAGCAGAGAAAAAATTGGCAGGGAGCTCACAGAGTCTCAGGTAGGGTGGGGAGTGCAGGGTGTGCGGACCTCAGTGTTAAGGGGAAGCAGAGAAAAAAGGAGCAGGGAGCTCACAGAGTCTCAGGTAGGGTGAGGAGTGCAGGGTGTGTGGACTCCGGTGTTAATGGGAAGCAGAGAAAAAAGGAGCAGGGAGCTCACAGAGTCCCAGGTAGGATGGGGAGTGCAGCGTGTGTGGACCCCGGTGTTAATGGGAAGCAGAGAAAAAAGGAGCAGGGAGCTCACAGAGTCTCAGGTAGGGTGAGGAGTGCAGGGTGTGTGGACTCCGCTGTTAATGGGAAGCAGAGAAAAAAGGAGCAGGGAGCTCACAGAGTTTCAGGGAGGGTGGGGAGTGCAGGGTATGTAGGCCTCTGTGTTAAGGGGAAGCAGAGAAAAAAGGAGCAGGGGGCTCACATAGTCTCAGGCAGGGTGGGGAGTGCAGGGTATGTGGCCCTCAGTGTTAAGGGGAAACAGAGAAAAAGGAGCATCGGGTTCACAGAGTCTCAGATAGGGTGGGGAGTGCAGGGTGTGTGGACCTCTGTGTTAAGGGGAAGCGGCGAAAAAAGGAGCAGGGAGCTCACAGAGTCTCAGGTAGGGTGGGGAGTGCAGGGTGTGTGGACCTCGGTGTTAAGGGGAACCAGAGAAAAAAGAAGCAGGGAGCTCACAGAGTTTCAGGTAGGGTGGGGAGTGCAGGGTGTGTGGACCCAGGTGTTAAGGGGAAGCAGAGAAAAAGAAGCAGGGAGCTCACAGTCTCAGGTAGGGTGGGGAGTGCAAGGTGTGTGGACCCAGGTGTTAAGGGGAAGCAGAGATAAAAGGAGCAGGAAGCTCACAGAGTCTCAGGTAGGATGGGAAGTGCAGGGTGTGTGGACTTCAGTGTTAAGGGAAGCAGAGAAAAAAGGAGCAGGGAGCTCACAGAGTCTCAGGTAGGATGGGGAGTGCAGGGTGTGTGGACCTCAGTGGTAAGGGAAGCAGAGAAAAAAGGAGCAGGGAGCGCACAGAGTCTCTGGTAGGGTGGGGAGTGCAGGGTCTGTGGACCTCGGTGTTAAGAGGAAGCAGAGAAAAAAGGATCCGGGAGCTCACATAGTCTCAGGTAGGGTGGGGAGTGTGGTAGGGTTGGGAGTGCAGGGTGTGTGGACCCAGGTGTTAAGGGGAAGCAGAGAAAAAAGGAGCAACAAGCTCACATAGTCTCAGGTAGGGTGGGGCGTGCATAGTGTGTTTACCTCATTGTTAAGGGAAAGCAGAGAAAAAGGGAGCAGGGAGCTCAAAGACTCTCAGGTAGGGTGGGGAGTGCAGCGTGTGTGGACCTCAGTGTTAAGGGGAAGCAGAGAAGTAAGGAGCAGGGAGCTCACAGAGTCTCAGGTAGGGAGAGGAGTGCAGGGTGTGTGGACTCCGGTGTTAATGGGAAGCAGAGAAAAAAGGAGCAGGGAGCTCACAGAGTCTCAGGTAGGGTGGGGAGTGCAGCGTGTGTGGACCTCAGTGTTAAGGAGAAGCAGAGAAATAAGGAGCAGGGAGCTCACAGAGTCTCAGGTAGGGTGGGGAGTGCAGGGTGTGTGGACTCCGGTGTTAATGGGAAGCAGAGAACAAAGGAGCAGGGAGCTCACAGAGTTTCAGGTAGGGTGGGTAGTGCAGGGTGTGTGGATCTCAGTGTTAAGGGGAAGCAGAGAAAAAAGGAGCAGGGCGCTCACAGAGTCTCAGGTAGGGTGAGGAGTGCAGGGTGTGTGGACTCCGGTGTTAATGGGAAGCAGAGAAAAAAGGAGCAGGGAGCTCACAGAGTCTCAGGTAGGGTGGGGAGTGCAGCGTGTGTGGACCTCAGTGTTAAGGGGAAGCAGAGAAATAAGGAGCAGGGAGCTCACAGAGTCTCAGGTAGGGTGAGGAGTGCAGGATGTGTGGACCTTGGTGTTATGGGAAGAAGAGAAAAAAGGAGCTGGGAGCTCACAGAGTCTCAGGGAGTGTGAGGAGTGCAGGGTGTGTGGACCCCTGTTACAAGGAGAAGCAGAGAGAAAAGGAGCAGAAAGCTCACAGAGTCTCAGGTAGGGTGAGGAGTGCAGGGTGTGTGGACTCCGGTGTTAATGGGAAGCAGAGAAAAAAGGAGCAGGGAGCTCACAGAGTCTCAGGTAGGGTGGGGAGTGCAGCGTGTGTGGACCCCGGTGTTAATGGGAAGCAGAGAAAAAAGGAGCAGGGAGCTCACAGAGTCTCAGGTAGGGTGAGGAGTGCAGGGTGTGTGGACTCCGGTGTTAATGGGAAGCAGAGAAAAAAGGAGCAGGGAGCTCACAGAGTTTCAGGTAGGGTGGGTAGTGCAGGGTGTGTGGACCTCAGTGTTAAGGGGAAGCAGAGAAATAAGGAGCAGGGAGCTCACAGAGTCTCAGGTAGGGTGAGGAGTGCAGGGTGTGTGGACTCCGGTGTTAATGGGAAGCAGAGAAAAAAGGAGCAGGGAGCTCACAGAGTCTCAGGTAGGGTGGGGAGTGCAGCGTGTGTGGACCTCAGTGTTAAGGGGAAGCAGAGAAATAAGGAGCAGGGAGCTCACAGAGTCTCAGGTAGGGTGAGGAGTGCAGGGTGTGTGGACTCCGGTGTTAATGGGAAGCAGAGAACAAAGGAGCAGGGAGCTCACAGAGTTTCAGGTAGGGTGGGTAGTGCAGGGTGTGTGGACCTCAGTGTTAAGGGGAAGCAGAGAAAAAAGGAGCAGGGAGCTCACAGAGTCTCAGGTAGGGTGAGGAGTGCAGGGTGTGTGGACTCCGGTGTTAATGGGAAGCAGAGAAAAAAGGAGCAGGGAGCTCACAGAGTCTCAGGTAGGGTGGGGAGTGCAGCGTGTGTGGACCTCAGTGTTAAGGGGAAGCAGAGAAATAAGGAGCAGGGAGCTCACAGAGTCTCAGGTAGGATGAGGAGTGCAGGATGTGTGGACCTTGGTGTTATGGGAAGAAGAGAAAAAAGGAGCTGGGAGCTCACAGAGTCTCAGGGAGTGTGAGGAGTGCAGGGTGTGTGGACCTCTGTTACAAGGGGAAGCAGAGAGAAAAGGAGCAGAAAGCTCACAGAGTCTCAGGTAGGGTGAGGAGTGCAGGGTGTGTGGACTCCGGTGTTAATGGGAAGCAGAGAAAAAAGGAGCAGGGAGCTCACAGAGTCTCAGGTAGGGTGGGGAGTGCAGCGTGTGTGGACCCCGGTGTTAATGGGAAGCAGAGAAAAAAGGAGCAGGGAGCTCACAGAGTCTCAGGTAGGGTGAGGAGTGCAGGGTGTGTGGACTCCGGTGTTAATGGGAAGCAGAGAAAAAAGGAGCAGGGAGCTCACAGAGTTTCAGGTAGGGTGGGGAGTGCAGCGTGTGTGGACCCCGGTGTTAATGGGAAGCAGAGAAAAAAGGAGCAGGGAGCTCACAGAGTCTCAGGTAGGGTGGGTAGTGCAGGGTGTGTGGCCCTCAGTGTTAAGGGGAAGCAGAGAAAAAAGGAGCAGGAAGCTCAAAGAGTCTCAGGTAGGGTGAGGAGTGCAGGGTGTGTGGACTCCGGTGTTAATGGGAAGCAGAGAAAAAAGGAGCAGGGAGCTCACAGAGTCTCAGGTAGGGTGGGGAGAGCAGCGTGTGTGGACCTCAGTGTTAAGGGGAAGCAGAGAAATAAGGAGCAGGGAGCTCACAGAGTCTCAGGTAGGGTGAGGAGTGCAGGATGTGTGGACCTTGGTGTTATGGGAAGAAGAGAAAAAAGGAGCTGGGAGCTCACAGAGTCTCAGGGAGTGTGAGGAGTGCAGGGTGTGTGGACCTCTGTTACAAGGAGAAGCAGAGAGAAAAGGAGCAGAAAGCTCACAGAGTCTCAGGTAGGGTGAGGAGTGCAGGGTGTGTGGACTCCGGTGTTAATGGGAAGCAGAGAAAAAAGGAGCAGGGAGCTCACAGAGTCTCAGGTAGGGTGGGGAGTGCAGCGTGTGTGGACCCCGGTGTTAATGGGAAGCAGAGAAAAAAGGAGCAGGGAGCTCACAGAGTCTCAGGTAGGGTGAGGAGTGCAGGGTGTGTGGACTCATGTGTTAATGGGAAGCAGAGAAAAAAGGAGCAGGGAGCTCACAGAGTTTCAGGTAGGGTGGGTAGTGCAGGGTGTGTGGACCTCAGTGTTAAGGGGAAGCAGAGAAATAAGGAGCAGGGAGCTCACAGAGTCTCAGGTAGGGTGAGGAGTGCAGGGTGTGTGGACTCCGGTGTTAATGGGAAGCAGAGAAAAAAGGAGCAGGGAGCTCACAGAGTCTCAGGTAGGGTGGGGAGTGCAGCGTGTGTGGACCTCAGTGTTAAGGGGAAGCAGAGAAATAAGGAGCAGGGAGCTCACAGAGTCTCAGGTAGGGTGAGGAGTGCAGGGTGTGTGGACTCCGGTGTTAATGGGAAGCAGAGAACAAAGGAGCAGGGAGCTCACAGAGTTTCAGGTAGGGTGGGTAGTGCAGGGTGTGTGGACCTCAGTGTTAAGGGGAAGCAGAGAAAAAAGGAGCAGGGAGCTCACAGAGTCTCAGGTAGGGTGAGGAGTGCAGGGTGTGTGGACTCCGGTGTTAATGGGAAGCAGAGAAAAAAGGAGCAGGGAGCTCACAGAGTCTCAGGTAGGGTGGGGAGTGCAGCGTGTGTGGACCTCAGTGTTAAGGGGAAGCAGAGAAATAAGGAGCAGGGAGCTCACAGAGTCTCAGGTAGGGTGAGGAGTGCAGGATGTGTGGACCTTGGTGTTATGGGAAGAAGAGAAAAAAGGAGCTGGGAGCTCACAGAGTCTCAGGGAGTGTGAGGAGTGCAGGGTGTGTGGACCTCTGTTACAAGGGGAAGCAGAGAGAAAAGGAGCAGAAAGCTCACAGAGTCTCAGGTAGGGTGAGGAGTGCAGGGTGTGTGGACTCCGGTGTTAATGGGAAGCAGAGAAAAAAGGAGCAGGGAGCTCACAGAGTCTCAGGTAGGGTGGGGAGTGCAGCGTGTGTGGACCCCGGTGTTAATGGGAAGCAGAGAAAAAAGGAGCAGGGAGCTCACAGAGTCTCAGGTAGGGTGAGGAGTGCAGGGTGTGTGGACTCCGGTGTTAATGGGAAGCAGAGAAAAAAGGAGCAGGGAGCTCACAGAGTTTCAGGTAGGGTGGGGAGTGCAGCGTGTGTGGACCCCGGTATTAATGGGAAGCAGAGAAAAAAGGAGCAGGGAGCTCACAGAGTCTCAGGTAGGGTGGGTAGTGCAGGGTGTGTGGACCTCAGTGTTAAGGGGAAGCAGAGAAAAAAGGAGCAGGAAGCTCAAAGAGTCTCAGGTAGGGTGAGGAGTGCAGGGTGTGTGGACTCCGGTGTTAATGGGAAGCAGAGAAAAAAGGAGCAGGGAGCTCACAGAGTCTCAGGTAGGGTGGGGAGTGCAGCGTGTGTGGACCCAGGTGTCAAGGGGAAGCAGAGAAAAAAGGAGCAGGGAGCTCACAGAGTCTCAGGTAGGGTGGGGAGTGCAGCGTGTGTGGACCCAGGTGTTAAGGGGAAGCAGAGAAAAAAGGAGCAGGGAGCTCACAGAGTCTCAGGTAGGGTGGGGAGTGCAGGGTGTGTGAACCCAGGTGTTAAGGGGAAGCAGAGAAAAAAGGAGCAGGGAGCTCACAGAGTCTCAGGTAGGGTGGGGAGTGCAGGGTGTGCGGACCTCAGTGTTAAGGGGAAGCAGAGAAAAAAGGAGCAGGGAGCTCACAGAGTCTCAGGTAGGGTGGGGAGTGCAGGGTGTGCGGACCTCAGTGTTAAGGGGAAGCAGAGAAAAAAGGAGCAGGGAGCTCACAGAGTCTCAGGTAGGGTGGGGAGTGCAGCGTGTGTGGACCTCAGTGTTAAGGGGAAGCAGAGAAAAAAGGAGCAGGGAGCTCACAGAGTCTCAGGTAGGGTGAGGAGTGCAGGGTGTGTGGACCTCAGTGTTAAGGGGAAGCAGAGAAAAAAGGAGCAGGGAGCTCACAGAGTCTCAGGTAGGGCGGGGAGTGCAGGGTGTGTGGAACCAGGTGTTAAGGGAAAGTAGAGAAAAAAGGAGCAGGGAGCTCACAGAGTCTCAGGTAGGGTGGGGAGTGCAGGGTGTGCGGACCTCAGTGTTAAGGGGAAGCAGAGAAAAAAGGAGAAGGGAGCTCACAGAGTCTCAGGTAGGGTGGGGAGTGCAGCGTGTGTGGACCCAGGTGTTAAGGGGAAGCAGAGAAAAAAGGAGCAGGGAGCTCACAGAGTCTCAGGTAGGGTGGGGAGTGCAGGGTGTGTGGACCTCAGTGTTAAGGGGAAGCAGAGAAAAAAGGAGCAGGGAGCTCACAGAGTCTCAGGTAGGGCGGGGAGTGCAGGGTGTGTGGAACCAGGTGTTAAGGGAAAGTAGAGAAAAAAGGAGCTGGGAGCTCACAGAGTCTCAGGGAGTGTGAGGAGTGCAGGGTGTGTGGACCTCTGTTACAAGGGGAAGCAGAGAGAAAAGGAGCAGAAAGCTCACAGAGTCTCAGGTAGGGTGAGGAGTGCAGGGTGTGTGGACTCCGGTGTTAATGGGAAGCAGAGAAAAAAGAAGCAGGGAGCTCACAGAGTCTCAGGTAGGGTGGGGAGTGCAGCGTGTGTGGACCCCGGTGTTAATGGGAAGCAGAGAAAAAAGGAGCAAGGAGCTCACAGAGTCTCAGGTAGGGTGAGGAGTGCAGGGTGTGTGGACTCCGGTGTTAATGGGAAGCAGAGAAAAAAGGAGCAGGGAGCTCACAGAGTTTCAGGTAGGGTGGGGAGTGCAGCGTGTGTGGACCCCGGTGTTAATGGGAAGCAGAGAAAAAAGGAGCAGGGAGCTCACAGAGTCTCAGGTAGGGTGGGTAGTGCAGGGTGTGTGGACCTCAGTGTTAAGGGGAAGCAGAGAAAAAAGGAGCAGGAAGCTCAAAGAGTCTCAGGTAGGGTGAGGAGTGCAGGGTGTGTGGACTCCGGTGTTAATGGGAAGCAGAGAAAAAAGGAGCAGGGAGCTCACAGAGTCTCAGGTAGGGTGGGGAGTGCAGAGTGTGTGGACCCAGGTGTTAAGGGGAAGCAGAGAAAAAAGGAGCAGGGAGCTCACAGAGTCTCAGGTAGGGTGGGGAGTGCAGCGTGTGTGGACCCAGGTGTTAAGGGGAAGCAGAGAAAAAAGGAGCAGGGAGCTCACAGAGTCTCAGGTAGGGTGGGGAGTGCAGGGTGTGTGGACCCAGGTGTTAAGGGGAAGCAGAGAAAAAAGGAGCAGGGAGCTCACAGAGTCTCAGGTAGGGTGGGGAGTGCAGGGTGTGCGGACCTCAGTGTTAAGGGGAAGCAGAGAAAAAAGGAGCAGGGAGCTCACAGAGTCTCAGGTAGGGTGGGGAGTGCAGGGTGTGCGGACCTCAGTGTTAAGGGGAAGCAGAGAAAAAAGGAGCAGGGAGCTCACAGAGTCTCAGGTAGGGTGGGGAGTGCAGCGTGTGTGGACCCAGGTGTTAAGGGGAAGCAGAGAAAAAAGGAGCAGGGAGCTCACAGAGTCTCAGGTAGGGTGGGGAGTGCAGGGTGTGCGGACCTCAGTGTTAAGGGGAAGCAGAGAAAAAAGGAGCAGGGAGCTCACAGAGTCTCAGGTAGGGTGAGGAGTGCAGGGTGTGTGGACCTCAGTGTTAAGGGGAAGCAGAGAAAAAAGGAGCAGGGAGCTCACAGAGTCTCAGGTAGGGCGGGGAGTGCAGGGTGTGTGGAACCAGGTGTTAAGGGAAAGTAGAGAAAAAAGGAGCAGGGAGCTCACAGAGTCTCAGGTAGGGTGGGGAGTGCAGGGTCTGTGGACCCAGGTGTTAAGGGAAAGTAGAGAAAAAAGGAGCAGGGAGCTCACAGAGTCTCAGGTAGGGTGGGGAGTGCAGGGTGTGTGGACCCAGGTGTTAAGGGAAAGTAGAGAAAAAAGGAACAGGGAGCTCACAGAGTGTGCAGTAGGACCCCAGCTGGCTCATAGAGCTGGGGGTGCCCCAACAGCACGTTAAGATGAGTAACAGCACCCTCGAGATGAAGGGGATGCAGATTAATACTCTTGCATCAAATCAATAATGACAACTCTATAGTTTGGCAAAGGGAGTCCGTTTAATGACAAGTACAAAAAACAAGGAGTTTATGAATATCAGCAATTGCTCGATCTTCTTTCTCACTTCAACTCCACTTAATTTCATAAAAACACATCATTTATACTAAAAACTCGTCATCACTGACATGTAATATCTCAAACCTTAGCATGCAACATGATTGTTTCTGGGAAGTTAACTTTAATATAGGTACTACATCTGTATATGGTAACAAAGTGAGGGGATTGGATAACCAGTGTCAGGTGGGCATCTAAGCCCTTCTTTCAAAATGGCTACTGTAGACGTCACTAAAAGTATGACGTCCCATTGGTTCTATTAACTATAGGACCCTAGA
Organism: Ambystoma mexicanum; assembly: GCF_040938575.1. Classification (NCBI taxonomy): domain Eukaryota; kingdom Metazoa; phylum Chordata; class Amphibia; order Caudata; family Ambystomatidae; genus Ambystoma; species Ambystoma mexicanum. The sequence continues at coordinate 5,744,611 of NC_090940.1, forward strand.
TTACTTGGTCCACTATGATTGGGTTGGCATCAACCCCACTCATACTTTTCCACTAGCTTAGTAGCGTGCAGAATAGCCGGCCAGGTGCAGGGAGTTCATCTGCACCCCCAGCTTCCCTCCAATTATTGCAAATATCAATCATCACTTCAGTGGTCATGTGTCAATTATTTCTTTGTATTTCGGCCTTGAGACTGCTTCTTGGTCTGGAAAAGTTAATGCGTCTATGCACGGCACAAATCCATGCGTAGGTGTGAAAGCTTCACCCCGTCTCGCTTGTCTGATCACGTGATTTCTACACCGTGAAATCGCCTTATTCTTCATGCAACTTGTGTATTTGATATAATTCTGCAGCCACCTGCCTCCTGTGGCTTATCTTGACCTTTCTGAACAGGATACTCTGTCCTTCTCTTCATTAGTTGTATCCACTGTTGGGCTATTTCAGCCGATACGGCCTTGGCTTCTTGGCATGATTTGCATGCGTCTGAGTTTTCTCTCTGTCCTTAATTCTCGATTTTCTTGCTGCAAAACTCTCCTCTTGAGACCTTAAGTAACCTTTGGTTGGTTTTGCTCTTGTGCATAGTGTACGTATACTTATATAAAGTGCCCCTTTTGAGGTAGATATGCATAGGTGGCACGTGCCGAAATCTATTTTACTACTAAGCATAAGCAGGCCTCATGAATTTGTGCTTCTTGCGGTTCCATGCATATGTACATGTGTAAACTGGCTGAATATCCTCATCACGCTCATGGCATACGTTTCTAACATTTGACAACACTTATTTCACTTTAGATTTGGGATGTCACTTATCCATGGTGTTTCGTCTCTTTTCATCATTCATAGGTCGTCATATCTTCTATATGTGAGTCAATCCGGGTTCTTGTGACGTCACCATTTATCTTCTTTTAGTACCTTCTTGGCTTCTTCAGGTATTGCATTTTGACAATCATCATTCTGTCTCATTTGTCGATATGGTTTTCTCAATGGGTACCTCACTGTCAGGGTTTCTTAGGTGTTGGTACCTCAATAAGTGCTGTCAGTCTGATAGGTACAGGACAGAACCCCACTGTGGCTCTCTGCCGGTGTATTTGCTCATCATACATCACATATTTCGGCACTAAATGTCCTAGTACTTCAAAAATGGTGGTTGGACTGCAAATCGTTCTTGGGATCTCCTCTACACTCCCCCCTCTGGGCGATTCATTGACCACTTTCACTTCTTCTTTTGTATCCACCTTTTCTTTATCTCCTGGGTCCATTGTTATTTTATCCTCTGGGTCCATACATTGAGGTCTGAAGAAGTGTCTCTTTGGAGTCCATATTTTTATGACTCCCTTCAAGCTTCCTGCTGTTCTTACATGTTCGTCTTTATTCCATGTCATAAGTTGACATTGTCCACTTGGGCTGCAATAGATTCATCTTCCCACATAGTTTCTGTGATTCCTTGGATACCGAAACTTTGTTCCTTCTGGTGGCACTGGCACTGTGAAATTATAATCTTGATAACACAGAATCCGAGCAATATCATCACTAGCAGGGCTCCTCTGAATTTGAATGCATCTGCCATCCATTGTGGAACCCATGAAAATAGTGATGCAAACCAGCTGTCATCACAAACTTCATCAGCTTCATCGAACATTTGATTCTATAGTTTCGTCAGCATACCTATGGCCTCTGTTAAAGTTGCATTTTCTTCATCATGAGATGGTATGAAATGTGCAACATGATTCTCTGATTTTTGCACAAACACCTCCATCCATAGCTGTGATCATGTCAAGGACATATCCGTTCTGTAGAGTCATTAGTTGAATTGCCCTCAGTTCTTCTCTGATTGCATTGAATCCTTTTATGGTTGTGTTGATGGTCTGCAGTAACTCCCATCTGGTTATCTGCAACCATTTAGTGTTTGCTCCAACCTGAGCTCTTGGCATAAAAATTGTCTTGAACACTGATGAGGTGAGGCTGAACAGCCTGTGTTCATACGGGTTTGCATGAAAAGCTTCTTCTGATTTGGCAGAAAAGTAATTCTCTCTCTTCATTCGGCTCATCAGTTCCACAGATCTCTTCTTTCTCAGGTGAGCATCTGCTTTCAGTAACCTCCGCAATTCTTCAGCTGCCTGATATATGCTTTAGATCCACAAGCCCAATAATGATCCATGATCACTGCAGTACTGTGTACCATTTCTGGGTCGTCAAAAACTCGGCCACAATTCTGATTCTCTCCCATTTTTCTTGTGCCATTATTCCTGAAGCAGCATTTTGGACTCTCCAATGACACTATCTGCAAGGGTCCTCCTCTGTTTTCGGCCCAGGTCAATAGTTTTGCAAGTTTTGAGCTAAAATGGCTTGCATCCAATTCATACTATGTCAATGTGGGCTGGTAATGACTGAAGACCATCCATACTCTGCAGATCACTACTCCTTTCTCCCATCCGTCTGGTGAAAGCACTGTTCCTCAAATTTGCATTTGGCCTCTGTTCTTCCACTTTTGAGCTTCTTCTGGAGTCTTTCCTTGAACGTTCAGCTTTTGATTTGCTTCTTTTATGATCTCTGCTCCTTTAACTCCAGGCTTCTCATATCTGATCACAATGTGCTTTGTTTTTCCATTGTTTCTTGTCGTATGTCTTGGACATAATCGTCTTCATTTGGATTTGTTGCTTCAGTTGCCCATTTGAGTGAAGCATCACTTCCCATGAACTGGCCTCTGGTCTTGCACATTGCTACGTGTGATAGGCAGTGCGCTGTCTGGACATCAATTTCCACACCAACAAAGATCTTTGACTTCCCCATGCTGTAAGGTAGGAGTGCACAAACAAAGCATTCCTCCTCTGAATTTCGTCGTCCAACTTCTTTCATGTGTTGGTAGGTACCAGATGTTATTTCCCAAGTGTGCTGTGCTGTCCAGGTAGTCGTTTAGTTCATTATCATCTCCTCCTATGCTTCTCTTTATTCTTAAGGTTTTCATGTAGTTTGCTATCATCACATCCTTAATAGCATCCATGTAGCTCCTTGTCACTGGAGGATTCTTTGGCATCTCCATCCATGATCCAGGCCTCTTCATCTGTACCAATTGAGTAGGTGAAAGTCTGGCAATTCTCTATTTGTCCTCTTGCCTTTTCCTGGCTCTGGCTATGAATGGCCAAATTGATTCTGCTATCATCGCTGCACATGACAGTTTTGCAGGAATGTTGCTTGTTCTTTTCATTGGATTAGGTGTGTGTGTCAATGCTGTCTCGGTTTGTTTATTCTCCAACCCCTTTTGTCTCCTTAAAAGTTCAGCCTTTTCCATTTGTCTTTTGACTTTGCTTATAGTGGAACTTATCATAGTAGGCTGTCCAAACTTCTCCCCTTCTTTGGCCTGTGGTTCTGCAGTTATTGACACTAGACCTGGTGTATGTGCACTCATCGGTTGTGAGTATGTGTCTTTCATTAACCTTTTCTCATGCTTGCTCTGCCGACAATGTCTCCAACTTTTCAATTGGTTTGCTACCACAAGTGAGTGTGTGTTATTTCTCATCACTTCCATTTCAAGCTCACTCATTCTGCTATCAGAGTTTGGAGGGACTGGAATGACTATATAAGGTCTGGGTGCCTTTGTATGTTTCATGCTTACATCATTAGGTGGGTGCCCTGGAATCGAAACACTTTGTGCACCAATAAAAAATGCAGTTTGAATCATCAGTGACAGTAAAACAATGATGAATAAAATGCATAGGTACATAATTCCTCTATAAGTCAGTCTGCAGCATTTAGTTCTGGAACAGTGCAGGCGCCTCTCCTCTTGAGGGATGACAACATTACTGCTTAGGTTGCCCATCTCTATCATTTTAAGGAAAGGAAATTAACAGTTTAATACATTCTAGATAATATTGTAATATCTGGGTTCTGCTCTTTCTGCTCGTAGGTTTGCATATACTGGAACAATTGTCCTTCTTTGCCTGACGAATAGATCCTCTCTTGTAAACAGTTCTCTTTTGTGGATATGAAAATTTCGACATAGGTAATAAGTTCAGCAAGTCTCTTATTGTGCGTGTTCAAAATAAACAAGCTCCCAATCAGTGCCTCTTATCTGTTTCACTCCAGAAGACATGTTACTTCTCTGCCAGCAAAAGTGTATTCTCTGTCAACTCTCCCTCGATCTCTACCTCGGTGGAAAGTTTAAAGTCTTGTCCGGAAATTCTGATGATGATTAGAAAGTTCGACCTGCATTGCAATACCATGCAGGAGCATGCTCATCTGTGTAGAGTTTGCTGGGTCTCTGATGAAAGTGAGGATGTCAACACTGGCAGGCCTCCCCACAGGTTCTGGAAAGTCCTCAATTAGGTGAAAGAAGACGTTTGCCAGTCTGCTATCTTCTGGTGACAGGGACATTTCTCTTGTCCTTGCTGAGTTCAGGAACTGCTCGGCACTTACTGTGAGCAGGTTCTGTGACTTAGATGAGCTTGAAGAGCAGCCTGGATTATGATTCCATTCAGGATTATGCTGAAACGTTCTGTGTTTGCTGGATCCCGAAGAAATGTCAAGATGTCAGTGTGTCTCCCAACAAGATCTGGACAGTCTTCAATTAAGCGAAAGAATAACACGCTGACTAGCCTATTCGCTGCTTCTTCTGCTTGGGACATTTGTCTTGTCCTCCCTGTATTCCGGAAGCGAGAGGACCTGCTCGGTAATCACAATGAGCAGCCTTCTTATTCTCTTTCTGTTTTCAGGGTCTTGAAGAAATTCAGTGATGTTAGTGAGCCTTCCCACTAACGACGGGTATGATTTCAGTACTAACTCGAAGTATGTTAAAATGTCCTTAGTGACGTCACTATTGTGTGATACCATAAGTGATTCCAAATAAGGTTCTTGTGTGAAAAAAGTCTGGCTACTGTATTTGCTTCCAATTGGTGTGTCCTCAATCAAAATTTGGCATATCCTCTTCTTATCAAGGCTTTCAGTGTGCCTCTGTCAAAAGTTCAAAGTCAACAGACTATGTTGCGGCTTATACGTGCAATTTTTCTTCTTGACCCTGCAACTAGGATGCACAGAGTGTCCGTGTTTTATGTCCCTATCCCCTTTTTTGCTCATAGGAAATGTCCAAATTTAAGCCACTATTTGCACAAGAGTTCTTTGTCTTTGTTTTGCTGGTCATGCGTCCTTCTTCCTCGTCATGGATCTTGTCTGCATGTGCTGTGGTTCTACCCCATTGTCTGTAGTCTCTACGCATTGGGGTGCTGGCAGGGGACCTTCTCCGATGTATGGCTTGATATCACCCAGACATATCCAAGCTCTTATTCCTTGTAGCTTGACTGATGGGTAGTAACACTCTCCACTCTGAATGGACCGTTGAACCTTGGCTCATCCCATTTCTTTCTCGTGTGGTTTCTCACCAGGACAGTGTCCCCAGGAA